>NW_006800038.1:471350-482973 GCF_000485575.1 Poecilia formosa
ATTTGTTTACCCCATCCTCTTTAGAGAAACATCAATAAATGAAGCATTAAGGAAAAGCATCACTAGATACTTTTAGCAACCAAAGCCATATGTGCAGAGATAAAGTCCACTTATCTGACGCTGCATATGTCGTACTGTACAAATCAAGATAGTGCATGATTTAAGAGAACAGCAGCATTCTGTTTTTTTCTAAATATATTAATTATTGAATAAAAATAAGCATTTGCACTTTCCTCCTACATCCTATATGTTCAACTTTTAAAGATAAAACTCCTCAGTTTTGATAACCATGTCTTTAAGTTGTGATCATATTTGAATTATTTTTTATGGTATTAGTATGCAGAATGACTGGATGCATCAAAAATCCTGAATAGAAATGTCCAATCTTCCAGTCAATACATGTTTTGCAATAGAAAAAGTATCGAAAGCAAACCAGGAAGTCCAGCTCTGACTGGCAGCAACAAACAAAATTAATTTAACGTTTTCCAATGTGTTCATAACAAACGCCAAGTATGAGGAGAAAAGTAACAATTTTGATTAAATCTGTGCAACTCCAAATGCTGATCATTCAACTTAGCCTGTAAACAGATCCAATAAACATTATTGAGAATGTTTTGCAACACAAACAATTTGACAAGGCAATAAATACAACAGGAGCAAGGACAGAAACTCTGAGAACAGACTTATCTATTGTTTTTTGTCAGTTTTACTGTTGGAATCAAAGCCAACAAAATATCCCAAAACAGGCCAAATGTGTGATATTGACTTAATTCAAAGAGCAGGTGATCCTGGCAGACAGGACAACGACACGTTTAGACTACAAATGTGTCTCCAAGGTCATCATTAGAGCAGCAAGTCTGATGCTCATCAGTGACTGCAGCTACGGCTAAGATTAAACACAAAAGGAACAATGATGATAATGAAAGCTCTGCTCTGCTGGAGGCTCTCTGTCTGGCTTCATTGTTTATTTCCACTTCACTATAACTGACTTGACTTGCCAAAATGTCACATAACGGTTTTGTCTAAACTGTGAATCAAGTAAGCTCATTTCAGGATCCATATCATTTCATAATTATTTTTATATGATAATAAATAAATAAATACATTTCTGGATTTCTTTGAATAACTCCCTGGTGAAAATCTCCAAAACAAGCTACAAAATGCATTACTAACTATACATCTTTTTGTTTACTGTAAGATTTTGTTGGATTTCATGACAAACCAACCAACTCAAAGTGAACAAGTGTGAAGTACATTGCTATCAGAATCTGAAAAGTGTGGCAGACATTTATGTTTAGTCCCTATTTATATGTTGTAAATCAAAATTTGCTGCAAATTTAGTAGCAAGTAATTTGTATATGTCTTTACTATCTTAAAAAAAGTATTTTCTTTTTTTTTTAACATCAACTTCTTTCAAGTTCATTATTGCAAGCTAATTTGAGATAATTGATTACAGAAATTCTCCCCTGATGTTTTGGTCCGTAAATGTGAAATTATGAATAACGCATGAATGCACTTTTCAAAATACTGAAAAATGAAAAATAAAGACTGCCTTTTTTATTTTTAACATAAAAATGCAAATACAAATTATAGCATTTTATGCATTAGACTTTACAGTATTGGTAGAAAGTTGTTCATAGAACTGAAGAGACAGTGGCAGAACTTGAAGTTCCCCCTGAATTTTTCATTACTTCACCATTAAAAGACCCAGAGGACTTTTATCAGTACAAGCTAAAAATAATTTGCCAGTGACACACACTGCATTGTTTCAATGTATTTTTGCAACTGTCAAAATGTAGGTTGAAACATGTTGTCTATTGCTATGTTATTGCTTCTGGCAATAAAAACATTAAAAACTCTTAAACGTAGATAATGACTGTAATTTTTCTGTTTTCAAGCACTTAGTTCCCAGACTCTTAGCATAATTCAGTCCTTTTTTTCCCCATCCATTATAAGCATTTTTCTTTAAGAAAAAAGAACCTAAACATTTCATCTGCACAACTCTGAAAAGGCTTTTACAACAGTGCATTCTCCAACTGATCCAATTATAAAATTCACACTTTTAGGTGCAAGCTTTATTTATACCCTATTAAATTTATTCATTGTTCAGTCAAGCTCTTGATAATTTGATGGGGTCAGATTTTTGATAGATCAAAGCTCCCTGCAGGCTTTTTTTTTTGTATTATTTAGAACTCCAAAAGAAAACCCCAAAATTTACATTTTTGATATCACTGTAAAACACTGCATGTTTAATTGTTTGTAGCACAAATGGAACGCCAATCAAACTGAAAGTGTTGTCTGACAACTAGCTCAGAGGTAATTTATTTTTACCGTATAGATGCCCCTTCTCCTTCAGTCGTCTTTTAAACCATGAAATGACATCTGCTCATGAAGCCGGTTGTGACATTTAAACGTGGTATAAAATGTCTGGAAGTTCAAGGTGTATTCCATACTTTTTGTTCAGAACAGAGCAGACACCCCAGCCCATCCATCACTGCATGGGGTTGTTGTGCACATTGACATTTTGTATGCTGTGAAGAGACCAAAGTGGACTGCTGTTACTTGTGATTCATTTGTTGTTGTTTTTCATTGGGATCCTGCAGAGGAGTTGAGAAGCTGGTGCTTTGTTTGAATGTCAGCAGCTGAGATGGGAAAGGACTGCTGGGCCCACTGAGCTATGTACAGTATGTGGCCATGATTATGATGGATTGTCCACCATGAGAGCACATTTATGAATGCTTAGAAGACCTTTTATTCAAAGCAGGTGTTTTGAAAGTCAGGCTGTCAAAAAGAATGTCGGACTATTAAAGCATTTCAGGCTCATTCATGTGGAGACAAACACTGAATTTACCTTTTTTTTTAAAATGGGTGCAGGTGGTCGTCTTTCCTATTTGTACACGTTATCACTTGGTTTAAGAATTTGAACTTTCTTCACAGTTAAACATATTTAATTTTGAGAAATGTCATCAGTGATAGTATTACAGTGTGAAGAAATGTAAGTACATTTTCAATATTTCCCTGCAAATGTGTGAGCACACAGCCTTAAGTAATTGTTACACTGATAAAAATAAAAATTGTAATTTGAGTAATAATCATAAATTAGTTGCCTCTGGGATCTACCTCACATTTTTTTTACTTTGTCTTATGGTGTCCAGAAACTTTAAATCAGTAATTCACAACTCCCTGTTTCTCCAGGATAAAAATATAGTGGTTCTCTTACAAATGCCTTTGGATTTCACTTTATTTTTTCGCAGTTACATGCTTTAGATCAAACTAATCTTACTATCAGACTAAGATAACCTGAGTAAATACAAAATAATGTTTTAAAATAATTATCCTATTTACTAAGAGGAATAATGCTTTTAATATGGACAAGGGCATGCAAACAAATGTAAAACTAAAATAGCATTTCATGAATTTTGCTCTTTAAATGATGAAGGATAATGTTCAGTTTATTCTCAAGCTCAATTAAGTTTTGCAGGAGTGCTGGATCAAAATCCAACTGAGATTATGTGGTACGAGCTTCAAAGGACTGTGATTAAAAAACCCTCTAACGTGGCTAAATTTAAAAAAAATGCAATGAAGAGTTGATTAAAATCCTTTCATAACAATTTCACTTTTTTGCCCAGTTTTACCCACAATTCCCAGGAGGGTAAAATGTGCATCAGTTTGTATTAGTGAGGAGCAGTGGGGATGGCCAGTTATGAGAGGTGGTAAAGATGGGAGTCTGCAAACTTTATCCTAACCATTTAAGCCTACTTTTTATTTTCTATTTTTATATTTTGCTAAATTGTGATGGAGTATGAACTGATGACTGACTCAACCAGCTTTTATCATATTTCTACCAGTATGTTTTTATTCTTCTCTTTTTTAAATGAGCTCCAAGTCTTTTGAGGTTGAATGGCCTCATTGCCATCACCAAATATATGTAGCTTTCTCCAAAGATTCTCAACTAGTTTCAGGCTATGGCCAAAACTAAACATTAATATTACTTCCAGACAAAATAATCATGTTTACAATATTAAAATATCACATTAAATAAACATATTCACCGCTGATTTAAAAACTTACAGACAAAGAAAATAGTTGCTGATCTAAACTTTTTAAAATCTATATTGAGATAACATTTAAAACAAATGACTGTGACACAAGGCTATCTTGCCACCATGCACAGTAAGTGGGATGTTAAGAATAATAAAAAAAATCTCAGAAGCTCATATATAGTGAACTGCAGCATAAATGACATCTTAAAACGGCACCAAGTCTCCATAACGACAAATTATCTTACAGGTTTCATGCACATCATTACCATAAGTTTCAGTAACTGAGGAGGGAGTAAAACTAAATGCACGTCAGTAAAAATGCACAGCTGTATGTCAGTTCTTATTTCCTTACAGACTGCGCCTCAGCTTCACACAGCAGCTCATCAGTGCAGCACTGTTCCACACAGAGGTGTTTTCACAGCACACTGTGAACTTCCCTGTGGCAGCCTCTGGCACAAAAGCAAAGGTTTATCTTGTAGTTAACAAGGCTACGCTCAAAACAGAACGACCCTTCATTTAAAGGACTGCAAACGGGAGACTTGTAGTGGAGCAGCAGCAGAAAAACCTGAAGAGAACTTTCTGTTGAGCCCAATGCTGGCAGATAAATCTGAAACTGAGGACAGACGTTGTCAGAAAGAGGCTGCATGAAGGTTCTGTAATGTTCTACACAGAGAATCTACAAATAAGATTAACAGGAAACAAACATGTTTGCTTATCTTGCATATTTGTTCTCTTGATCATTAATTTTTTGTACATCAGAATGCTAAATATTAGATTCATATTTGGTTCATACAAAACTGTAAACACTTTTCTTCAACGCCAAAATAAGTTTTTCATTTTTTTTGTTTTTTTCAATTTTTTAATTTTTTTTCAATTTTTTATTTATTTATTTTTTCCCAAAACTAATGTAATTACTGACTGAATTTATACAATGATCTTTTAATAAGTAATGTTCCTTTAGGGAAGGCAGTTGGTTCAGAAGTCAGTGGAACGGAAGTAATTTTTAGTGCGGACGACTTTGAATGCGACACATTTTATAGACACTAGTTACCGCGGGTTTCCAACATTTAATCGCCGCATTCATATTGGTTTTAGCTTTATAAAGAACTGATTTCAGAGTATTAATGTGAAGATTTGTGTTAAGTCCAGTTTCTGACCCATTTGCTGAAAGTGTGAAGCTTCGCTACGAATTTGATCGCATTTCTCCCGTTTGGTTACGTTTGCCAATGAGGTGCGTTCAGGTATCTCTGTTCATTTGAGTTTCCATGTAATCGAAATAAAAATAGTCATTTTATAGACTTATATTGGTCAAAATGTTATTTCTGGATCGTGTTACTTGACGTTTAGATGATTTTATGTGTGTAAGAAAGTATGCATGTGTAAATATAATCTTTATTTTATTAATTCTCACTGTGGCATCGCTGAGTGATCCTGTTTGTGAGCTGTGAATAAACCATGTGTACATAAAGAACTTGTCCTTGTGTTAATTGATAGGATTAACACTTATGCTTCCCAATAAACTGCCAAAGCCCTGCCTAAATATATGATACAAAAATATAGCCCACAATACAATAAATCAATAACAATATATATATCGTGATTGGTACATGATCAGTATCAATAGCTAATACATTCACTGACTTTAGCTGCTCAACCCCTCACAGCTAGCAAAATTGGTGTAAACTTATTCACTTCCTCTTTGGTTACCTAGCAACAAGCTGTTGAGTAACTTCTGGTCACCTAGCAACAATCTGCTGAGTAACTTGCAGTAGCAGTTTCCCCACAGTGCCTCATAACTGCAACAACATTATGGAGTGATAACTTGGTAAAAGAGGGTCATGGCTCCAGTTTACGAGTATTTTACATATGAAAACAAACAAACAAAAATCAGTAATTGATATTGACTGATATAAAATGTTTATATTGTGATACGTTTTTCAACAATATCAACAGGGAAACAGATTCAGGTCTGATGGTCTATCGGGTCTGAATCATGAATAAAATGACATCCATGTACGAACCTGGAAGATCATCGGTATCAAAATATGAAGTGTTACTCTGCACAAGTTCAAACACACCAGATGTTGACTATATTAATAATTAATTATTTCATCTGATAGAATAATCTAAAAACCACAAGGGAGAGACTGTCTGAGTGAATTAATATTACATGGCAACACGCCGTTTCCTCCTGAAGCGCCAGAAGGCCCCCAGTACTTTGTTAAATTTAATTTTGTGCACAATATTTCATGGATGAAAATTGATTTCCAATCGCACAACAGCGTAGCTTGGGTTTTGGCATAACGTACAAGCTCTTCAGATGGTGTATTTTGCCTGAAAATGAGCATTAGTCCTTGATGGTATTTTTGGAACACCTCCATTTTAAGGAGCTCAACTATGCCTCAGTCTGCTCCCATCAAGCTAGGTCTGAAGTGCACCTGGTGGGCTGAACACGGCTAAACACGGGAGGCTACAGTAACAACAACCCACTCTATAACAACTGGCACAAGAAGAAAACACAGAGGAGCCCGCTCAATTGAGGGCCAAGAAGCAACAAGCCCACATTCTTCTTCAGCCAAGTTACTAAAAATGCTGGAGAGGAAAGCAACATCTTTGAAACACATGAAGCAAACAAGAAATTAAGAATAGTAACTGAAGCTATTTTTACACCAAGCGATAAGATCATCAGAAATAAATTGTACTTCTAGACACCATTTTCTGCAATCGGCCACTTTATTGGTAGATTAATTGTAGGTTTAAGTCAGAGATGCACCGATATAAATGTCCGTATATGAAAAACAAATTGTAAATCCATGCTTTATGCTCTGAGCGACGTCATGTTTTATTATTTATTTTATGTTATTGTTAGAATTCCTATTTGCACTTTCTGAGCCATTTGAAAGAAAAAAATTGTTGCAGTTTAGTCACCTTATTGTTTATATCAAGTTATTTATAATTTAATCTGTATTGGCTGTTCTACTGTTAACTGCATTGACTGAACAAATTAAAGTTGTGTTTTTGTTTTTACATATTTGACCGAGTTTGTGAATCTGTTGGCGTTTTACAATGCGCCCTACAGGTGGAGAAATAGCAAATAAATTTGTAATTCAAGTTTTAAGTCAATTCAGCTCTGCTTTTCTGTATCGGCCGATGCCAAACCTTTCTATTTCTATTTAAGCTAGTGTTCAAATTGCAGGTGAATGTGATGTTTTGAGTGTAAAATGTTTATAGTTTATCCAACTAACACCAAGCATAGCTTAAGGCAAACTGCTCATGTGAAGTTTATCGAACCGACTTAAAATGTATAGTTTTTACCTGAATGCCCTTTATAGTGACGATATCGTGCTTCAATTTTATTTGATTGCTGTGTGCCTGAAGGAAAATTGTACAAATCAACATTACGGCTTCAGAGGAAACTGTGAAGTGTACTAATTACATTGCAATTTGTAACCTTGTCTGGAAAAATG
Source organism: Poecilia formosa (assembly GCF_000485575.1). NCBI lineage: Eukaryota > Metazoa > Chordata > Actinopteri > Cyprinodontiformes > Poeciliidae > Poecilia > Poecilia formosa. Next base: position 478,861 of record NW_006800038.1, read on the forward strand.
AAGCCGTCGCAGAAGAATTATGTGGATGGAATCAAATGTTTGTCTGTATGGGCGCAGAGAGTCATATGGTTCCAACAGAGGACAACATCTGTCTGCTGCATATGGGCTCTTTGATTTGTGCTTGGTGCAGATGGCCCGTCATGCTTCATAGTTTCACACAGCAAATGCTACGGTAACAAACGACTTGGGCTGTGATCCAATGACAGCGACTCTCTGTAGGACAAACTAAAGGCCAGACGAGGAGGCATCTTTGACTGCAGTGACACTGTAGCCTTAAATTTTACCCCCAGTGGAAAAACTGTTGTCTAGAAAACTTTATGTCAAAACATGAAAGATGAACTCAAAGTAACTGTCTTTTTATAATAAGTGTTTGAGTGAAATGGGAACCTCCAGCAGAATGAAGGTCAGTGCAGCACCTAGCAGAGTGGCTAAGGAAAAGAAAACACAGAGGGAAACAAAAATAATCTGAACCCAAAACTAAAGGCTAATAATACTAAAATCAGAATCTGCACTATGTGTCAAACTCAAGGCCCGCGGGCCAAATCCAGCTCGCCATGAAGTTTTATGTGGCCCAGAGGGACATGAAAATGGAGCCTTGAAAATAACCATTGTATTTATTTATTTCGAACAGACAAAAAGTAAAAACAAGAAAAAAACTAAAACAAATCATCCCCAACTAACATTTTATCAAGATTTTGAGAAAATACCAGAATTCTTAGGAAAATGGTGAAAATTCTCACAAAATTCTCTCAGAATTCTGATTTTTGATCTCAAATTAAAGCTGGTGGCCGTAATTTTCTTTCATAGTTTTCATATGTGTATCATATTACACCAATGTGAAATGATGTTCAGCATTATTTAACTTTAAGACATACTCATCGAGTGCAGAGGCGGCTATGTATTCATGTTTTAAAGGTTTGTTAATGGGTTTTATCCACACATTTTACCACAACTAGCCCTTTGAGGACATTCATAATCTCAATATGGCCCCAAAAAATGAGTTTGACATCCTTGATATATACTAATATACAAAGATAAGCAAATGGGACAAAGATTAAAAAAAAGAAAACAAATAGCTGATCTACACCAACACGCAAAGAAAATAGAAAAAGATAAGAAAAAACGAACAGTAAAAATGCTGCGAGACAGAAATCAAAAATTACGACTTGCTAAAATAATCTGAATACAAAACTAAAATGACAACCAAACAAACACCAAACCAATCACCTGTAGTTCATGACAGATAACTTGACAATAATTAGCAAAATTTGCTTTTCTATTCCTTGCATGGCATAGTGTCACAATAGTGTGGGAGATTTATTGACACAGTTTGGACTCTGTATTAATTTCAAGTGACTAAAATGTGCAAGAAAATTTTTTTCATGGTACTTTGAGTTTTATTTTCTTGCAAAAACAATTATTACCATTTATGTTGACAAAAAGCATCTAAGAAAAAAGCCTGAGAAATTACAAATGGCACACCTGGTGCTAAGTTCTGATAAAATGTTACACCACCAAGCATTTTTCGTTGCAGTTTTTAGGCGTGTTCCATATTCAGTAACGCTCACCCTGTGACTTGGTTGATTGGTTTTTGTTTTGCTTTGTATTACCTTTGAAGTCTTTTCTCTAAAAATAAGAGGCTTAGGGTTTAAAATGCTAACTTAATGCAAGAGCTAGTCAGTTTGCATAAAATGCCAGATAAAATCCCCGTCCAAACTTCCATCATACTCATAACAAATATCATCAAACCCGTAATCCAGTTTCAGTGCCACACTGTTCAGTGCCCTGGTGTCCATCAATCAGTTTTGTGGATTGATTGACTTTAATGTATGGTTGTTTGTAAAGCTGGACTTTGTCAACAGATGGTGTGCAGAGCAAAATGTAAATGAGATATAAATCAAAAGCAATTTCACTGTTATTTACAGTGCAGCAGCTTTATTTTCTGTCTGCTGTCTCAGTAGGAGGGAGCATCAAAGTTCAGCGTTTCCCCAAAAGACTTGATTTGAGTATGGTACTTTGACTGCAAAGGGTTGTGTGGGTTGAGGTAAAATAGCAGAAGTAATTCAGAGGAGAAAAAAGAAAAAAAAGCAAACGGTAAAAACAAAAGTATTAAAAAATAAATAGTAAAGCAGCTGAACTGATGTTCAATGCAATACAGAAAAGGTATAATCAATGAATATGAAAAATAAAATTATGTACTGTAATTTATTTAAAACTAAATATAATTTATTCCCATTCTTGCGTTTATGTACTATAACTGAAGTGAAACAAGCTTAAAGCCTCAATTCAATGTCCTGATTTTGGAGAGAAATAGTTTTATCCTCTTTAGGAAAACATGCACTGTTTGTGATTTTTAAAATAAAAGCCCCTCCTAACACCCGGAAACCAAAATCCTAACACAGATACATCACTGTAATCTAGAATATTGACAGTATGATAATCACAATGGGTCGAAAATGCTAAAAATCCAGAAGATTTGGAGACAAAGCTGTAATTCCACTGAATCTGATCTGACGAATGCCCTTCCACTCACACTTCTTTCCCACAGGAAAGGTCATTAATTTCTGCTACACCCTTGTCCTTTCTCAACACCAGGCTTTAACACACAGGTGCTACTTTTTTAAAGAAACACTCTCACTCACACACTCCTCCAAAAGGCTCCATGCCAAAGGGAATTGGATATTGGATGCTATCGCTTTTGGTCCGAGGCTCTACTGTGACAGATGAAGGCTTTCGCTCGGTTAAAGCGACGGTGTCAACTGGCATTTATTGTGCCTAAAATCAGAAGTGTCTGTGTTTGACTGCAAGTGGGAAATACTCCTAAATGTGGATCCTCAAATAATAAACAAGCAAAGAATAAAACCTACAAATCTTAAGTGTCATCCCTCATACGGTAAGTGAGGGATGACACTTACCGTCAGGCTACTTCCTGTCTTCTTCTGCGTCTTTTTTGATAGTAGTAACATCTGGTTGATCACATAATCTGTGTGATGTGAAAAAAGTGTTTCCATTGCAGTTTTGTGAAATAAACTAATTCCAATAGAAGTAAAAAAAAAAAAAGTTTTGTAATTTGGCAGGCTTCCATTATACTAATTTGTTCGTAATTTCGATTTGTGCATTGCAGCTTGTGTTTCTCTCAAACTGAAAACTAATTAAATTGTAAAGAACATACAAATTATTGTCAACCGATTTTCTACTTGAACTGAGAAACATTTTGTAATATTGTTGGTTCAGATCACTCAGCCGTCAAACCAAAACTCGTTAGATATATTCACTCAACATCCTTCAAGGTGAAATCATTGACTGTTTTTTTTTACTTCAAAACTATCACCAGCACATTGCCAAGCATGCCAATTATCTTAGAAATTACTAGCTGAAGAGAGAAACGGCTTTTATTTTCACTAAAAGGTACTGGCTTATTTTTAATATATTTTATACCGCATAGCACTGTTTTGGCTTTACAAGTGAATCATTATCCCTCTTGCAAACAACACATTATTCCAGGATGGAACCTGTAATTTCTGAAGTGGATTTAACTTTGGCCAAGTTGCAATACAATGTGGAAAATTACATCTTCTTTCTGGCAGCAGAATTTGAACAGACCTCTTTGCAAAATAACAGTTCTGCTGTTAAAAAAAGTTTATGATACTCCCACACTGTTTTTATCAAACGAGTTTATTATAAAAATAAAAAGAAATCTATTTATTTATGATGTGTTGGTTTTTGTCTTTATTTGGCTAGAGTACTAACATTTCCAGACTTCTAAATAAAAAATAATAAACCAATTAGGGGCTCTTGATAGGATTATAAAGGGGTGCAGCCATCATGTGCCAGAACCACAGAAGTGGCAACAGGAAAATCACCATGAAAATAACAAGCTTGCGTGAGAAAATAACACATATTGCCAGACCTTATAATCATGTGGAAAAAGTCTTAGAATAATTTAGAATTTTATAGTCAAACTGTGAAATGTGTGAAAGTAATAAATAACATCAGCTTTATTGTAAACCCAACACTTAATTTGGTGCAAGATGCTGGCAGGGAAAGCGTACATGGAACGACATAACCAAGTGGCGGGCATAGTGTACAGGAACATCTGTGCAGAATATGGAC
>NW_006800038.1:483416-600732 GCF_000485575.1 Poecilia formosa
CTCTGGTAGAGGACCCGAGCTCAGAGGATGAAAGAGACCACCCACGGAGGGTGAGAGGGGAATTTTTTTTTTTATATATCCAAAAATCACCATCATGATAGTAAGAAATTGTTTGCCAAACAAAATCAAGCCTGTCATCTCAGTTCCTCTAAAAAACCATATTTCCAGTTTTATGGAGAGAGAAAACAATGGCACATTAAAAATTATGTACAGTTTATCCTTCTCAGTAATCAGTGGAAGATTCTTCGTTGACTTTACAGTTAAAGAAGTCCACTTGTAATTGCTGGCAAGTTTTCTGCATGTTTCTGCTGGTATTTTGATGGTTTATCTTTGATGAGTCTTTGAGGCTGTAAGGTCTCCTTGTTGTCACCATAATCATTACTTTACTTAAGTTGGCTTGATGTAGCACTAAAATGTAAATTGGAATAATCAATAATCATGATGTTTTATTTAATAAAGAAATTTTAAAAACGTACTTTTTGCTGCAGTGACACAGCAGGGAAAGCGTGTGGTATCATAGGGGGAGAAAACAATGAAGCAAGAGAACCGAAAATACATTTAAGGATGAAGAGGAGATGATGGATTAATCAGAACCAGCTGAGGAGTCAGGAGATGAGTAACAGCTGTGAAGAAAAATAAAGAGATAAACAAAACCAAACAGAGCTGAGAAACTGAGAAGTTACAGATAAAAGGAGAAAGAATAGCACCGATATGAGAATACAATGCAAAGACCAACTTAAGTGAATAAATAAAAATAACACAAAGGAGTAAACTAAAATGGCAAGATGTAAGTAAATACACAGAAAAGGACTGATCAAAACAGAAGCACAACTGAAATCCAAAACAAAAATCACAACGTCAAATTCTGGACTTAACTCAGCCGCTGCATTTGATGAAAAAAAAACACAATTTCATGATTGTGTTGTTTCCATTAAATAAGAAACACAATTAAAATCCAACACAAATAAGTTTTTTTACACCATAAGCTGTTAAAAAAAACATGCAGCGCCATCATCTTCCAACTACTTCCTGTCGTCGTCGTCTTCACGGTTTCTCCAGTAGCAACAACCAGTTGATCGTGTGACTCGTGTGAAAAAAGTGTTTTTGTTGCAGTTCTGTGAAATAAACCAATTTTTGATATAGTACCTTAAACTTTTTTAATCAAAAGAAAGCATTTCCTCAAAAATGACATTTTTGTATTTAGCAAATTTAGTTTTTAAAATGTCAAATTTCACAGTTTTATTACAAAAGGAAACACGACTGTTGCTAAACCATTACAATAGCTATAATATAAAAAGTGGAGACTTGTACAATGGCTCGAACAGTGAATGCCAGGATGAGCACATCTGCGCCGTCTGCTCTTGTTCCTAAAGAAGATTTAACGTCCTGTTGTCAGCAGAGCAGGTGCAGAGTGTTCAAAAGCTGGACTACAAATGGATATTTTGTCTTCAATAGTTGGATCTATTGCAAACATATTTTTAGACATCCGGATTGCTCTGTGTTCTTTATGTCACATTAAATAGCTCACAGGTGTGATAAAAGCAGGGATTTTAAAAGTATATTTTTGACTGTTGAAGTCATCTTTCCAGGTCACGTTATTCTCAACAAAACCTGCGACTATCCAGTATTATGCATTTGTGTCTTTGCAGCAATCCGTCTGTGCGATTCTTAATATCCAAAGGTGTCATATTGAAGGATCGTGTCAGTAATTTCAAATTCATCTCAGTAATTTCATCACAAGGTCCCCACTTTGGTTGAACTGGGGATGTTATTGCTGAGTCCTATTGTCGAGGCGACCACAGAAGCAACGGAGAGAGCCGACAGGTTGTCATCGCGGAGACGCGGCGGTGGCAGGCACAAACACCCGGCATATGAGATCAACATTTTAGCAGGGTAGTAGAAAATGGGAAAATCTGTGGCTTTTCATGTAGCAGGCAATTTCCTCCCCCACTTTGTGCCACTGCTGTCAGGGTGAGAAGAAAAACTCATGCCAGTCTCAGCCGCACAAATAGAGCGGGTAATTTACCATGGGAAAACACAGAAGCAAATTCATATTGGTAATAATGGGGAATTACAACTGTGCGTATTTATTCTGTGTCATGTATTCTTCCACAGACGGACAGGTATTATAAACTTTCCAACCCTTTTAATATTTGAACAATTCTGTTTTCTCTGCAAAAATGGCCATTAAATATTGTTTAATATGAAGAGTGAGGGGTGAGTTTACCAATTACACAACAGAAAAGAAAAGTGGAAAAAAAGATTTCTCTACATTTGGGGCATTAAACTCATTTTCATTTTGGGCCAAATCAAAAATGTTCCTAAGGGGCCATTTGTTCCAGAATCTATTGATAAAACCCATTAAACTGTTCAAATATCAGTGAATAGCTGTTTGTTTCAGCATTCAGTAAGTGTTTCTTAAATGAAATGATACTCAACACCTTTTCAGTCCATCTAGGATTTTTTGATTGTTTTTGTGGTTCTTTGCAATCAAAATCACAGATTTTGTGGTGCTAATTTAGAAATATTTGCAAGGAATTTTTACGATATTTGCGCTAATCTATGACGATAAATGTGACTTTTTATTAATCGCTGCATCGATCACAGACTAAAACTTGAAATCAAGTAAGGCTGAGGCAGCAGTCACTTAAACCCAAAGCTTTTGGCCAATTTTGAGAAAAATCTGTAGTAAAATCATTAAAAAATTTAATTTTGCAAAAATGTAGCAGATTTGTGGAAAAATGGAGGGACTTATTGATCCTCAGGCCTTGAGTTTGACATATTTGCTCTCTAGGAAAGAAAATATTCACAAATGTTTTCAAATGCTGAGCGGTCGAATAACCAAGCTGTCCTAAAATGAGTTATTTGCTGGCAAAAGTATCAATGTGTTGTTACATTTCACCTACACAAACACGATTTATTTGCTGTTTTGTTTTGTTTTTCTATCACGATTAAACTATTTTTGATATCAGAGAAATAGCTTAAATATATCCAAACTGTCAAATTAAGACAAAAAATACATTATTTCAAAATGAATAAAGGAAGTCAATTTTTTTTTTTACATGAAGACAGTTTTTAACAAAATTCTCACCTATCTTTCTCTTATCGTGATTTTGTAAACTATTTTTCCTTCTTTGAGTCGGTTTTTTAGGCACATTGTTTTGTTTATAGTGATGAATTTCAATGAAAGCTGAGCTTTGTGTCAGCAAGCTGAGGGCCACAAAACCTTTAACAGATACGATGAAAAAAAATGGAAAGACCTTTAGGTGGTGAGCAGGAATCACAGGATTGATCAGAACGACAAATGTCTGTGAGTCAGTACCTGCAAAAAAAAACCAAAGTGTCCTGGAACATCAGCAACACTTTTTTACTAACTTCAGACAGCTTTGAAGTGTAACACATCTATTTGAAAAGAGCAGGGCTGTGCTGGTAATACAGATGGAAACGTTTGCTCACAAAGGCTTGAAAATGAATAATGGCAGCTGAGGTTGACCATAGGATATTTCAGATCACCTGATGACAATTCAAACAGGAAACCAAGTGATGATCAGTACAACGCCATATTACGGCCATTGTAGATAAAAATAAAGGAGTACATTTCAGCAAAAAATGCTAATATTAATCTCAGAACTTCTAGAAAAATAACTTGCAAATTTCTGAGTTTGAAAAGTCAAAAATTTGAAAGAAAAAAAATGAGATTTTGAGATTATGAAATTTTCTAGAAGAAACTTAGGAAATGTATGAGCTTCAAAGTTTTAGACTTTTGAAACTTAGAAATGTTTGTGTTTTTTCTTAAAAAAATTCTGAGATTAATCTCCAAATTTCTGTTTTTTCTATTAAATTTTCAACTTTTCAAGCTCAGAAATTTTCAACTTTTATTGGAAAATTTCTGAAATTAATCTTCTTTTTTTTTCTTTTGGCGGAAATGTACAATTTCCTAACTCAGAAATTTACAAGTTTATTTTGTTTTGTTTTTTTACAAAATTTCTGAAATTAACCTCAGAATTTTACTCCTGCTTTTTTTTAACTACAATTGCCCTAATATGCTGTCATAGATCAGTGACCTCCAGAAAAACTTAAAATCCCATCTGTTGGATGTGACATAAACACAAAAGTTTTACTGCAGACCTTTTCAGTACGGCTGGAGAACAACAACATGGGCATTAATTTATGAATCTGAAGTTATTTCACTGATAACGGTATGGACCTTGTTGAATAGCAACACCGGGGTCTTAAAAACGGCCCAGCAGAAACAAACATCTTTCTCTACCATCACAACATTCTCCAGAGTGTTGATGACCCACATCTCAGCGTGGGACTCCAGCTGCAACATGGCAGACAAGACGGCTTAGCAGAGAAAACCGAGGGATGCTGAGAGGGTTATTGGTGTGTGTCTCTGTCTCAGTGCCTCTGCAGGACCAGGGTCCAAAACAAAACAACACAGCCAAAGACCCCTCACTCCCTCCTTGGTGCCATAACATTGAAAGCAGAAACACCACACTCTTTTTTTTTGCCATATTAACTGCTTTAAAGATTACTCCTGATATCGTTGTACTTATTTTAGTTAGGAGGAGTTGTCGGTTACTGGTTGCTATGGTAACCACCAACCGTCAAAAGGAACACAACAGAACAAGTGTTGTGGTCATTTTTGAAACTGTAAAACAAAATGGGCTCTTTGACAGATTGAGAGACAGGAAGTGAGCGTGAGCTGCATTAAATGGCCGTAAGTCGGACCTCATCATGTCGCCACAAAGCTTTGAGCTTCTTATGGGAGGAGGAATCGTTTTTATTTTATCCTAGAATTGATTTATCTTGCATTTTAAAGTCTCTTCACTGCTTGGTGCTCAGTCTTTCTGCCAATATTAGTGGCAGCCAGATTTAAATACACTGTCAACTAGTGGAACTTTTAAACATTGTTTTAAACTTTGGTTTGACTTAAAGCTGCAGTATGTAACTTTTCTAAGACAAATATTTGTTTTACATATTTATTGAAATTATCACTATGTTGTGACAGTAATATGAGACAGAAACCTGCGAAAAATATTTAACTCCTGATTTCTCTCAGTGCTAACTAGAAACAACCAATCAGAGCCAGGAGACGGTCTTTATGCTATCAATCACCCTCTGTGTGGCCCTTCCTCTCTGCTACGCTACCATAGCCTGTTATGAGTGCTAATGCTAGTTAGCATGGCCATTGATGATAGCGGATAAACAGCTTTCCTAATAAGTTGTTTCCAGATGTGGGGAAAGTACCCAAAAACTGTAATCAAGTAAAAGAAGCACTAATTCAACATATTTTTACTCAAAAATTACGTCGTCAGACGGACAAATATATAAAGTTAGGTGGAAATTTTGGTATTTTAAGGACAAAAATGACAATAATTCTCATAAGTACCAAATAATAAAATCAGGCATTTTTCTTTTCCAAATCAGCTTCTTTCATTAAAACTTCATAATAAAATTACTCAAGTAAAAAGTACAGTGAAGTAAAAATACAAAAAAAGTTACTCAAGTAATTGTAACTAGTTACTACCCAACTCTGATTGTTTCTCCACCATTAGCATATTTAGCAGTGAGTACATGAAGTTGATTGACAACGCTAAGACCCTCCTGCTGGCTCTGATTGGTTGTTTTTGGTCGGGAGCGGTGCGTTTTTTCAGACGACAGCAGCAGCAACACAGGGAGTAGTTGGAGGAGATTGAGCTTTTCACAGATTGTTTCTATAATTTAACAAAAACATTGTTTCTACAAAAGTTACATACTGCAGCTTCAAATTAATCAAGTTTCTTGTGCAGCAATTTTCACTATAAGTCTCTGTGGCTTTCGCCAAGGGACTCTTCCACGCCCGCCTAAAACAGAGCGGTAATCAATGAACTGCTCCAAAGTGAAATTCAGTTGCAAATGAGAGCTGTTTGAAACATGCCAGCCTGTCTGCTGCAGTGAGCAGAGCGGCGCATCACATGTTCCAACAAACAACGCGCCTGCAGGAGTGTTCAAATCCTCTCTTTCTTCCTACTCGCATCTTCTTTGATCATAATGTTCCAGTAAACAATGAACAGTGTGTGTCGTCTTCAAGCAGCACACCGAGGAGACGCCTTCAGTTACGCAGCAGCTGAATGTGGAAGTTGAGTGGCAGGTTGAATCACAAAGGGGACTTTATCGCTGTAACCTAATTTTCACGTCAGTGTTGTTTTAGGCTTCGCGAATGCAAAAGAAGTCAGTGACAACAACAACAAAGCAAAACAATAACATTTATTTATTGATTCATACGTTATACATTTCATGATTTATTAGCGATATATTATTATTGGTAAAGATACTATAATCCAATTGCATTTCTATACATAAATACAAAATATGAGGTAGGGCCTCAATAATTGATGATGAAAATAAATAGATGCATTTTTCACATTTATGATATATATCTTCTATTTTTTTTTACACATAACACACATTTTAAAACATACTTTTATAATATATATATTCTCAATTTTTAAATAAAATGAATGTCATGGGATGTTGGAGGCACATATCTATATCCATAGGCAGCAGTGCCTCACATAGGACACACAGAAATATATGACATTACTCAAGTAATTAGAAATTTAACCTATGCACTCATAGGTCACACAATAAAGTGCCAAAAAGACACAACAGACATAACAATAGGAACACTGGTACCATATGAGACAGACAGCTATGCTGCGGTGTTAATTTTGAAATACATTTAATAATAATAATTCTACTTTTTCGAGAACATCTATAAGGCCAATGGTTACCTGAAGATGTGTTGTAACATATTGGCAAACATCAAAGAACAACTACATGTTAAATGGATGGCAGTATCTGGACTTCCTATACGCACACGACACATTCCTTTTTAAACTTTTTACGTTTCAACTACGACCCCACATAAAGTACTCATTCTTTGGTTACTTACACTGCCCAGTGGTGACTTGTAGGCCAAGAGATTTATTCATATTTATATGTGTGTTTTTTTTCTTATCTCTAAACTGACGCCATCCCTCGATTTTGTATCTTTATGTTCAACTAAAGGTTCCCTAAAGTAAACATGCAGAGGCTTATACTTCGAGAAGGAAACAGATAATTACACATGGACATTGAGTTATAGCAACACAAACTGCAACATGCAAGCTCTTCATTTGATATATTTTACAAATATATGTGGTTCAAACAAAACCCTAAGCTGATTTTTTTTCTTCTCAAACCAAAGGCAAAGAATCCCTACACAAATGGTAACACAGGGACATAAAATAGGTCTCACCTCAGTAAAGTCATAAAGGGTTTCATCTTTAAAGTCTTGCAGGAATAAACTAAATGCCCTCATCATACAACATTTGCTTTTTAATCTCTGATTAGAAGAGAAGCCATCCATTGGAGTATTTTTATTTTTTTGGGAGCAAATCTGTATTTAAAGTTAGCATTACAAAGCTAGCTTAGCATCATACTAGGAACTGCTTGTAAATCCTCCTCGCTTATTTCTACAGTCAGCTCAGACCAGTCATGCAAACATTTGATTGACAGCTACGTGGAGATTGATTAAACATACAGAGACAAACACACACGCGCACACACAAGCCAGAAACAGACATACATTTTTTAAAATCACAGCTAGAGCTAAATGCACGACGTACTAAAAGGAACACAGTGCAGCGAGCAAGCTATTTAACATCTGTATATTTGTGCTCATTAATTGATTATGTTTTGCTTTCAAATAACCTCTTAGTATCTGTGCTATTTTCATATCAAGGTCATGAAAAGACATGGCTTAGAGAAGTAGGAATCAATATCCTTAAACTTTTAGCAATTGCTTTTTCAACCGGCTAAAAAAAGACACTCCACCATTGAAAGCCTGCAGTGATAAAAGCATCTATTACGCCAATCAGGAACTCTGCTTAAGCTCAAAAAACATGAATGCAGTTGGTCCAAAGCAAAAATGACTAATTGCTTATAAGTAGGTGCATGGTGTTTCTTTTAAGTTAATAGGTTGGCAGCCCTCATTAGTGGCCTGCCGTGACATTTCAAGTCCGATCACCTGCAGAGCTGCACTCTTTTAATTTTTTTAAACCCACAGAAATCCACTTATGGCAGCTCAATTATGCGGATGATGTCAGAGCATAATAATTCAAAGGAAACAAGTGCTAAATTTCACTAATGCATCTGATTCTGACGGACCACGGTGGGACTATGATGGGTCCAGAAAAGCTGCTAAAAGCCTTTTGCCGTTTACAAATATATGCACCGCAGCAAACTATTGCACAGGCCCATTTTCTCTGCGGTTCATTACAATCAGTGAAAAAGTTACTTTTAAATATGTTTTACAGCTTTCCGTGAAGCGCATAATGACACCCTGCAACACAGCTGCTCGAAACAGAGTGACTCACTTTGCATTTAAGCAAAGGTGAGTGAAAAAAAAAAAATCAGGCTTCATGGAGGTTCTCCAGTAAAACAATCTTTCCCAGCTGGGTGTTCATTGTGATTAAACACAAAGAAGGCTCTAATTTTCCTTATGCTATTATTCCTGCAGCTACCACAGTAGTCTGACGAGTTTACCTGAGACCCTGTTTCAACGAGGACACACGGAGAGAGAGGCAACATGTTCCGAAATGACAGCGAGGTCTCCAATAATCTACCACGAACAACAAGAGACGACGTGAACTTCCTCGGGGGAGCGAGGCCTTTTTCTACTCTAAATCTTAATTTGTTTGCACATAGCAGTAGCTCCTATAGAGAGGATGTGACAAAACACACTTATTACTTGAGGATAGTTGGGATCATTTTTTTTCCAGGACTGCACTTTGTACAAAACATTACATGTTAGCAAGAGTAACATTAAGGGACATTTACACACACAAACACTCTCACTCTCTGCCTTCCTCCTCTGGAGGTTTATAGATATATTTATATATATAACTCTAATAATGTGTATGCTTATATATTTGATATAGTTACTCTACTTATGTAACGTACATTGCAAAGAAGATTTATATATTTATATATATGGCTTGACAAAGTCACAACACATACATACAGCATTTAATAGACATTTATGCACATAGAGGTCATCTTCGTCAACCTGAAAGGGTTAATTAATTGGCCAAGTAATCGCCAACGAAAATGATGGCCAGACTATTCGGATAGCTTTCTACTTTGCACCGCTTTAAATTCACAGACAAAGCAACTTAACAAAACACAACTTAATAAAATAAGGCATCACATTCTACCTCTCAGGTTCAGAGACAAAGAGAGTCCAAGCTTCTGCTCCAATGCTGAGTTGTTAAAGGCCAAAGTGAAACACGCAGAACTGGTAATCAGGATGCATTCGCCACTCTACTGGGACATAGGAGGCACAAATTACAGATATCATAAACTATTTCTGACAAAGCAAGAGCGACTGAGCTGTAGTTGATGTGACTATTAATACATACTGCAGGAAACGTGATAACAAAGCATACTAGGTCTATTTTTTTCAGATAATATCTATAATTCAGGTGAAATTTTGTACACAGATGGACCCAAAACCAAGATCCCCAACCAAGCTTACTGAACTTAGTTTTTTTCTCTTTTTTCTGGAGTTTCATTTTCTTTTCGTTTTTTTTCTGGCTGCTTGCTTGCACCGACATGATTCGTTATCTTTACACAGAAATGAAATGCCACTCACACACTCACACACACATAGAAACAAACAAACACAACTCCATGGAGAACAGCTATTGTGAGTCTAATATTGCAAGTGCAATCTGAGTTGTGTCATTTTATGACACAATTTTTCTCTTGGAATGAGTTCCCTGGGAGGGGGGCTGTGGAGTAATCAGTGGTCATGTGTGGGAGGCAATGATAGCCCATTAACCGAGTACCAAGTAGCAGCAGGAAGAGCAGACTCCACTTGGACAGCCGTCCCTCCCTAAGACAAGACGGGAAGAGGTGAAGAAGTAAAAGAAGAGGAAAAGCCTGTTTCCACTTCCGTGATAAAGAGGGGAAGCAGACAGAGTGAAGTACAGAGCGGGAGAAAAATCAGAGGAGGAGGAGGAAGAAGAGGTGGAGGACAAAACAGCCTGGAAGCAGGCGTCCACCCCACTCCAAGCGCCCCCTGCAAAACTTGGAAGGTGTTGCTTCCAGAGCAGCTGCTACTGATAGGAACCAAGCTGGAAGTCCTTTGGGGGCAGTTTGAGACCCAGGGAGCTGGTTCCTAATGGGTCGATCATGTTCTTGTAGCGATTTCCACGGTGCTTCATCAGGAAAGGCCCCCAGTCAGGCTGAGGGGAGCAGACCAACTTCAGACGCTGCAAGAGAAAACAGAGCCCGGTTAAAGCTTTCAGCCAATAAATCAGGCCTATGTTAGCATTCTGCTGGCAGATGTTTTGTTAACTGTGTCCAATCTCATGGTATTACTTTAAATATTACAAATTAGGGCTTATATGATATTAGAAAACCATACAGAGTCAGGCTCTGGTAAATCATAATGATAATACGAGTTGCAATAAATTCACATACTCCTATATTTCTCGTGTGTTTTATAAAAACACAGTTTGTGACCTTTAAGTGTCTTGGAAACTGAAGTTTCTGCTGCAGTTAGACTTTATCCAGCAGGCTGAATATCTTATTAATGTGTAAAGTGTGAATTCATGAAACTTGAAATATATTCATCATCAGAATTTTCTTTCCAAGCAAATAAAGTTCCAGATATCAACTTGATACACACTTACATAAAGAAGTTCCATTGCACAAAATTTTGACAATATTTCACTAATGACGAAAAAACACAGCTTCGTAATCGCTGTGTTTTCATTAAATAAGAAACGCAATTAAAATCACACGTAGATAAGTCATTAAAAAACATGCTATACCATCATCCTCCCACCACTTCCTGTCGTCTTCTTCGTCATTTCAGACAGTAGCAACATCTAGTTGACCACATGATTCGTGTAATGCAAAAAAATATGTTCCCATTGCAACTTTGTGATATAAACTAAAAAATGGGACCTTTTGCTCAATTTTCCTTTAAAGCAAATTTATTTTCATAATTTCAATTTGTGTTATTCTATGGTTAATGGAAATGCAGCTAGTGATTTATCTTTTCTGGCTATTTGCCCACTTTTCCTCTCACATTTCAGTTAAAACACGTCACATCTAAATGCTTTTAGCACAGACATGAAGCTGCATTTCTATTACAAACGTGCAAAAACATTGTCAATATTCCACTAATGTCAAAAAAACACAATTTCACAATTGTGGTGTTTCCACTACATAAGAAACACAATTAAAATCATACATGAATATGTTTGCTAATGTAATAAGTCATTCAAAATTAATTATATCAAAACTAATTTTGATACAACTGAAAAACCACCTAGAGCAAAAACTTCTGATCAAAAAACTTTAGTTCTTTTTTTTCCAAAATTGGAAAATTTATTTCCATAATTCCAATTTGCGCAATTCTATGGCAAAAAGAAACACACTCAGAGATAATATACTGTATTGTGAAGTCCTATTACATATGGTGGCTTTCAAAATTATTAATACCACTTGAACATGTTTCATGTATTTTATGGGATTTCATGTGATATACTAAAACAAAGTAGGATATAATTGTCAAGAGGAAGAAAAATGAGAAATTTTCTGATTTTCTTTCTTTTTCTAAGTGTTCATTGGACTTGTCTCAATCCTCTGACTCAATACTTTGTAGAAGCAACACTTTCTGAAATTACTTTTGCAAATCTTGTGGAGAAGGTCTCTCCAAGCTTTGCACATCTAAAAGTTGAAATTTAGAAATTTTTCTTTGCAAAATAGCTCAGGCTCAGTCAGTGGAAACAGTCTTTTAAAATAAACTTCAAGGACACGGACTCTCACATGGACACAGGTCTGATTTGCCCAGACTCCACAGAAACAGGAATATGCTTTTATCAAAGCCACTCCATTGTAGGTCTGACTTTATGTCTGCAACAGAGAAATTTGTTCTCTCTCACAGAGGACTAAAAAAATGCCATAACTCTGTTCTTGCAGCTCTGGTTTGGGATTTCCTGTAGATTATTCTTGACACATTATCTAGGTTTAACCTTTATCCTTTTCTCCTGTGGTACATTTGCAGCTGGTGGGATGTATGTGGACATCAACAGAGTTCTGCTTTTAAGTTATTGTGAAGAATGAAATGTTTGGATAGAAGGAAATTTGTTATGAAAACCTCAAGTAAAATAAAAAAATATATCTGTTCTTTGAGAGTACATATTTGCCGTTAGCCTATTAGACCCTGTGGAAGCTGCATTTCTACTATAGTATCAAGACTTTTTCAGCCTCTAACAGGTTTTACTTCATTATTTCCACATAATTTGCTCAATATTTTATGTAAATTATCCATGCTTTGAACTTCTCCATAACTGCCTCGCTGATCTGTCTGCTGAGTTTGTCTTCATATTGTTTATTATTGTCATCCAACAAACGTCCAGTCTTTATAGAACGTCTGAAAATAAATCACACCCAGGTGGATTGTAGGTCTATCACATAAAGATGGAATAAAGTTCAATAGGGATCAATGAACTGCATATGCAGCAATAAAAAGTGGCATGTAATCACAATAAATTGGTTCAAACCTCAACTGAATGCTTGTGCAGATTCTGCATTCTTCCTACAGTGAGTTTTCTCTGGATGTTTTTTCCAATGTTCAAGTCATTTATTGCACATTTTCAAACAGAATTAGATGTGTCACACTGATGAGTCTAAGCTGGCAAAAATAGGTAGAATGTAGAAAGGTGGAAAACATGACAATCTAATAGTTGGTTTTGGATTAAACAGAAGGATGTTGGAGACACAAACGTGCAGGAATAATTTGAGGCTGATGGCTAATACTAGAATGCCAGCTTTGTTGTAAAACAGCAATTGAAGTCTGAAATCGGTTGGTTGGAGGAATGTATAGAGCATAAGACGACAATCAAGAGAGAAAATATAAGAAGGACTTAATTAATTAACTTTATATCAGATGAGCGCTTGCATTCATGGTTATTTTCCAGATAACAAAAGTAATCTTGATGAAAAATCTGTAATTGATGCTTCTGTCAGCGATACTGAGAAAACAAAGCTGTTTGGACAAAAAGCCGCAATCATCATCATCCATTAATCAAAGTGTTTAAAAGAGACTCGGAAGACTCCCAGAAATATGAACGAATTAATCCTCAGCCTGCAGCTTGCCTCTCCATGCTAATGAGGGAAGGATGAGACTATTGATTTCCCAGTGTGTATATGTTTGTGTGTGCATGTGTGTCAAAAACAATAGACAATATCCTGCCGCAGTTTCATCTTAATTATTACCTCCACTACGGTGCCAGGGGCCAGGTGCATCTTAATGACAAACATGATGGGGATCCAGATTACCGAGCAAATAACCATGAGCCAGCCCAGAACCATGGACCAGGTGGGGTAGGTGTAGTCCTCGTACGTCATCACTTTCCACTGGTACAGACTCAGTCCCAGGATGCCCTGCACAAATAATAAACTTCTGATTACATTTAACAACTTGTTGGTTGTGTAAAAATGTATGGACCTCCTGCATGTTATTGTTTATAACCGGAAATTTCGCGCATGCGCTCAACACCGGAGTGCAAAAAGACGATTCTTTTGCCATTCATAGCCGCGCTGCTGCGGAAGAATAATTAACTAAATGAAACCTGGAGATGTAGGTATGATTAATGTAGTGCAGTGCGCCACAGCAAAGGGAAAAATAACGCAGAGAAACCGTTAAAGAACAACTCAAATACCATTTTTCCCCCTTTCTATGTCGGCTATGCTACGTGTAGACTCGTTGCCATAGCAACTGACAACAACGCCACCAAACGTATCAGGATTCAACACCAAAAACATTCAAACACTTTCCACACAAAGAACAGAACATTCAGCCCGTTAAAATGTAACGTTTTCATGCTTGATGTTTATTTTGTGATTATTAATAAGTGATCGCTGTGGTAAATTTGCTATTAGCTAATCTAAGATTAGCCATCGCTACTATTAGCTAATCTAACACAGCTGTGGTTAATTAAACACCTGATCTACTGATAATCTGTCAGAGTTGTCACATCTACATGCTAAGGTTGTCAAAGTCCAGCTAGCATAACTGAACTACTTCCCAAGCTATTTTTTTTTTCTTAATTAAAACTTTTTTACTGACCTTGTTATCTAGTTGTCATAGTGTAGAAAGGCACTGGGTCCCTTTTTCCTTTATATATCAGGCGTGCATTTAAGATTTAGCGTGTTATATTGACAACTTAACAGCTAAAACCAATGCTAGCCATCGTTAGCCAGCAGCTTGTTGCTGGGAGATGGAGGCGGGGCCTTGTGTGTGTGTGACGTCATGCTGCAAGGGCGCAAAAATATTCAAATACTCAATCATTAAACGGATCTTGTTTGCTCATAAGATTTTATTCAAATGATTGCAGGATTTTTTTTATTTTTTTTTTTTTATTTTGGAGTTGAACATTTTCTGGATGATATTTAACTTTCCTTTGAATAGAAATCCCTTCATGTTCACAAAAAAGTCAGATCATGCTGAGCAATGTCAAAGAATAAAATAATCCAAGCATGGTAGCGAATCTACAAAGAAATAGCTGGGAAAAAAATCAAGCTCAAAAGAACAGACTTCAACTTGATTGAAAGGTAGTGTTGAAACCTTAAAAAAATCAAATGAATATCTTCAAACCTCAGTGAACTGAGCCAACAGTTAAAAAAAAAAAGAGAGAGTTCTTACTTAGCGACCTGAAAGGTCAAAGCAAAGCTCGGTTCAAGTTGCAGCAGCTGAAGTTGGTTTTACAGGGTAATGAATTTTGTAGTGGACTTGTTTTTTTCATTTTAGTTTTAAAAAATGATCATGATTTAAGGAGTTGTTTTTTGCCCACATATTTACCAAATTCATGGTAGGTGTCAAGGCTGTTACAGCAAATAAAGGACAATTTCTCGCCAAATGAGCCAAGATTTTAGCACAAGAAATGGTTTTCAGTTATGTAACCTAACCTTTGAAATCTATATGATCTAAACAACTAGATTCTTGAAAAATAGATCTGGATATATTTAATAGAAAAGTTGGCATGTAGGAATGAGTTCACTTCCATGTTTTAGTGTTGCTGACCAAAAATAAAAGTCTGATCAGTTAACTTTTGCCTTATGCAATGTCATCAGCGCTTTAAATCTTGTTTTTGGGAAGCTAGATTAAAACTGGATTGATTATTGATTTACAACAAAGCAGAAAAAGAAATAGAAAATGGACTAATTGAATGTTCTTCTATATGTCACTAATTATTTCTAAACCTGATTTATTTTACAGTGAAGTTTGGCTACTAGCTGAATTTAATCACTCAACAAAACATGATTAATGGGTTTTCCAAAATTAAGCTCGTTCACATTTTCAATGCATATGTTTTAAATTAAAATTTTTATGTAAACATTGGATGAAAAATGAATGAATAAATCACAAAATGTTCAACACCAATGAGTAATTTCTTGCAAGTTTCTTCTGCTGGGGGTAAAAACTGTTTCCTCAGCTCCATTTGCTTCAAACAAAAAGATGGAAGACAATAAAAAAAGTATTTCACATGTAATTAGTGTGTGAAAGAAAATGCACACCAATCTAGCTTAAAATATAAAAAAAATAGTAGAGATAAAACACAGAAATGGATCAGTTGCAGAAAATGAATCAACCCTCCAATGAGAGCAGCAGGATAAACATGCAGCTCCATTAGTCAGCATCACCTCTGCAGTGTTTTTTATTATGTTTATGTAAATTAAACATATTTATGCAGGCCAGGGTCCTGCTCAGACACACTAGTAAAATCTGTGCAAGGGAATTTACATCTTCAGCTGGACAGCTCAGCGAAACGGAGGCTGATTTCAGAGAAAGTCTGCATATTTTATACAGTTCAAGCAATTTTCCACCTAGTTCACGATGCTTAAGTAGAACTAAATTGTAAACTGTGGTGACAGACTTCAAAATAGGTATGTGTAGGTAGTTACAGAAATAAACATTTGAAGTGTTGGCTCGGCAGGAAAAAGAGCGAGGAAACAATTTTCAGCTCCAGTGTTTGGGGAGTAACTTCTCATCTGTTACAGAATGCAAATTATTGCATTTTTAAGGTGACGGATACAATGGGTGGAACTGAAAATAAAAATGTCCACTAGTGGCTCTGTGCGTGTAGCAAAATGAGATGATCAAAAACAAACATACTGTCAGGATGGTTGGAGTCACAAAGGCCCAGCACACTCTCCAAAATCGGTTTGGCTGGAAACCAATCATCATTTCGATGTCCTCGCAAAACCTCTGCAGACCTGCGGAGGAGAGGAAAAAACGGAAAGAGAGATAAAATCAAAGACGAGAAATGATGGGAAGAGGAAACACAGACAGTGACCTGGGTTTGATAAGGTCCCTTCAAAAGGAGATCAGCAAATTTTGCGTATGTGTGTGTGTGTGTGTGTGTGTGTGTGTGTGTGTGTGTGTGTGTGTTGGTATACGTGGTTTAGCCTGCCTTTTGACCTGAATACGCACTTACGTTACGCGGACCTAAGGGTAATACAAGGACNGAGAAACTGAGGGAGCAGATGGCTTCATTCCTTCGTCTTAACTGTGAGTGACATGAAGAGGCAGAGTCACACAATCATTTCAATATGTCACCTGTGCTGATGCTCCGACAAACTGAGCCAAGCCTCTCGCTTGGTAACAGCCACCTGACACACACCTGAGTCCTGGGCACGTCGGCGGCTCAGACTTGGACATTACAACAGAGACCCCTTGTGGCCGCGTAGGGGATATCAGGAGACCAGCATGAAGGACAATGTGGTAATTCCCAATTTCCTCTGGAAGGCCAGCAGTAATCACAAAAGTCTCCCAGATGTAATTGGTGTCCCTGCTGAGGTGTTGGACTGTGCGTGTGTTCATGATGCCTCAGGCTGGACTAAAAACAAATAATAGGACCAAACACTGTAACACCACATGTGAGTGTGAGGCGTTCACATCTACTGGCACCTCTGGTAAAGATGTGTAAAAAACACCAAAAACAGAGTCATGTTGTTTTCTTGAACACTGAAGACTTTTTGTTTTTTATTCAACCTTGAGAACATTTATTCCGTGGGAAAATAACCGATGTCACAAATGTTTGTATCGCCAGTAATAAAGGTACAGAGAATGTAACTTTTATAAATAAAAGAAAAAGTTTTTTACATAATTTGTTGTTGCTATGAGACAGATAATTTGTGAAAAGATTGAACTCTCCTACCTCATTCCTGAGGTAGGAGAGGCTGTGTATTCAAGAAATACACAGCCTGACCAACAACAACCAATCTGAGCAAGGAGGCGGGTGTTAGTGGCGTTGATCAACCTTCTGATTGGTTGTTTGTAGTTTGCGCTGGAGAATACAAAGGAGTTGAATTTTTTCAGATTATTTGTCTAACATATTGTCACACCATGGTGACAGTTTCAACAAAAATGTAAATAAATATTTTTTATATATAAATTACATACTCCTGCTTTAAATTAAACTTAACTTTAAGTTTGTCTTGCCATCGTCCACGGTGATGACATTAGAGTTCATAACCATCAAATATCTATGTCCTAATAGCTGATTGGAGGTGTTGATAAGAAACAACAACTTTTCTGTTTTACCATCACAAACAAAAACATCTAAACTTTTATTTAATTTTGAAGTATGAGCTTACTAATGTACTTTACTGTAGCAACAAATGCCCATTATATTATAGCAGGAAAATGAGGACAACTAAAAATGCAACTCTACTGCATTGAGTTTTCTCAGTTTGTCTGTTTTGGAAAGAAATTCTTAAACATAATGATCAACTGTAAATATCATAAATGAACCACAAGAAACAGTAGCGGTTGGTGCTGAGTATCCATTACAAATGTGCATAATGTTTTGTCAATATTCTGAAAATATAATTTTGCAAATGCTGTGTTTCCATTAAATGATAAACGCAACTGAAATCACTTGTTTGTTCATGCAATAAGTCATTAAAAACCATGCAGCACAATCATCTACCTACCACTTCCTGTGGTCTTCTTTGTCTTTTCTGCCAGTAGTAACATCTGGTTGTTGATCACATGACTCATGTGATGTGAAAAAAGTGTTTCCTTTGTAATTTTGCAAAATATCAACAAAAAAAAAAGTACTTAAAAGAATCGTGAATTATTTTGGAAGTGGTGTGTTTCCAGTAAGCACATTTATTTTTGTGATTCCAATTTGTGAAAACATTCAAATTCACAATGTTTCATTCTACCAACACTGGAGCTTCCTGCTGACCTCTGACCTTTCAGAGTGGTTCCTTGGAGTGCAAAACCAAGCGGAGTAAGTAAAGGTCATGTTGCAGGTCATTTACTCACCATAGAGGTAGGAAATCCCAACCAGCTCAAAGATGGCAATGATAACCAAAGAATAGGAGGCTGCGAATGTGTCCACCAGCTGCAGCATGTACATCCCACTCTTTAAAAATCCAATAAAACAAAATATATATTAGTAAGACAGTTGGGAAAATGTATTGCTTCAAGTAAAATAATAATTTACTTAAAACAAGTTCCTATTTTTAGCTGAATAGCAGCAGCGGTGGAAGTTCATGTTGTCTTATTTCATTTGAATTCAGATACTTACACTAAAAAGTAAGTCAAAATTACTTGGTAAGTTTTTGTGTTTTTGCAGTGTAACCTATCATCAGTAGGAACTCGTACCTCTGTTATCATGGGAAAGCCCAGGATGAAGAAGGAGAGGCAGCAGACCAGGGTGAAGAGCGGTTTATGTTTCCTCAGGTACTTGGGGTACTCATCCGACACGGACGTCACGATGGTTTCGATGGTGGCAAACTGGAAAAAGTTGGAGGAAGAGGGGAGTAAGAGAATGAGGAAGAAGAGCGGCTCATCACGAATCTTCCCTGATCGTCTCTTTCTTCTGCAGAATCACCGGCCTGCAGCCAGCAAGTTTAACTAATTTAAATTCTAACAGCTGCAGCTGTTAGAATTTCAGCATCTAGTGTTGTGAAGCATTTGTCTTCATTTAGCCAATAAACTCTTTTTAAAGTAATTCAATTTACTTCCAAAACAGTTAAAAAGAACATTTATATAACTCTGAGAAGGAGAAGAAAACAAAA
Organism: Poecilia formosa; assembly: GCF_000485575.1. NCBI lineage: Eukaryota > Metazoa > Chordata > Actinopteri > Cyprinodontiformes > Poeciliidae > Poecilia > Poecilia formosa. The sequence goes on from NW_006800038.1 coordinate 502,557, forward strand.
AAAACGAAGACTTTGGATCACAGGGAAGAGACCCAACATCAAGTAGGAGTCAGCCTGGAGAAAAGCAAATATGACATAATGGTGAAAGCGCCTCTGAGCCCAGAGGAGAGCAGCAGCGGATGAATACATAAACAGGGAAATTTAAAGAGGCTGGTGTTGTGAGGACATATGCATGAGAACACAGCGAAAACGCACCGACGCAGAGCTGGATCTGCCACTTCCCCGTTCCTCTCCATCCTCCTGAGCTCCCAAAACTAATTTCCTGTCAACATCCCAAGCCTATTACTGCTGAGCTACTTCCTACAACAAAGCCCGCAGCCCTCTCCTCTGAGCTGCCACTGCCAAGGCAAAATAACATCATCATTTACTGTTTCCTTTGACTCGTGTCCTAATGTGCCACTGTGCCCTCTGCTCCTCTGCTCGGCTCAGGAGCATCACTGAGCACTTAAAGGGGCTGGTGCTGTACGTGTTTGCTCAGGATCACACTTGGAAATGCTCTGAACATTAAAAAAAAAGAAAAACAACATGCCAGAGACTGAAGTGTTTATTTAACAAAGTAAATCCAGTAAATTAGCAAAGTGACTTGAATTTTAGTCAAACAAACAGAATAAAAAACAGTTTCTATCCAAGAGCTGCTGTTGCCATGAACACAGGGAATTATTCCAACACCTATCCATTTATTCATTCATTCATTCATTTACTTATTTTAACTTACTAACTTATTTATTTATGGTTTTCTTATTTATTTACTTATTTATTTTTTCTCAACATCCCAGTTGTTTCTGTGTTTTTCTACTTTATTTTTTACATTTGAGATATACTTATTTGTCATAATTTTATTCAGTTATCAAGAGTCGATATTTTTAAGTTTCGCTGTGCTTTCTTCATCAAGGTTCAATCCTCTGGTTCCTCTTGTTCTGGTTCTGGTCTGCATCCCCAGAACCAGAACCAAACATTCAGCTTCTACGTGCCACATATCTGGAACAGACTTCCAGAAAATTGCAAAACTGCTGGAACATTCAAATCAAGACTAAAAACTATTTGTTTAGAGCTGCCTTAAATTTTTATTAATTCTCATTATTTTACCACAGTAATATAATGATTATTGTCTCATTGTTTCCCCTTTTGTTACGTTTTTGTCTCATAAAGTACCATATTTTCTGCACTATAAGGCGCACCGGATAATAAGGCGCATAGAAAAGACGCTACAGTAGAGGCTGGAGTTACGTTATGCATCCACCAGATCAGTGTTTCCCAACCCTGGTCCTCAAGGCACACTGCCCTGCATGTTTTAGGTGTTTCCTTGTTTCAGCACAGGTTTTTGCTGAACTGCAATCAGCAGAATGACGTGCGTTGAAGCAGGGAAATTTCTAAAATATGCAGGGCAGTGTGCCTCGAGGACCAGGGTTGGGAAACACTGCACTAGATGGAGCTGCACTAAAGTGAATACCAACAAAACAGTCCGACTCCAGTCAGCGAGGAGAGCCTTCCTCTACTGGGCCGGGGCGTGGCCAGACAATGGTCACCCCTCTCCTATCGCGCACAGCATGTTCGTGGAGAACGTGGTGCTAAATGACCTGCAGATGACCTGATTTTAAACCAGGGGTGGGCAACTCCAGGCCTGGAGGGTCTCCTGCAACTTTTAGATGTGTCTCAACTTCAACACACCTGAGTCAAATAATGAGGTCGTTAGCAGGACTCTGGAGAGCCTGACTGCACTGAGGAGGTGATTCAGCTGTTGGATTCAAGTGTGTTGGACCAGGGAGACATCCAAGAGTTGCAGGACACCGGCCCTCCAGGACCAGGATTGCCCACCCCTGGTCTAGACGGTCGGTCGGTAGGTAGATAGGTCAGTCAAACTTTATTAACAAACCAGCGTTCTGACAACTATCCCAGCATGCACCGCGCTCTTCTTCTTCTACGGGCGAAAATGAAGTCGGGGGCTGCTTACCGTAGTTTCTAGACCTGTTGTGGCTCAATATTGGTCCATATACAAGGCGCACCGGATTATAAGGCGCACTGTCAGCTTTTGAGGAAATTGAAGCTTTTTAGGTGCGCCTTATAGTGCAGAAAATACGGTACTTTAAACTGCCTGAAATTAACTGACCAATAAACTAAACTTGACTTGATTTTTGTAACATCATCAAAAAATCAATAACAATCAGCCAAAGTCCAAGTCTGGTTCATCCCTGGGTGAAAGATAAACCTTTCACGTTTATCTTTTCAAATAATTACAATAACAAAGATGATTCCTGCATTTGAGATTAACAATTTTTATTTTTTATTTTTATGACACGTCACGCGAATGATTAAAAAATAAAGGACATAAAGTTGATGTTTGCTAATGAACATAAATGATTTTAATGGTGACATGTACTTTAATGCTTTTTAAAAACTTTTAGATCTAATTAGTTTGACTCGTTCTAATCACAGACAGACAGCCTTTGTTCAGCTTCCTGGAGAGTTTGAACTGTCGAGCAGACAGCCGCAGCGGGACGCGTACATGGGTAATTATGTTAATTGGGTCAATGCCTGCAGTGTTTACACATCACTGGATGTTACCTGCAAAGTTGAAGGTTTATTCTGGAGCAAACAAGTCAGGAGATTCATGTGACTGACAGGAATGTTGGTTACTTCGAAATTAATTCAAATTCAAACAAAAAAAAAGACAATTCATAAACTTTTCTTCTAAATTCTGTTATATTTAATGCATTTTTGCATATTGATAAATTTTCTGGAAATCAAAAGTTGAATGAGTCATTATAATATTACTTTTAATTTTTTTTAATACAGTGTTTTAAACATTGAAAAGAAAAGATGCAAAAGCTTAAAGAAGAAATTGTATTTCAATAGACTTAAAAAGTTTTAAAAATTCTTTCTAACAATTTTCAGTGTATAAACTTCTACATTAAATTATGAGCATTTGTGCCATAAACTTGAATAAAAACTTAAATCTTTCTTTTTTGTTAGAAAAACTAATAATCTGTTTTAATCCATCATCCAATGTTTCACATTTAAAAATCACTAGAACCATAAAGGGAGATATAAATGTCAGAAAATTATATTTAGTGCTAAGAAGAAATGAAGAAATGTTAATAAATGTCTAAACCCGGTTAGGAGCTTTTATTAGGACATCAATTCTTTTTGTATTATTATTTTATTTTAAAGGGAGTTGTAAAGAGTAGTTCATGAAATTCCTATATTTTCTGTATCCTTTAGATGAAAATATTGACATTAGTCTTAACCTTAAAGTTTGTTTGTTGTAGAGCGGGGGAGTCCAAAGTGCGGCGCAGGGGCCATTTGGGGCCTTTAGAGTGAATTTTTGTGGCCACCAACTGCAGTTCAAGAATAATACAAACTTGTCCTTTAATTAAGGTTAAATTATTACCGACATAATTTTCTTACAATAGAAAATGTCAAGTACAACACAAAGTATTTATCTTTTTATGACCAAACTTTTATAATGAGCAGAACCACGTTTATGCCGACTTTTACTGAAAAGTCAACTTTTCTGTTCCTGGATCAGCTTTTGTTTAATTTATCAAACTCGGCTAAATATAACAAGTGTTTTGAAAGAAAATGACTCAAATCTTTTTCTTATAAACAGAATAAATTTGTTCAATCAAGTCCAAAAGAATTAGAAAATTAAATAAAATAAAATTTCTAATACAGAAAATCCGCAAAATCATTTTATCTCCAATGAATAACATTCCTGTTCTACAAAAATCAACAATTAAACAACTTTAATTTGTTGATTTCATCTTGTTATCATAATTTTTTAACTTATTTTGTCCTGATTTGGCCCACGTGACAAAACGTTTGGACATCCCTGCTGTAGAATTATCACTGTAAATTACATAATCTAATCAAAAATACAACTTTTTCACACAAATGTAAAATTTTTCATACATTTATCATAGTAATTTGTCGGTTATATAGGACATATAAACTGTAAGAGTGCACTGTATATAATATCACATAGTATATGTGATAAAGCAGCAGTTACCATGGTATCCAGTCCAAGAGTCAGGAGCATGAGGAAGAAGATAATTGCCCAGAAAGGAGACAGAGGGAGTCTGGTCAGAGCTTCAGGATACACCACAAAGGCTATGCCTGGACCTGAAATTAATGCACAAAATTACATAGATATGCTTGTTTTTTACACATTATGGACACAGATGATTAAAAGATAGATAGATAGATAGATAGCATTTATTGTCATTGAACAGAATTCAACGAAATTTCCATTGCAGAGAATGGCAGAGAAACCTGAGAACACAATCTCAAAGTTCAACAAACTTTAAATTTTAATGAACATTTAACACTGGAACTGGAAGACATTTTAAATATCCAAAACAAATAAACAAAACAACAGAAACAATAAATAAAATTAAGAACCAGACTGAAAATTTTTATCATCCAGTTTTTGGTAGAAAGAGAGAAACTATAAATGATGCAAATTGAAATTATTTATCACGTGATTAATTGATGTATTATTGCTTATTGGGGCAGGCTTAGCTGTCTTACCTTCATCTGCCACTTTCTCTATCGGCACCTTCAGTTCTTGAGCCATGAAACCAATAACAGAGAAGATGACAAATCCAGCAAAAATGCTGGTTGCACTGTTGGTGCACGTCACTATGATGGTGTCCCTGAAAAAACAAAAGCAAAGGAGGGAGGCCAGATGCAGCATAAGCAAAACAAAGCATATGTTGAACTAGTAAAAGTATTTTTATATTCCAAATACATGCTGGTGCATGATATAGGTACAACAGTGACCTCTGGTGACAAGACGAAAAACTGCGTGTGAATCTAAATTATGGTAATACAAAAACTAAGCACTAGATGGCGCACAATTTCAGAAAAAAAAACATTTCTGTTGCTTTTTTTTCTTCTTCTGAGGGCCATCTAGTTGTTTATCATTTACAATCAGTAACATGTAATAAATAGGAATAGATTAAATGACAGAAGCAGTGCGCTGCGGTGGCTAAAAGTGATATTTATTGGGACATTTCTACCACACAGACAGATACAGCATCATGCATCTGAGGTGTCAGGGTTAATAGGTCTGACAGACGCGTAGTTTACCTTTTAAGTGTTTACCTGTAGCAGTTATTGTGAAACTTATTGTAGGAGGAGAGCGTAATGAGGCCTCCCCAGGCAGCCGACAAAGAGAAGAAGATCTGAGTAGCTGCGTCTTTCCACACCTGAGGAGCAGGAGAGGAGTTAAAAGAAAGGAAAATTATTGGTCAAAACTGATTTTATTTTGTTTATATCTGGAAGCTGTAATAAAAAACGGGGCTCTTCGTACCTTTGCATCGTTGAGTTTTTCCCATTTTGGCGTGATAAAGTACAGGATGCCGTCGGCGGCACCGGGGAGCGTCACTCCTCTAATCAGCAGGATGACCAGCACCACATAAGGAAACGTGGCTGTGAAATAAACCACCTGAAACATGTGGGAAAAGTAGTAAAATTAAAGTAATACAGTGAACAGAAGAACTGTCCAAAATCAAACCAAATTTTATTTGTACAGCAGATTTCAGTTCAAAGTGCTTTACATCATAAAATCAACAAGTGAAACGTTTCCAAAGTGCCATTATTACACATTAAAATGTTGGTTAGTGTTTCATTAAATCAAAAACAAATCCAAACAGGTGAAGTTTTAGTCTAGATTTAAAGGAATTCAGTGTTTCAAAGGTTTTATAATTCTACAGAAGTTTGTTCCAGATTTGTGGATTTTAGTTGATATTTAGCAACATTTTTGATGTTTTTAGATATTCTGTCGCATATTTCTGCATGTAAAGGACATTTAACATTGAATAAATAAACACTAGAAGAGAAAAATTAGTGATATTTTTTGGACCAGTTTGAACTTAATTTACATTTGCAGAGGCATTGTTTCAAAAACTTCAAACAATATAAAACAATATAAAAGCACTTATTTCTATTGGAGGTTTGCATAAGTTTTTAAAATTAAATCTTGAAGGTTGGACAAAAATGAAGGTTCAAGTTGCTCAATAATTTTTTTCTAATTACAAAGTACAAGCCGGATTAATTAATTAACTTATTTATTTATTTAGAACATGATAGCAGTATAAAATAACTGACATGAACAAGGAATGCAAAAGACACATATTTTTTTGTACCACAATAATCTTAACATGGTCCAAAAGGAATAAGAAGGATACTTCCAAACAAAAAAAATCTCTTATTTCTATTGTTTGAGTTTCACTGTTGACAATTTTCTATTTGATTTCACCAAATATTAAAGCAGTGGCCATCTGGATAGTTATATTTTCTAGTGAAATTTCACCAGAATCGTTTGTGACCCTATAAGAACAGGGTTAGGGTTAGGGTAGGGTTAACCCTAACCCATCCTGTCAGCCGGGAGATTTGATTCACTGCAGCAGATTTAACGTGTGAGGTTGTTGCTTTTTTCCTTTACAAATCTAATTAAGGATGTTTTTTATTATCAAAGATGAGTTATTAGGATGTCATTTTATTTTTTTAATTGCCTCTTTTACAGTGTAGATTTCACCCGGATCTAGTGTCAATTTTGGCTGTGCTGTACTGAACCGCTTCAACCACTAGGGGGCAACATAACACAATCTATCTATCGTCACATCCTGACTACGGTGTTTGTGTATGTAGTATAAGTCAATAGAGCCTGATTTATAGAGAGTTACATATTTTTAACAGCTAAGATGAGGAATTTACAGCATTTTTGTAAATAAATGCCCTTAAATCACCAAAAGGAAAGAGACCATTTTCCTAGTTGAACTGTCCTCAGCTGTTACAGATTAAATATTTAATAGTATGTTTGCTGTGTGTGTTTTTACTTTGCCTGATGACTTGATCCCTTTGGCTAACGAGGCGTAGACGATGAGCCAGGCCAGGAAGAGGCAGCCTGCCAGAGGCCAGCGGATGTCTCCTGGATATTCAATCCCTTTGGAAATATGCAACACATTGTACCTGCAGGAGGAAGGCGAAGCGTTAAACTCAACTTCAACTCGACTAAGCAATGAAGATACGTTACATTAAAACGTCTATTATATGTTATTTACATGCAGAGTTAAAGGAAGCCACACACTGACTTTCATCAAGTTTCCCATAAATCAGTTCAATCCAGTAATCTGGAAATGATCAGATATCGGTTTTCTTAACTAAAATATGATTGATATGTTTATTGTATTTGAAAATACTGCTGAAGTTCAAACACCTTAAACCTTTTTGCAACTTAAAACCAAAAGTTTAAGTGTACTTTTGGTAGAGTGTCGCTAACCGAACAAAAAAGATACTTTTCCTTTTGTTTGTTTGTTTATTACATTTATAATTCAGAAAAATTATACGTTTCATTCTATACCAGAATAAAAAGTTCAGGCCTTTTTATTGTGATTCAGTGCAACAAATTGTCTTCAATAATGATCAAAGCAAAAGTCCAATAAATTACTCAACTAAGAGTAAAAAAGTATCCGGTAAAATGTCTACTCAAGTACTGAGGAACTGATCAAATGATCAGTCATTTCATATTAAAAAACTGCATGATCAGATGCACCAAAATATAAAGTTAAGTGGAAATTTTGATATAAAATATATGAAGCTTTAACAAAAACTGCAGGTGTGTCTGTGTCTGGTGAATTTTTGGTTAAAACATGTTATGTTTTTCATTTAGTGGGTAAAAAAATTCAGAAACTTTACTTAAGTAAGAATAGGGATACTTTTGATACTTTTTTATTTTACTAAAGTAAAAATACTCCTAAAAGAAAAAAAATCAAAAATAAAATTACCCATGTAAATGTAACTGGGTAAATAGTTCGGCTGAAGATTAATTTGTGGCACAGAAAACAGATTCAAATGACATTTTCTTCTTATTTAGTTTTAAATTTGACAGGATTTATGTCTCAAACTGATTAAAAACAACAATATAAGAGTGAGAATCTTATGATTTAACCCTGGATTTAGTGTTTTCCCTCTCTGATAAGGCCAGGAATGAACCGACAACAGAAACCAGACAAACTTTGCAGAGAAAGTGGAAGCATTTTATTAGAAAACAGACTCACTTGAAGTATTCCTCACTGGGGCTGACGTAGGTCTTGTTGCCATCCGCCGTCATGTTAAGCAGCTTTGTCAGGTTTCCCACGGCGTTGGCGGACAGACAGAAAGTGGAGTTCTTGATGGAAACGGGGTTTCTGTCCCGCAGGATGCAGGAGTCTGTTCCAATCAGAAATCAACACATTTGAACAGGCAGAGATGCACACAAGCCTGGAGTTTGCTTCGTTTTCACACAGCGTAAAATGGGAATGAACAGATAGATGGTGTGATTTGCAGGGAAAAAAGGTTTCTGCAACACGGAGTCGATGTTGTGAAGCACTGAAAGTCAGAAAAAAGTTTGATTTATGTGTTGATCCACTGTAAGAACCTTAATGCTTCCGATTCCCAACTTTTATGCTTAAACTTTAGGTTTTTGCTCTATGAGATCACAGTTCATGACAGCTTTTATATACAAATGGCAACATGTATCCAAGACAAAGTTTCATTTTAGCCTTTACAACTGATGAAAAATATCCCAACCAAAAGAGCGATATCTAAGATTTTAAAGCACTGTGAAAAAGTGTAAGAATAATTTTCATATACATTTTGAAGTTATGTGATGAGCAAATTACACAGCAAAAAAACTTAACAGCAATAATTTGGTTTATTTAGCCTGCCATAAGGAAAAGAAAACTGTCATATTTTCAATGCCAAAGTTCCAAACTAAATATTTAATTCACCAGATAAATACTTTGCTTCCTAACTACATACTTAATTCAGTTTACAAACTAAATATTTAGCTTGTTAGTTAAATATTTAGTTTGGAGCTCTGATATTAATAAACATATGAAGTAAATCTTCAAAATGTGACATTTTTTCACTATTACAGTCCAAATAATCCAGATTATTGCTGCTAACTTTTTACTGTGTAACTTTAAAAAGTCGTGTGCACCGAGCAAACATTGGAGAGACTCTATATATAATTCACTATGAATTATAATTCATAAATACATCGATTTTTGACAAAGAACAGATGCTATATTCTGTTTCGCCAGCAGAGGTCAGTGTCGGGCTCACTGCAGCACTGCAGCACCCAGTCCGTACAGTAAATTTGTCAAGCAAGCAGTTTTAGTGCTGAATTCACAGAATCGCTGAAGGGAAATATTACAGAAAATATAACCAGTTTTCACGATTATTCGACGCAAAACGTTGTTAAACGACTCGATGTTTAATTCTTGGACTTTTCTGTAAAACAAAAACGCAGTTTTACGAATAGTTTCTCTAAGAATCGCGATGTTGCAGTCTGCTACAGCTGTGCACTGCATTTTTAAACCATTCAAGCTTATATTTACTGTAGGATTTAAAGCAAGTTTCGTCGAAATCTTGAACTCCGAATAATTTGATGTGTCACACGGCCTCCTGTACGTGTCCTCATCAGCCGGCATCATTAGAGACGCACCAGACATGAGTGAGCAGCTCTTAATTTGTCACTCACTGCAGAGATCGCAGGTCAGGATTCATTATACTGCAGGACACCTCGGCTGAGGGAGTCATGACGCATTGCGCATTGTGGAGAGAGAACGAGAGGCAGAGGGGGGCTTTTGGTGAACGTGTGTGAGTGTGTGCAGGTGTGTGTCTTACCTAACAGCAGCATGTCTTTGTCCTTACATTCCAGCGTGTTCCACGCATTCCTACAGTTAGCCCATGGCAGTGAGCCCTTCAACGAAGCGAACAGGTAGTACAGTGTCCAGCACATTATAATGTTATAGTATATGGCTATCAAGACAGATATTATCAACATGGCAATCCCGCAACCTAAAATAAATAAATGAGACGAAATATATACATTACTCTTTAGAAAATTTGAGAAATAGTTATTATTGCTTCATTTTTCTGATTTATTATTTTTTATTTTTTTTATTTGCTTTTTATTAGTGGCGCCAGTTTACCTTGGAGAGCGGGAATGCATTTCCAAACTGACACGGGCCCCTGGCTGGCAAACTGGCCCAGAGACACTTCCATCAAAAAGATTGGGATCCCGGCGATGCCCAGCATGGTCAGATAGGGAATCAAAAAAGCACCTGGGGAGAAAATGACACAAATTAGAGAATAAAACCCTCAGCAGGGAGAAAACCCTGCCTCTAAATAGGGTTAGGTTAAAAATGACATTCCTGTCATTAAAACTAAAATCAAGCAAATGTAAATAGAAGTTGGTATTCATTTTTTTTTCAATGTTATTAAAATCATTTCCCAATGTGTCACGCTTTGTGTCGTTTTAAGGCCTTCAAGCATATTTATTAAATTTTATTTTTACAAAGAAATATAAATCTTACCATTTTCCCCGTTTTTTATTTAATGCATAACATAAACCTCAACATAAGCTTTTAAAATCATGATTTTTTTTTCTGTTTCTGAGCTTTTACCTCCACCATTTTGGAAGGCAAGATAAGGGAACCTCCAGACATTTCCCAGTCCCACCGCGTAGCCAACCATGGACAGAATAAAATCCAGTTTATTGGACCAGTTTCCTCTGGCCTTATTCTCATCTCCCCCCTCATCATCATCATCATCATCAACAACGTCCGCCTGAGAGGAGAAATAAACATTAGATCATTCTCTAAATGAAATGAAAAATAAACTAGATTAAACCCAAAGTAACCAGTCGAGTCAATTTATTCATACAATATATTTACAAACAAAAAGAACTGACCAAAGTGTGCAACTTGGAGAAACTGGCAGAAAATACATTGATTTAGATAATATATAAACCAGACAAAAGCAGAAAGAAGACATTTTTTAAAGGGGATTTTAGCTTCTTAAATAATTTTGATAAAATACATGTTCTCGTTTTAAATGGGCACAAAATTATGTTGTGTGTGTTCTGCAAAAACTTAAAATTAGCGTCTTTTCAATCAATTTGATCATGGGAAATTTTAAATATTTTCTATCTTCAGCTGCATTTATTTACAAACATCTTTCTGCCAATAAAGCACAAATTTTCTGTGCAGAGATTTTTAAAAAAATGTCCGACATCACGCAAAAGCAAAAATAATGAAACAGAATCTAAATGTGAATAAAATCTAGTGTGAGCGTGAGAGAGGGATGTCCCCTCGCGACAGGTTGTGATCCGCAGTCTCGTGCTCAGCGCAGCCTGTCTGGCGGGAAACACCTGGGCTGTACCAAGTGCGTCTGCTGGGATCCGGGATCACAGCCAAACACCGCGAGAGTTAGGAGTCAAATCCTGCAGTCCAACCCGCTTCTGGGGCTTTAACCGCGAACAAAATCAATTATAACACCTTAACCGAAACAGAAATTAATTTATAAAGAGGAGACGGTTACTGAAAATGGCGCAGAAGAAGAAGAAGAGACAACAACCTCTGTTTGACGTGTATCCTTTTTGCTGACATAAGCGAGATTTAAAGTTTGGGATGCTTTAATTAGATGCACAAGGAAAGAATAATTAAAAAGAAGCAGTCGGAGCATGCATGATTACAGCATTTACACAAATTGAAGAGTTTGGTTTTGTAATACGAAGTAAATCAAATTTGACTGAAACACGCAAATAAAAACCCCTTTAACTGACTAATCCTTACAAAAACAGCGAATTATAAAATATGAATCTCATAATCAAGTCTTAAAAACCAAAACCTCGACAATCAAGAAGCAGCACGAAGCTCCGCAAACTCTGAATGTTTGTTCTTGCCAGGGGCTTTTGCGCCCTTCACGTCCATTCATCTTTGCGCTTCGTTTTAATCAGAAACATCCGCAGCGCACCTGCCTCCAGCAGCCCAGGAAACGCCTCATTTAGCAGACTTACCCCCGCTAACGTCCCCGGCTGAACAGACGTGTTCCCATCTGTTCCCAGTATGATGGTGGTCTGGCTCATAGTCGTCCAGTTGCCCGGGGTGTTGTTTTGCTGCGCCGTGGCCCGGAGCGGGTCGTCGGCTGAATCCTTCCTGAAGGCCGAGTTGATGGCCACTGATCCGGGGACAGGAGGCGCCGGCGCGCTTTTAAACGTCCCATACTCCTTATTGGAGTCCGGTTCTCCCGGTTTATTCTCCGGGGGACAAAAAGTTTTACTCTCGTTGCACGGAGGCGGCGGCTGAGGCGCCGGGTAGTGGTGAGGGGCGTGTGGTTGGCTTGGCACCGTGTTGTCCGGTTTGTTTGCTGTAAATCCCGCCGCTCCTTCCTGCTGCTGCATTGGGATGTAGCCGGCCGGCTGCTTGGCCATGTCTCTCTGCTCAGACAGATCCTGGAACATAAAAGTGACAAATCAGCGACAGGAACCGCGACGCTACGGTAGAAAGCTTGAAGCCTTGAAGCTGCTGCTGCTGCTGCTGCTGCTCATCTCTGCAGCTACAGAACCTTTTTTTTTTTTTTTTTTTTTTTTTTTTTTTTTTTTTCCACAGTAGCCTTTTGATTTTGGGATATTTCACTTTCAGGAGGTCCGTTTCTGCAGCCTATGAATGCACAGTATTTGTGTGTGCGCGTTGAAGGGGGAGGGGGCGCTTTGCCTTCTCCACTTCTCGCCTTCTGCAAGATTCTTTAATTTTACGCCCCATTTCCCCCTCATGTCATTCAGCCTCACATCCACTGATTTTTATGGCCAATAGACAAGCTGCTGCGGGTCTCTGGGAGGTTCCGCTCTCCCCGCAGGCAGGCGAGATCCCCGGCGTTTCAGGGCTTGAGCTGGACCCGGTGCGGCGGAATTAAAAATGGCTCCCTGGAATTTCAGGGGGCGGGAAAGCAACCGGAAAATCCTCCAAATGGAAAAAGAAATGTTGATTGATTAATGCTTTGTTGCGTTCATGATTAGTAAAGAAGGTAACTAACTTCTTGTAGCAAAGTTTCCCTCCGTATAAAACGAGAAAAAAAGCATAAATAAATAAAAAGAAAAAAAATAACCCGATTTTTTTAGTTATTGTAACCCTAAAAAGCATCTGGATGAATTGAAAAAGCCTAACAGGAGCGATGACTGAAAAATCATGACGAAAAGTTTTCTGCGTTTCAGCACCACGGACAGCGCAACTGCTTCAGCGTCGGAAAACTACTTTCAAAACCCGCAAAATTTACACAGAATACTCTTTAAAAAACTCAATATTGATGCAACTTTACGTGCAAAAGCAAACGGAGGAGTTTCTATCCACTTACCATTTTGTTCAGAGCTCTGCGTTCAGGCTGAAAACAGCTGTAAAAAAAAGAGAGAGAGAGAGAGAAAGAAAGAGATGACTGGGAGCCGAAGTGGTTATTGCCGCGCAAAGCAGCAAGTGCAAAGCTTTTCTACGGCTCCGTGGGAAAGCTTGGAGCAGTTTGCGTCAGTGCAGAGCAAGGTGCCCTTCGCGTGACATTTTCTTGATAATAGGAGTTTGATAAATCATTAGGCTTGGATTCGGGTTTTTTAAAGGGGACTAGCAGAGCCAAAGCGACGGGGGGCGCGTTTGTGCGTGCGTGAATTGTATGTGTTCTGATTACGCACGTTGCATGCGTGAGCGCTGCACGGACATCGCTGAAGCTGATTAATACGCTCGTGACTACGGATGTGCAGCTTCCACGCGTGCATTGACACATCCCACGTGATCACGGGGAACCCGACCGGGTTCATGCTGGAGTTTTAATTCTATGCTGATATACAATCTCGATTATGGCCTTTTATAGTAATAAAGTTTGTTTATTATGCTTTCCGCACCAAATGGGAATTAAAAGAGAAATGATTTAAGGAAGAAAAAGTTAAAACTTTTGCTTTTAAGTATCTAATTCGGGTGAAATCAAAGGTTAAGTTGAGCTAAAAATGACCTGAACTATAAATAGTTTTTCTTTTTTCCACCCAGCTAGTCGGTTTTACGCACAGCGCGACTGAGGCGAGACGCGTCACTGATAGAAGCATTGATCAGGTTTTAAAAAAAAAGTCTATTCAGAGCTACTCATTTGTTTAAAGTCTTGCGCAGGAAGAAGTTTGTTTTATGGACTCACACGCGTCAGGAGGACCCGGAGCCAACCACTGGAGCCTCCACTGGAAGCAGTGACAGCTGATTCCAAAACACTGCATTGCGCATACCATTGTCCTGCTCTTTCTGTTACTGGAGGATGCAAAGAAAAAAATGTCAGGAGGCTGGCTGTAATGTCTTTATGTCTCCTTTGTCTTATCACTTACAAAGAAATCACGAGGCCTAGTCTCTTCTTCCAGTTATGAGGACAGCAGGCCGCCATAAAGTGAAACTGCAGACACTAAAGGAAAATGAGCTCCGTAAAACTAACTCGTTATATTAAGACACAAAGCTAAATTATTTATTTTCAGTTCCGATCACTCATCTCAGGTCAAACTGCTCAGACGTTTCTGTTTAATTTCTTGTAATTGTCTTTGGGTCAGTTCATGTTTCCTCCTTCCCTCCAGATAATCATATTTCACATTTTCGTACAACACTCGATGAACAGATTATGGAAAATTACTTTATGCTCTCAGTCGTCAGAGTTGATGTGACACGTCAATGTTCCAGCTCCAATTTGACGCAGTTGCCGTGACGCAGAGAGCTGTCTGCTATTCCCAGATGGCTCCATTTCGTACTCGAAACGGTTTGGTACGAAATAACTGCACTGGGGAAAAGATAATGCAGCTCCAAATTTAAAAAGAAATTTGATAAATGGTCACAATTAATCAAATCAGGTTTATTCAAGTTAATTTCTTAAGTTGTAAAGGTAAACAAATGTAAATAATTTGATTGCTTGAGACCGATAAACACATTCTCTCTATTTTCAGTGTACAAATAAGAAGGTACGAAAAGGCGAATCCAAGTCGTTAAACCAATCAGCGGAGGCAGTTGCCCAGGGCGGCAATAAAAATGGGGGAGGGGGAATTTCTAGAAAATAAAGATAATCTTATTTTTATTCTTAAGTTTGCGAGTACTCCACTGAAAAAAGAACAGAGCTCCAATAAAAAAAGTCAATTTGCTACAATTGTAACAATTGTAATTGTAACTCATTTCAGTTTGTCAAACCTACTTTGTTTAATATGACAACTTAATACATTTAAAGTATTTATACTTACTTGAATAAATTTAATTTGATAACATAACTTTTAAAGTTGGATCACATCGTTTTCTTTCTTCAGTGATGTATGAATGTGAAGTTCCCCTGGTGAATCCTGGAAACTGGATTATGTGGTTTCTGCAGGAGGGAAAACATCTGATAATTGCTCTCATGTTAATAGTTTGGGGGGCCGTAAAAAGGAGGGGGTTTCCACAACACCGATCCTGCAAGAATCACCTACTAAACCAACAATTTCTGGACAATTTGTCCCAATCTTGCACCAGAATATCACTTTTTTGTCTTTTTCCTACTTCTGTAAACAAACCATTTGCAGCATAAACTATATGTGATTGTTTTTCCAATTTCATATATATTTCAGAAATAATTTCATATTATTTTCTGAAAACATTATCAGTTTTGATTGAAATATGAGGGAATGTGGCCTTTAATCCAACTATAATAAATTAAAGCAACTTCGAAACAGTGAGCTATTATACGACAAAACTGCAAAAGCCTGAAATGAGAAAGGAAAATAGAGCTTCAATTAGATGGCTTTAGTATTATTAAAATCATAATCAGCAATAATTACAACCATTATGTTCCTATTAGACTTTATAATAACTTTATATCTATATTACTATCAGATATTTCAGCAATAATTTGGGCAATTAGGAGTCACTGATTTTATACACAAAAGAATATAAATTTGTGAAATGGTGCCGGAGAACTTTACTCAAGTAAATGTAAAAAGTTACTTTCCAAGAAATGACTCAAGTAAGGGCTAAAAAGTATTCAGTGGGTAGAGAATCCAGAGATTTTACTCAAGTAAGAGTAGTGATACTTTATAATAAAATTACTCACATAAAAGTAAAAAGTACAACGTAGTAAAAATACTCCAAAAAAGTAATTTTTTTTCCACAAAAGTTACTTAATTAAACATAATTGAGTAAGTAGTTGCTTCCAGAGATGGGAAGAGCAGCTAAAAATGATAGTCATGTAAGAAATTACTCAGTTAAGAGTAAAAAAAGTATTTGGGAAAAAAAAAGCCTACTCAAGTACTGAGTAACTGACCAAATTATTAATCATTTAAAAATTACATAACAGATGGATCAAATGTAAAGTGGAAATGTTGATATGTTAAGGACGGAAATGACAATAATTTATTTAAGTAACAATAAATAACATAAAATGTTTCCAAATCAGTTTCTTTCCCTAACAAACTTATAAAACTTTAACAAAACCTGCAGTGCAGGTGTGAGTCTGTCTGGTGATTTTTTAGTAAAACTTTTTCCTTTTTTTTTCTTGAGTGGTTAGAAAATCCAGAAATGTTATTCAATACTTCATCACAAAATTACTCAAGTAAAAGTAAAAAGAACAGAGAAGTAAAAATACTCCTAGAAGTACATTTAAAAAAGTTACTCAAATAATGTAATTGAGTAAATGTAACTAGTTACTACCAGTCTCTGCCTTGCTGAGCTGCGCTGAGCCCATGCGGGGCAGCTGCGGGTTGCGGGGCAGCTGCGGGTTGCGGGCCGACTCGCTCTCCTCCCCGCTGGATTCAGCGCAGAGACTCTGGCTCCTCTTCATTTGCACGCTGCGCTCCTTCCGCTTGTAAATCTCCCTCCGCTCCAGATAAGAAGCAGAAGCGGCTGTATTAGCCGCCGCCAGGAGTTTAATTACATTGTCAACAGAGAATAATTGTAATTGATTTCTGCTTCTCCTGCTCAAGGACTGACGCACACGCAATCAGCGCTTATATGATCCCCAGAAACAGTTCGGATGTTTCATTCATCACGCAAGCAGAGAGTGGTTTGCACATTTCAGCTCCTAAAAATGCGCATAAATGTAATTTAAATGCATTAAGTTGCTGGTTTGTTCAGCTTTTGTGGTCTAATGGGTGATTTGAAGTTATCGTTTGTGAATCTTACATTGACAGAGTACAGAAGTTGATTGAGTAGGCACCATGGAGGAGGAAGAGGAGGAGGAAGAGGAGGAGTGTGGGGTGTTTTCCCGTGTCCCTTTGCGCCTGTTAATTACATGAGGTGGCGCAGTTTAATTGATCAGGCTCGCTGTCGCCTGGGAGATAAGAGGCTGCAATCATTGCCAGCGCGAAGGGAGGTGGTGATTCAGCAGAAGGGGTCAACCAGAGCATCATCATCATCATCATCATCATCATCATCATCATCATCATCATCATCATCATCAACAGAACCTTCCCAGTTTCCGGTTTATATTCCAAGTTGTTCAATTTTGCAGTCGTGAAACTTGATATCAGATGTTTTCTGATGGATGGTTTCCATCTGAATCATGTTAAAACCAAAGATCTTTTAACAAAATAATATATTATTCATTCATTTAAGAAATTAAGAAATTATCAACTTAAATCAAGCTCCCATATCTTGCTGAAAAGTTGCTTGTGAATTATTTCTGTCTTTTTTCAAGAGAACTAAGATATTAGCACTAAAATCTAGACTAAGATTTTGTGTTTTTGCAGTGTATTTGCTTTCAAGCTGCACGCCAGAAAACAGGCTTTTCAGAAGCCAGTGTCACTCATTCTAGCGCCATCATGTGGTCAAAATCAGCAGACTGAAGAATCAACACTTTCAGGAAACAACCTCCATCAAGTGGATAGTTACTGTAAGAGATGGGTAGTAACTAGTTACATTTACTTGAGTAACTTTAAAAAAATTACTCTAGTACTCTGTACTTTTTGCTTTTACTTGAATTATTCTGTGATAACTTGATTGAAAAATGAACAAAAATGTTTATTTTGTTTGATTCTGTTTTGTAATTATGTTTTTTATATGAATATTTTCATCTTGGTCCTTAAAATATCAACATTTCAACATAAGTTTATATTTTAGTCCATTTTATGATGTAGTTTTTACTAGTAATGTAATTTTTTAATATTCAGTTCTTTATAGCTTTTTTATTCTTGAGTAATTTCTTGAACAGCTAATTTTTACTTTTACTTGAGTAAAAAATGTGTTGCAGCATTGCTATTCTTACTACAATCTTTACCCATTTGTGGTTATTTTTTGCAAACTACTTAAATTCCTACAATGTTTATTCTAGTTACTTTCTACCTTTCAAGAGAGATATTAAAACGTCACAATGTAACGTCACAGACAAGCGTCACTCAAATACTAAAAGTAACAAAACTGGGCAAATCAAATCATTAAAAGCAAGATAAAATGACACCAGGTGATGCAAATATGCCAAAAATAGGTATAAATGTTGATTTAAGTCATTCTAATATAACCAGTTTAATAAAAATAACTCAGAAGTAGCAGCAGAAATACATCAGAAAACATGACCACTCTAGACGATTACACGTTTAAGAGCTCAGGATTCATCATCACAGCCAGAAAAAAATATTTAATTGTAAGCAGAGCTGCTCAGTGGAGTATGTAAAGAGGTTTAAGTCAGCCTTTTTAAGCTAAAGTACCTTTTAGTATTGTCCCTGAAACCCGTGGAAGATGGATGATGCTGCCGGCGAAGTCTTGTGCAGCTCAGAGTAAAACAATAAGAGGAAGAAATTCTTGGCAAAAGCACATAATCTTTTCACAAAAGAAGTCAGCTCTGAGGGCTTTTTACATTTTCTACTCATCACTGAATAAAAAAAACAACACATAGCATCTTCTTAGTTTGTAGAGTTTCTGTCTTGTGTGTTTAATTTGAAAAAAATGCTTTAAGAGCTTTTTTCTACAATTGTGTAGGACATTAATCTCAATTTCAGATATCTGGGTTTTTGCACCTTTTGTTTTCTGTTTGTAGGTGAGAAATTGAACAAAGAAGTTTGTTCAAACCAAAAATCCTTCACACAGGAAATGGCAGCGCTCCCAGGAGCGCAGTGGCCCAAATGACTAAAGTTTTAAATCACCGGGGATAAGTTGGCTCCAAGCAAGGGAGAAATTATCAACACTTCCCATCAATCAGCATGAACTCAATGTGGACAGAGGTCACTTTATAAGCCACACACATCTTAACAACAAAGGGAACCATTTTTTGCTTTTCTGCCACCAAAATGAAACTGTAAGTGGGAGTGCAGCAAGGCGAACCCTCTGGAGTTCAGCAGAAGGAAAAACAAATTTGAGAAAAAAAAGTCTGAAACTGGGTCATGTGAGAAGCATGAAAGTTTGCTGAATTATCTCAATTTTTAATATTATGGCAGAAAAAAGCAAAAATAATGTAACTGTCAGAATTTTGAGATTAGGACTTATAAAACTTATAAAAACCCAAACAATAAGTGTTGGATCTTTCTTTTTATGTACTTTTATCAGTAAGTGATAAAATAAAGTTTTCCAACTTTGGGAGGAAAAAATGTATCCAATTATATTTTTAACATAAATGCTTACAATGACGCAAAGAATAAAAAGAGTGTAAATAATTTTAAACAAGTAGACACAATGCGGATGACCAAATTATCAGGACTTTGTCCTTTATTTTGCTCAGTACATGAATTATCAAAAAAGTAAAATGAAATCAGAGCTATAATTGGTTACATAGATACTATGATGGGTGACATCATTGGAGACTGTAAGTCTGCTTCCTGTCTGGAAGGTCAAAGGTGACAAAGAGTGAGCGCGGATCCTTCTTGTTTTTACGAACGGTGATCTTTCCCTTCAGCTCTTCTCCTGAAGCAAACAGGAAGACAAACAACACATTGGTTTAGATTCACATGCAAAATATGGAAGGCCCTGTGGCTCAACAATATGACATTCATAGCTGAAAATGTGCTGATGATGAAGAAGAAAAGAGAAAAAATATTTTTGACTTTAATCTCAGAATCCTACCTCTGTGTCCATCTATGTAAAAATCCAAATATTCTAAGGTGCATGTCGATTATGTAGTTAACATATGAAAAATAATCACATTACTGTTTCGTCCTTGCTATAGGATTTGTAAACCTGCTGTTAATTCACACTGAAAGCTTGATCGAAATTTATTTGGTAGATTTGAGTTTAAGAATGGATTTTCAAACAACTTATCCAATTCTGATTCTGAGATAAAATTCTGAATTCTGCAATTAAAGTCCAACTTTTGAGGAAGAAAGTCTGAATTTTGAAAAAAGTAAGAATCCTGAAAATAGAGTCAGAATTTTGAGTAGAGAGACAGAACTTTGATACTAAAGTCAAGATACTGAGGTAAAAGTCTGAATTCTGAAAGAATAATTAAAAATTCTGAGAAAAAAATCACAATTTTGAGAAAAGCGTCAATTCTGATGGAAAAAAAGCCAAAATTTTGAGAAAAAATAGACTGAATTCTGAGAAAATGTCAGACTTTTGAGAAAAAAAGTTAACATTTCGAGAAAAAATAATCCTGAGAAAAAAGTCAAAATTTTTATAAAAAGTCAGAATTTTGACTCAAACATCTGAGGAAAAATGTCCAAATTTGAGAAAAGATTCCAAATTCTGAGATTAAAGTCCTAATTCTGAGAATAAATCATTCTTTGCCAGTGGTCATGATTCACTGTTAATTTCTTTGTGTGGAAAAATCTGCACGTCTTTCCTGACAAAAGCACAAAAAAAAATCAATTTAAAATATACATGAGAAGTTAATTTAATTTCTGTTGACTCCAAAGTTCACGCCGCTGCAGCTGGTGTTTACTTATGGGACATTCTCTACGTCATTAAGCACAACAGCCTACCAACGCTTCCACACATCAGACATGAAGCGAAATGAAAACGCACCAAAAGACAGAAAACACCAAGTCAGACATCGATCAGAGCGTTCGGAACAAAATGAAAGTCTTCCTGATGCCCTGCAGCAGAACGCTGCTGCTGACTGCGCGAGCTCGGGCCTCTGCAGCATGAGCGCTCTGCTGCTTGCAGAAATGATGATGTGCGTGAAGCCAATATGCTTTAATGTGTCTTAATAAGCAGGACTGTGCATGGCAATGCAGATGCTCTCATATCTCCAGATGGCAGACACGAGGAAACACACCTACAGCGGCGACGCAACGTTATGACGCATAATCGCTCCGATTAACTTCCCGTTTGACTGCTGGAGGTAAATGAATGTTTAGTGAAACGGCAAACCGGCGTCCTGTCGCGCTGCGCTACGCTCGCAGGTTAGAGGACGAGAGCAGGAAAATGCTGACTGCGCCCGTTTCTCCCGCAACACGTCCGTCGTCGCTGCTGCCACGACTCACTCGTTACCGTGGCAACGTCACGGACCCGAGGCGCCACGCTCCAGGTCCGACGCCGCTGCTGCAGGGAGAGCAAACCCCGACAGCGGCGAGCAATGCAAAACACGATTTAGTCCTCAAAATATTTTTAAAAAGCGTCACCATTTTATAAATATTTGTAATTGCAATCTACTAAAAATTCATTTTAAATCAACTACTCTGATTTAGAGGACTTTTTTAGTTGCACCTTCTGCTTTGGAAAATAATTCAAGTTCAGTCAATTTTTAAATTGGATTTACATCTGGACTTTGAATAGGCCATTCTAACATATATACATGTTGGCTGTTCAGGTTGGAAAGTTAACCTGAAAAACACAAAATCTTACCAAGTACTTTTAGTAGCTTCTAGTGCAAATATGTTAGTTCACTTAAAAAAAGAACTAAAGCAACTTAATAAGTAACTGCAGATAGGTGTAAAAAACAAAAAAATAGAAAAAATTTTGATCATCTGGTCAAAGCTTCTTCTTCCACACATTCTGGTAATATTTTGGCTTTCTGCAGCGCCTCCCCCTGGTGCTTCTCTTACAAATTTAAACAAATTTTGACTAAGGATTCACTGATTTACTTTTTTCACTTCTGATTCCGATACAGATATCTGAGGTTTAGTATCGGCCAATACCGATCCCATACAGAAAATCAGTGCAGAATTGACTTAAAACATTTCTATTTTTTAAAAATAGACATAAATGTGCAGAATTATAAATTTATTTAATAACTCTGCACCAGCATGGCACACTTAAATACACAAATGGCTTCACAAAATTGGTCAAATGTGTAAAATCAACTTTAATTTGTTCAATTAGTGCAATTAGAAGTATAACAGAAAATGTGAAATACAGAAACTGAAAAACAAATGGTTGACTACCTGGATCAAACATGTATAAAATAACAGCAACAAACCTTTTAAATGGTTTTGAAATGCAATTAGGAGTTATAAATATATTGTAAAATAAATAATAAAGCTTGACATCTCTCAGAGCACAAAGCATAGAATTAGAACAGATCTGCCATTATGGGTCGGTTTCATTGTCATCGATATCTGATGTAGGATTTAAAAAAAGCTTTACTAGAAAAAGAAAGAAAAAGATGTTTAATGCCACAGAGGCCTGAGCTTTGACAACATTCTGTTACAAGACAGAAAAAAAACGACATTCCCCCTAAAACAACTTTGCAATTAACCGTCCAAGTAATCCTCAGTGTTTCAGATTGAACTGGTGAAGCATACAAACAATCATTGACAGAATTTGTGTTAAGTCAGGGTGCGACTCCAGCGGCCCTGCTGCAATCAGTCAAACTAAACTCCCCATGGAAGAGGGGCCTGGGAGCTCTGGGTAAACTGGCCGCTCAGATCCCAACGAGTTAACCATGTGTGGAAATGAGTCGAGGAACGGAGCCGGGCTTTCGCTGCGGCGTCGTACATCACCATGCCACCGTCATTAAGCACAGGCAGGCCTCTGGAAACAGCTTGTCTCAGCCAAACACTGCTTTCCTCCATGAAATTACAATCAGAATATACAGCTCTGCAGATTGGAGCTATTCATGTTACAACCAGTCTGCACACATGTCTACTGCATCTGCATACACATGCACTGCATGCACTGGATTTTATTTAGGGGGATTAGAAGAAACGAGGTGCACACACACGCATCCACACACACACATCCCCTTAGTAGAGCAGACAAAAATCATATTCAAGTAAGAGCAGCACTACTTCCACATATTTATACTCCAGTTAAAGTAAAAAGTAGAAAATTACTCAAGAGTAAAAACGTATTTGATAAAAAAAAATGCTACTCAAGTACTGAGTAACTGATCAAAATCAATTAATTATCAAATCATTTGATAATTAACAATTACATCATCAGACAAACCAAAATATAAAGTTATGTGGAGATTTTATTACCACAACATCTCCACTAAAGATTAAGAGAATAAAGTCAAAAAAGTAGAATAACGTCAATGTTTTGAGAATAAACTCGTACAAGAATAAGGACAAAATAATACGAGAATAAAGTGAAAATAATAGAATAAAGTCATAATATTTCAAGAATAAAGCTGTATAAGAATAAAGTCGAAATAATATGAGATTAAAATTGCAATAGAATAAATTCATAATATTTAAAAAAAAAAGTTGTACAAGAATGAAGTCAAAATAATACAATAATTAAGTCATAATAATGTGAGGATAAATTCATAATATTTAGAGAATAAAATCATATGAGAATAAAGTTGAAATAATACAATAAAACCATAATAATGTGAGAAAAAAAGTCACATTTTAAGAATAAAATCATTATATTTTAACTTATTTTTTATAATTTCTATTTTCTTAGCATGTCCCTTTGTTCCATCTAAAAATCTAATATTTTTCCACTTCCTACAGCCTCCATCTTTAGTGTAGAGTCAGTAAAAAAAGAAAAGAAGAAGTTGTAGTACTGTACATCACAAACACCAGCTTTCACACAAATCCAGCCCATGTGTTGAATAACAGCCACAATAAACTCTGAGCTCGACTTTGGCAGTTCAAGGACCTTCAGCGTTTAAACAATGGAGGAAGAGGAGGAGGAGGAAGGCCCAAAGCGCATGAACAAAGCGAGGGTGTGTGTGCGTTGGGGGGCGGGTAGATATGGAAGAGGTCCGCCTCCACACAGGACAGAAAAGGTGAGTCATAAAAGCAACAAAGACCACATGACTGACCAATAAAGGGCCGGACAGGAACTCACACGCGTATTTTACAGGATCTGAGCACCGGGAGCACGCCTCATCTTGAGCTTAATGGGACTTTAATTCACAAGAAAAAAAGGAATTAAGCAGGTAAAAATGTAAAAAAAGAAGCCCATCCTTTTCAATAGCGGAGCTACACAAACACACCAGGGCATGACAAATAATTTGCTGTTTAATTTATTACGCTGCCAGCCAGGAGGATTTGCTGGGATGTTTTGTTCCAGGCTGCTGGCTGGCGGTGTTCGCCCCTCTCCCAGCACAAACCTCCCCCAGCAGCACAGTGCAAGAGTTAATTACTGCTCCGCTCGTACCAACGCATCAAATAAGATCCGGCCTCCGTCACAATAAATCATCACAGCCAGAGCAAACATCAAGCAACACCATGCTTTGGCCTGGAAGTCCTGGAGATGTCAACAACCAGGAGAGGAAAGAGTTCAAGCTTCTTCAAGGTCACTCTCCTGCAGGGGAGTTTATGGAAGTTTTGTGACGCAGTTTGTGTGCTGTAAAGAACGCCGTGAGAACCTAGCAGACAGCCGATGGATGCCGTTAAAAACTCTATTTTGGGTTTACGACCACTGAGAGGAGTGGAGGAGCACATCAACACCCAACACTCTTTTTCTCCTTCCATTAAACTGCTCCAGTCAAAAGAAATTAAAACTTCATTTCAGAAAATAAATCCTATTTATAGCTTTAATACACCAGGAATTACATATTTCAAACATTTCTGATGATTTGGACCATTAATACCCAAAATTCTCACTGCAAAAACACAAAATCTTACCACATATTTTTGGCCTAGTTTCTAATGCAAATATATTTGTACACTTGAAATAAGATAAAACTAACAAGAAACTTTTCAGCTTGTTTTAAGTCAATAATTCCTTAATATTGATGAAAAAGTATCAGTTCACCTGGCAAATTATTTCACTTATAACAAGGGAGAAAAGTCCTGTTATAAGAGAAATAATCTGCCAGTGGAACTAAAATACTAAAAGGTTACTTGTAAGTTTGTTTTGTCTTATTTCTAGTATAATAAGACATTTGCACTAGAAACTAGAAAAAAATACTTGGTAATATTTTGTATTTTTGCATTGCTGTTTCTTAGAAACATTTTTAATGTAGAAATGTTGGCCAGCTAAAAGCCTACAGTCATTGAGAAACAGCATTCAGTTTCCAGTTGCCACAAATATGGAACAAACTTCCAGAGAACTGCAAAGATGCTGAAACACTGACTTCCATGAAATGTTTAAAGTTTGATTAGTAGTAAGGCAATATTGCCCAACATATTTGATGATTTTGATATCATTTGACTAGTTAATTGCTTGTTTCATATGTTTTTGTGGTGTAAAGCACTTTAAACTGAAAATGTGCTATAAAAATAAACTTTACTATTTGCCCTTAACACTTGGTTGCAGCTCCTTTTGCTTGAATTATTGCATCAGCATGGCATGGATGCAATAATAAACCTGTGGTTGTGATGTGCAATTGTACATCTTTGAAAAGCAGAAGTGGCACTTCCTGCACAACCAACACAAATGCCTCACTAAGTGGTTTCAAGTTGGCAAGTCAACAACAAAACACTCGTCTTTTCTAGCAGCCATTGTTCAGCACATTCAGTGGTAAAACCAGCTGACCAAACATGCTGGGGTTGCTAGGTAATGAGGCTGGTCTTGGCTGGTGTTGCTAGGCAACAGCATACGAAAAAACAGCTGGATGTTCTTTTAAGAGTTTGTGTTGTTTTAAGAAGCAGCTGAGACTGAAACAGAAGTACAAAAACAGGCAAAATGTGGATTTTCTATAATAGATCCCCTTTAAATTTTTGTGGAAGACACTTCCTTTTGTTTCCAGATGGAAATAGCTCAGGACTGCAAAGAAACTGCTTTGTCAGACGACCTCAGAGGATATCCTGCCGTGTTTGGCACTAGGACGTTGGAAATGGATCCACTGGGTTCTGGAGGTTGCAGGGAAAAACCGCTGAGGTTCAGGCTTACTGAAGCAGAGCCCACTGAGGCTCGAGTGGATTGGGATCTGTGGGGTTTCAAGGGCGGACCAAAGCCAAAGACTCTTTGGTGCATTGTAGCTTTTTTAAACTATCACCTTAAACTCACTAAACCAAGTATTTATACTTTCCTACACAACTTTTTACACAAATTTTATGCTTATCGAGACTCTTGCTTTTCGATTCCGTTAATAGATAAAAAAGGTTCACTATGAATTTATTGCTGATCTTTTTTATAGTGGTCATACAATTAATAAATAAATGGATCAATATCACATTGGATAGAGAATGAAGTGTGAAAAGTTTAATTAATTTTCTTCAAACTACTTTCTTTTTCCCAGTTAATCCTCACCTGGAAAATACAATGCCTCATTATTTCACTTATCCCACCAATGTTCTGACATGAAGTTGTATTATGTTCTCCAAGTCTCTGAGAAGCTTTAGGAAGCATAAACACATCTGTACCAAAGGCACCCTGGCATTTGCGACCAAAGTTGTGTACTGAGTTGATATCAATCTTAAAAACAAACCTGTTTTATCCTTCTCCTTGTAATTCATTGTCCTCTTTTATATCCCCTTAATTGTTTATCTGAGGCAGCAAAGTTTAAAGCGTCCCGCAGCATTTGCGCAGCGTCAGAGTTTTTGACGTTCTTATCAGGTTGGCAGCAGGCGGCGGCGGCTGAGCGCGGCCACAGGCTATCGGACATCAGCCACCTCTGTCGCAGCGCGGGTCATTTATTACCGTAGATTTCATCTGATTCCTGTTCAGGAAGTTGACAGCCAGTCCTGCGTTTCATTCATCGGCACATCAGGGGTAGAGGAGTCGGGAGGCTGTGGGTTTGATTCGCCCCAAGTGGCCTACCAGTTTGTGTATTGGTGTAAAGTGACAGAATCAAATTTTTCATTTATTAATATTATTAATTTCTTTAGCTCAGGGCATGATGCTTTGTTTTTTGAGATACTTAATTCAATTGTTGTGAAGTGATTTATTGATTCAATAAGTCAGCCAGAAGCTCCAAGGGTCACTAGTGAAGGAACATTTTTTTATTTTATTTTATTTTTACATAGGAAACAGATTTCTTTTCCCCTAATTACAGTTGCAGTATATAAATAAAATATTTGTTCAAATTGTCACTGTGTCCTGACAGTATATTATGAGAGATAATCTGTAGTAAAAACAAAAAAAAAATAAAAAATAGAAAATTCAAGTTCCTCCAATCAATCAAACCACCAATCAGAGCCGTAAGGTGGTTCTTAGCGCTGTGAATCATGCCTGTGTGCGTGCCACTTCTCACCCTCTTGTTCTCTACTACGATATAGCTTCTCCTCATTAGCAGAGCCGGTTGTGAATGCTAAAGCTAGTAACATCGCCACCAGTGACAGTGGTTAAAAGTTTTCCTGTAATTGTAAGTTGTTTTTCTGCCATTAGCAGATTTAGCAGCGCGTTCCTGAGGGTGATTGACAGCGGTAAGTCCCCATTTCTGGCTCTGATTGGTTGTTTTTGACCAGGAATGGTTCATTTCTTCAGACAGCTATAGTACCAATCTTTTCTAAGATTATCTGTTTCCTATCACACTATTACAAATTGGTGACAGTACTTTTTTTTTTTTAAATAAAAGTTATATACTGCAGCTATCTTTGATACTGAAATTTATTGGATGATCACTGATTTAAACATTCAGAGTGCGACAAAAAAAAGCAAAGATACTGCATACACAGTTTAAAACTGAATCCTAGAATTTCAAAACGTGATTTATAAAGAGTTATTTGATAGTTTTGTTGATTCTATAGCTGATATTAACATTAAATCCTGCTGGAGCAATCAGTGCTTTTCTTTTCAAACAAAAGATCCTCACACCATATTGATACATTTCCCTCCATTTCAAACTGCGGATAAAGCGATTTTATAAACATTAATCCTGCTATTCTTTTGTGTCATGATTCTGCAGCATCCAAGCTGATATCTGATGAAGTTTTACATGTTTTCTCTGATGTGTGATTTGTTCTGATCCTTCCCTATCACTGTGGGTGACAGATTCAGAGCGTCAACAAGCCTGTCTGAGTCGCTGTCACAGACAGATTACCTGCTGCAACTTGCAAAGATGCAACCTCAATGCCTGAGAGAGCCAGCTAAATAAATCGCAGCTGAAGGATATACAGCAGGCAAGAGAAGTGCTGAAAAGACTGGCAGCTCCATTATTTCTAAAAGTGTAATTGACATGAAATTCTCACCAGACATCCGAGAGAACCATAAATTATGTGTGATAAAATGAAAACAGTACGAGAAAAGAAGGTGTAAAAAGGAGGTGACACCAGTAATTAAGAAAAGAAATCAAGTCATTTAGTGCAAATTAATGTCGGCTGCTTCAGTATCAATTGATTGCCTTTAAATAGCCACAAACAATAAAAATTTTAATTTATATCCTCAAATTGCAGAGCATAACTACGTTTCCCATATTTTTAAGTTCATTGGCGTAAAACGTCATTGGATAAACAGTGGAAAAAAATAGTAAAATTAACAATTCAGACAGTTTTGGAGGGGTGTTTTAAATAATTAATTTTAATTTAACGTGACAGTGATGAATAAAAATGATACTAATAAGTGGTTACTGACCTGCTTTAACAGAAATGGGCTTTTCTAGAAGGAAGACCGTCTGTTTCCAGTGGGTTTTTGTAACTTGAGGGCCTGTGGAGAATGTCACCTAAAGAAGAAACAACAATAAAAATTAATTCAAAACATGAGAAAAATCAATCCCCTGTAAGAATTAGGGATACAAAGTTTACTGAAACATCTAGTAGTAGAATAAAAAATTTTAATCCTGAAGAAGAGATATTATTCTCAAAAACAGTGTATTAAAAATAAGCAATAAAATTCAACTTGCTAGATTTAATATTATAAAATCCTACATAAAATCTGCTTTTAATACTAAAATATAGCAGTAAACCTGCAGTATGTAACTTTTATAAAAAAAAAGTCCCCATTTGTTGAAAAGTATGGTATGAGACAGATAATCTGTGGAAACAAAATGGAGCACCTCTGGTTTCCCACAGTGCTAACTAGAAACAACCAATCAGGGCCAGGAGGCGGGCCTTCGCGCTGTCAATCACCTTCTGTAAACTGCTCGCTCTCTGCTATGTTACAGCTTCTACCTGTCAGCAGAGTGTGTAGCAAATGCTAAAGCTAGTTAGCATGGCCACCGGTAAATAAACGGTTTAGTTTCTTAGCAGTGCCTTTCTGAGGTTGATTGACAGCAGTAAGACCCTCCTCCTGGCTCTGATTGGCTGTCTTTGGTTCAGCAATAGTAGCTCAGGGAGAAGATGGAGGAGACTGAACACTTAGATTATCTGTCTCATACTACACAGTCACGACATAGTGACAGTTTTAACAAACGTATAAAAGCTACGTAAATCATCAATTTCATTCTGTAAAAGTCCATCTGTTTCCACTAGTTGTGCATCGATTGCAGTTTTTTGGCTGATCTCAGATTAACAATCTTTTAAAAGCCAATTCCTTTTATGAGCGATACCACTTTTTTTGTCTGAAATATAGCAAGAAAGTTGCTGACCTGGAAACAGTGGGGTAACTGTTGTTAACTGTAAACATGCAGACGTGACCTGGTAGGCCGGTCTGTCAGTCGAACCTTAACATTTACAGAAGTAGATAAGACCGGTTGATCAGATCGGCTTCACATGCAAAAATTAACCGATCACAATCTAAGGAAATCAACACTGATAAATCGGTGCTCCCCTAGTTTCTACAACTCATTTTAAAATCACTTTGTTCTATTGCTTGGTCCCTGATACCACTATACTCTTGAAGCAAAAAGATATTACTATGTTTTTCACATTGTTCCAGCTTCAGCCCCCAGTGGAAACTGTAATTTACTGGTTCAGCCACTGCATGCGCCTTGGTTCCCAGGTACAATAGGAGGTGCAATCAAAAGGCACGTCCTTGTTGCTCACAGAGCTTGGCATCAGCTGTTCCAACTGGCCAGGCTCTGCTGGGTAAGTGCTTGTATCAGCAGTTGGCTAAGACGCTCGTCGATTGCCAGTGAACGCCTCAGGGAGGAGAAACACGCCAAGGCGTGAACATAATTGAGTTTCTGTTAAATGGTTTGGATGTTGCTGCTGCTGCTGCTCACCTTGTTGCTGCAGCCTTTGTCGAAGAAAATGTCAAAGTAGCCGACAATTGCCTGCAATGAAATATGAGAGTTGTGTTAAATTGTGGCAGTAAAATAAACCCCTGAATTTGTTTGACTACGCGGCGGCTCTGACATGCAGAGCAGAAAAGCCGGGTGTCAATGAGCACAAAAGGACTTAATAGGATGTTTTTGTCCAGGAAAAATATATTAAAAACTGTTTAACATTTTTCTGCCGTGGTTTTCTCCTGGCAGATACCAAACGTTTGCAGTCCAACTACAAACTACAGCATCACACTGCAAAAAAACACAAAATCTTAAATATTTTTGGTCTAGTTTCTAGTGTAAATATCTTAGCACATTTGAAATAAGACAAAACAAGTAGCTTTTCAGCTTGTTTTAAGTAAACAATTCCTTATTATTGATGAAAAGCGAATAGTTTAACTGGTAGATTATTTTACAACATAAGAAAAATGTCCTATAAATGAAATAATCTGCCAGTGGAACAAGTAGTTAAATTATTGACTTAAAACAAACTCCTATATTTTCATGAAGTTATTTGAAATTTATTTCAAGTATACTAAGATATTTACATCAGAAACTAGATGAAAATACATAGTAAGATTGTAGCTAATATTAGAAAAATAACATTAAACACGTTTAATGACAAAGACTGAATACTGTAACTGAATAAAAATGTGTTGCAAACAAATGCAACCAGATTATTGCACCTTTCTTGTTTCATATACACTATTTTTCACATTCTCACCTTTCAGATGCACCAAGCGTATATAATCTGGGGAACTAAAATATCCCAATTATTAAAGATATTCCAAGTATGTCTCCTTAAACCTCGCTTCTAAAATAAAACCGGTTCAGTGTGATGTTTGAGTATTCACGCTGAGTCTGCAACACGCCCCATGTGCTTTCCTTCACCTCATCAGAGACTTGTCACTGGACAACAGAAATAAATTATGAGGCAGCCACCAACAACGCTGAGGACATTTCTGCTGATGACCAAAAAATAAAAAATAAAATAACAACAATGCAGCTTGCGACAGTTCATGAAATTAGCAAAGGTGGCTACTTTGATGGGAGTGTTGCAATAATATAAAAAATCCTCAGGAGAGAAGGGGAAATTGGTTATGAAAAATAACACTTAAATGTGTTTGCTCCAGTGGAGAATAAATGTCTGGATAAGGAAATTACACAAGTGACAGATTTTCATTTTGAAGCGTAGTTATATATATATATAAATCAAGGAAGTTGATGAGTGAATGGCTTTGGTTAAAAAAGTTTCTATAAATTACACACATAATTTTACATAAAGGGGATGTATTTTGCAAAATGTATATTTTTCACCTTATTGTACTTACGTTTGGGTTTCTACTGCTTTTAATCTAAACTCTTAAACAAAAACATCCAGCTGGTCTTTGGCAGTAAGTTAATGTTTTTGGTGTCAGGAAAAATGAGCCGTTTCAAAAACCTTCAGCAGGCACTGACCCTCACCCAGTAACCCCTGTGAAGCCCAGCTCGTAACCTAGCAACCCCAGCTCGTAACCTAGCAACCCCAGACCGTCACCTAGCAACCCGAGCAGAGCTCCAGAATGTTTGACCATCTGGTTTTACTGCTGTATAATTGCCGCTGGTAAAGAAAAGTATATTCATTATCT
The DNA here is from genome assembly GCF_000485575.1 of Poecilia formosa. Lineage (NCBI taxonomy): Eukaryota > Metazoa > Chordata > Actinopteri > Cyprinodontiformes > Poeciliidae > Poecilia > Poecilia formosa. The sequence continues at coordinate 534,335 of NW_006800038.1, forward strand.
AAGAATGATTTTGTGCAAAAAATAAATAAATAAATAACTATCCTAGCCTGTTCAAGTTAGCATAATAGGTCTCCTATAACTACACAGTTAAAATTCAGATGAATATAAAGGCTGATTTTATTAGATTTTAATCCTTGCAGAGCTTTAAAAGCATTTGAGCAGTAGCCATTTCTGTTATGGACGAATTGGGCAGACGCCCAGGGCAGCTTCTCCTGTAGGGCGGCATCAGTTGTTACACTCGTAAACAGTTCTGCAGTTAAACCTGTGGCCCATTTTTCTTCCTTGAAATATGTAGCATCCAAGCTTTTTAAAACAGTTGTGTAAATTAATTTTAATTTCTTGAACTGCAAAAGTGTAAACTGTCTTAAGATTTTTTTTAATGTTGACTGAAATTTGTGCATCTATTATAAATGAATCTATTTTATTTTTTGTATTTTAACCTGCATGGTGTACTGTGTGTTTGTGCTTTTCTATGTGTGTTTATATTATTTTTCTTGTTACTCCCACATTTTTTTTCAAATATTGAAATAAATTTTATGTGTGTTTATGATGGCGCATGGTAATCTGAATGATGTAATGGTCCAGGGCACCAAACAGGCTAGGACCACCCCTGCATCGTAGAGTTAATAATTTCATACATCTAAAAAACATTTAGCTTAAGTCCAAGGCCAGAGTAGCTTTAGGCGGCAATAGCCAGATTTGTAGGGGAAAAAAACACCCACAGGCTTGTTTTCTTCCTGTATGTGCCCCTCCTGAAAGAGGAAAGCCACTCTATCAATCTCAAGAGCACACTTGTAGTGGCAATGATGCAGAACTAATAGCTTTTAATCCTGACGCAGCTGACAACTTGGAGGCCAGCTCTCCTAGACAAAGAAGAACTGGATCAATGGAAGGAAGGAAGGGAATATGAGAGAGGAGCAAAGGAGGACAGCAACATGAGCGGAACGACGGATTACTAAAAGAGTGGAGGATTAATTTAAATTAACCAGCAACATGATGTAAAACCAGAGGAAACATTTCTTTAAAAGGTGCTTACAGCACACGAAGAAAGAAACTCATGAAATCCACCAACAGCTCCTACAAAACAAAGTTTTTTTAGGGGGGGGATAATGGATATGTAAAGTTGTGCAACTTCAGTGACCACAGTGTTCAATACCTTCCCCACACCAAAGCTTCAATCAACCTTTATTGACTCAGACAAGCAGAGGCAGCGCCGCTAGCTCACAGCTAAACTGCCAGAAAAGAAGCCAAAGTGGATAAAAGAGCATGTCAACCCAATGCAATTATGCCGTTTAATGAATACTACAGAGAAGCTCGTAGCTGAGGTAATTAGGAAATTAGCTTTAATTACTCATCAGGCAGAGCAGACTCACCTCTCTCAGTCAGAAAGGCAGAGATCACCCTCAACGCGTCGCGCTGATGACAAGGCCTCGTAAGCGAGATTGATTGTCACTTCTTCGTTGTGCAACTTTCACCAGACAGCCGGGATGGGCAATTATAATCTGCGCTGCCGAGTGAAACTTGGAAATATAAAACCGACTAAGCAGTTTGGCAACTCGACACTTCATTAAAATCGCATTTGAGAAAAGGAGGAAGAAATGTAACGGCCTCAGACATTAAACACAGAAGATGTGAAAGTGTTCAGATAAGCAATTAAAGACATTGATGACGCACACGCCTTTCAATCAGGGCCTTTCAGACTTCTTGACCAAAGAGACGGAAACGATCAACTAAAAACTTCTGTGTAAGTTAATTCAAAGTGTGAAAAGATTCTAAAATTTTTATTTTTGTAATAGTTTCTAGTGCAAATATCCTAACAAATTCGAAATACAATAAACAACCTCATAAGTAACTTTTCAGTATGATACAGGAGCTTGTTTTAAGTCAATAAATCCTTAATATTTAGAAAAAATATGGGCATTTTGTCTTTTTATAAGTGAAATAAGATCTACTCAGCCTAATTCTGTGCTTTGTTGTCTGCCTTATTTTTTATTTTATATTATACTTGGAATTTCTAATTGCAATTTCTGAATAATTTTAAAGAAAGTTTGTTGCAGTTTTTACATGTTTGACTGTCAGGGTTGACACCTATTAAACACAGCACATAATACAGGAAAGACAAGAGAAAGTTAGATTCTTAATACTCGCGAGGAGAACAGACAGAGATGTGCTTTCAGTTACAAATCTCCTACTGCTCTGAAGCACATTTGCCTGCCCCTCCATGTAGGAAACCTTTTGTTCTGTTCCACTCCTAATTCCACTGACTGAACAAATAAAAGCTGCTTTTACATGTTTGACCAAGCTTCTGAAGCGATTGGTGTATTTAATTGTGCTTTACTTATTTATACAAATATATTTAAGTACATCTATGTCTGTTTAACAAGACAAAAGTTTTAAATCAATTCAGCACTGCTTTCCTGTATTGGATCGGAATCGGCCAATACCTCATATCTGTATCGGAGGTGAAAAAATTTATATTGCGTTTATCTTGGATATTTAAAATGTCTTCCAATTCATGTGTTAAATATTCATAATAATTTAACGTTTGAGAATGTGTTCTTGGATTACTATGCTATTAGCTTTATTAGCTGAAAATGGTCTCAAAATAACAATATCATCGTTTATCGCAGTAACTTCTGGGACAATTTATCATCAGCAAACAGGCCTAAAAAGGTGCTAGGAAAAGACTGAGAAAAAAAAAGTGAAACCTTAAAGTGTAGAGAGACAAACGCCCCCAAAAAGGACAAATCAGAATGAATGCATTTCATTCTCATCAGTGTTTAGCCTTGGGCCTGGGCTCTGTCTGCGATAAAGGATGACAGCGGGCTTCCTGACGGCCCACAGAGGAGGATCGGAGATGCTGCGGCTCTCCGGCCCCCATTCTACGGGAAGAGCAAGGGGAAAATTAATAATTATCATCATGGATAACACCAACAGGGAGCAATTCATCATTGCTCTCCTTTTGCCTGGCTACATGTCAGTGAGATGCGTGGCCCGGCCAGATACTATTATACGGCGGCAGAGAGGGAGGGTGTAGAAAAAGAGGTGGGGGGGTTAAGTGGAGGGAGGAGGAAGGGCGACGAGGTGGAGGGGAGGAAAAGAGGGCTAATGTGCTTTTGATGGGGTTTATCCAGGCATGGAGGCGTCAAGCATGACCACCTCTAGAGCAAGACGGCATGAATCCCCCCCACAAACTCTCCTCCTGGCCTTTCAGCACTGCTGCCGAGGTCAAACATGAACACGACTCGTTTCCAACGCGCCTACAGGTTGTTTTCCTCACACATGTGTTAAACCAACAAATCCACAGCAGGTTTTAAGCTGCACAACTGGGTTTATGTGGTTATTTTACAAATATTGTGAAAAAAAAAGCAAAAACCTAAACTTATTTAATATAAAATTGACTTTTTTGAGCTTCACATCAAGTTCTAAAGTTATTACCTCGTTGAAAACATACCTGGAATGTTGCTGTGATTATTTCAGGAATGTTTGATAAATCCTTTAATCTCCATGGCAACCATTCAGCTATGTAAAACTCCTCACAGAGCAGCCCTCCCCCGCCACTCCTCCACTGAGCTCCTTCAGACTAGCCAGCAACAATTAGCAAACACCTGGTTGAACTGCGAATCTGCTGAGCTCACTATACAAGCTACTTCTCAGTTCAATGCTGTTAAAATGTTGTTAGGGAGTCAATAGAGGAGCCATGTTGTGATGACTTTCTGAAAATGCGGATTTAGAAAGAGAATGAGTTTTTGAAGAGACAGAGGCCCAATTTCAAAGTGGCAAATTACAAAGTTAAATTTTGTATTTGACATATTTAGCATTTTTAGAACTACTAAAGGTAACACAGTTACTTGACTGTGATATAAAATAGTACTAGTGCCTGAAAAATAATAATGATATTGCCCCTTTAATGTTGAACAAATTAAAGTTCAGATAAGATTTATTTTACTGGAAATAGTTTATTATTTTACCATAACAGCTTATAACTTAAAATCTAACCATGTAATTAATTGGCTTTTAATTGCTAATGCTCAATCTGTTTTCAAAATGTCTGAAACCAAAAAACGAACAAACTGTAAAATAACGTAAAAAAAAAAAAATTGTGAATTTGAAGCAAATGCAGTTTTGGGCAAAATTTGCTGAGTTTTTGAACATGTTTTGGCTCCCATATTTGCAATCTTGGGCAAAAAAGAAAAATAATAGTAACCCATAAAACTAAACCAAAAATACTGGGTAGGTTTTAGTATTTTTGCAATGCAGCAATTGCAGAGCGCATACAGCGATAAAAGTAGCTGACCAAATGCCCTGGAGTTCTGTTTGGGTTGCTAGGTAACAGCCTAGGTTTGCTGGCGTTGCTAGGTAACGGACTGGGTTTTGCTGGCGTTGCTAGGTGAGAGGCACTTCCTGCTATTTTGTGACGCTACATTTCAGTAGTTTCTGAAACAGCTAATTTTCAAGAAACCTTAACTGAGCGGCTGGATGGTTTTTAAGCACTTGGGCTGTTTTCAGACACTTAAGTGGAAGTATAAAACCGAGCTTTTAAATAAATAAAGAAAAAAATAATAAAATACATATTTTTTTATCAGAGTCTAAATCAAATGAACAAGAGAAAATGGTCTGCAATGTATTTTTAATAACTGCAGGCTTTTAAGGCGTAGTTTACACTAGAATGTTATATATTGTGTAAAAAGAGCAACAAAAAGTCATGAAGCAGCTTTTCAGTTTATCTTTACTTTAATGCAATGTTCTGACTTGGTGAGGTACATTAGGGAGTGGATTTTTCCATTAACAATCCCTTTATTAATGCACTAAAGTTTGTCCTTGAAGTTGACGAGAGCCTGACCCGACACTCCAGAAGGCCACGGCTCCAGACACACAATTTAAATTTGATGGAAAGCAGGTTAGAGATGGATTGCACAGATTTCTTTCCCCCTTCTCAGCACAGCTACAGTAACCACGTCAGCAGCAGCGAGACAGCGCTCTTCAAATTAATTATACACAGAAACTTATTCTCTCCTGCCACACCATCAGCATACATCATTGGGCAAATTTCGCTACCTTTTCTGCAGTTCAGGTAAGCGATCATGACAGTAGGAACACCAACGAGCCAAAAATGAGACTGAAAATGAAACTTCCAGCGTATATGTCTGCTCTAATCCAAGTTCTGTGAAAGCAGGCGGTGTAAACATGCCACAAGGGAGGAATATTTAAAAAAAATAAATAAATGAAAAAACAGAAAGCAAGAGCAGAAGGATTTGTCTTATGCTGGATCGGCGCAGACGCAGGGGTAGTGCTGTTCATTTAATGCAAGGTTAGGCAGGCTGAGCTGATGAATGGACTGTCGGCGGGAGAACAAAAGCAGCCGTTCAATCACAGGACAGGAGAGGCAGCAGCTACCCTCTTACCAATCCCAGAGCACTGGTCCAGGACCAGTTTACCCTTCACACATTATACCCCTAACTACCGGTAAGACGCTACGTCTGTTCTGACAACAGATCAGTACTGTAAAGGTGGAAATGTGAGGAAGAGGAGGAAATTAAAGTGAAAAATCTACAGATTTTTTTGTGTGATTAATTAGAACAGAAAAGGAAGAAAAGGAAGTGAACTCAACACGCCTCGCCATGCGATCGAATCATCCGTTTTGCTGCACTGGACTCCAAACACGTCTGGACTTAAAGTCTAGAAATAGAACTGGGATGCTTTCAATTACAGAGCAGAGAAGACAGGAAAAATGAGAGGATGTTTACGAATCCCATTATATCCAGCAGCTTCACCCAGAAAGCACAGGACAGATAATAACTATGTATTGATTGTCCATTAAACCAATACACCCGACAGTGCAGCACAAAAAAAAAACACACACACTACAACACAAAGCCACTTGGACACAATGAGGTCTGTTGCAGACTGATCACTTCACACAGCGTCAGGGTCTACAAAACTGGAGCTACTCTGTAGTTGCTGCTTGCATTGTGGAGAGAAATGTGGCTGAGACACAGTGGGACGACGCTGCTGCCAACAAAATACACATAGAAACTTGTTTTCCAGTAAAGTCCTGCTTTTACTGGACGATACATCCCAACACCAACTTTCACTCAAACTTCTTCTAAGACATACTGTTATTTTAGTTTCATTACATTATCAATAAAAAATATGAGGAGAATAACAAAAGTATTCATAACCCTTTTGCCATTGCTCAATATACTATAATAGGAATTTTGTGCAACACACTGCAAAATCTTACCAAGTATTTTTATCCAGTTTCTGATGCAACTACACAAAACTAACTTATACGTAACTTTTCAGCAAGATATGTGAGCTTGTTTTATGTCAATAATTCCTTAATATTTATTAAAAAAGTACTAGTGCCAATGGCAGATTATTTCACTTTCAAAAGGCATTTTTCCAATATTATATGTGAAATAATCTGTCAGTGGAAATAGTACTTTTTATCAATATTAAGTAATTATTGACTTAAAACAAGCTCCTATTTCGTCCTAAAAGTTACTCATGAATTAGTTATTATTTCATATCTTGTAATATATTTGTTCTAGAAACCAGACCAAAAATGCTTGGTATGATTTTGTGTTTTTGCAGTGCATACTGCTGCAGTGAATCACTGTTGTATGCACTCATCGAATAATATGAAATTAACATCTTAAAAGTATACAAGTGCTTTATTGATCTGATTTTTGCCTGATATTAATGCCATCTTCACAGACAATTAAAGTAGATTTGAAAAAAATCATGTATCATTGCAATTGCTTAAACTCCAGTTTAAAATAATACCCTTATGCTTCCAGTTAATACATGTTTATAAGCTTTGCCCTATAAACTATGGGCATAATTTGTAAGACCTTTTTAAAGTCACATTTGCTAATATCTCTGATTCCAGCTGACAGCATCTCCAAACCAAACATTCAGTCATCAGGGTCTGAATGATGGCTTGTCCAAGGTATTTGCTCACATAACATTTCTGCAGCATATAATTATGTAAAAAGCAAGTTAAATAGTTGCTTTCTTCCCAAGTTGCCTTGGTGATCAAAAGTGGTGATAATAAGGCCAGTATCTATTGGTAATTCTTACCGTGCAGTCTGTGGTTTTTGTTATCTTTAGCAGGAAATCTTTAGTGAACTCCAGTTCTGACAGGCACACTGTGTTACAGTCCAATGTCTGTTGAAACAAAACAAATTAAACAAAACGGTAAACAGCAGCAGATTAAACAACACAAGACAAAGCAAAACAATAAAATTGATTTATAAAAACACTATCAAAGGAAACTCAATGTAGAAGCAGGGCAGTCAGAGGAAACCTGCGTCTTTATAAAAACTGCTGCTTCATGCAAGACTAGGTGCCAAAAGTGGCCATAATAAGTTGATTCTGATTTATATGTTGGTTTTTCTTACCATAAAAAGATTGACACTACAGTTGTGTGCAAACAAGGTTAATATTGTCACAAGTAATGTACACCGATCCATCGTTTCTCTGTAATATCCTGAAATCATAATTAGTAAAAGAAGGTTCCAGTTTGAAGCTTTGAAAACATTTTGTTCCTGATTTTATTGAATGTGTTTTGTGGAAGCCAATTTTTTCCAAATCAGAGTTCCAGATTGGAGGAAGACACAGTAATTATGAGTGTATATTTTAATTTAAACATAAATGAGAAAAGGTGCTGGATGAGAACCTATTTATAGAGCCTATTTTGAGCATTTTCAGGAAAGTTCAGAGACTTGAACTGACAATACAAATGCACCAATCCGATAACATCTGAATCGGTATCGATACTGAAACCAATTCTAGGTTGGGTATCGGTGACAATATGTCCAGATCTATTCGATCTAATTCTATGCTTTCTGCACTGAGCTTTATTATGCATTTTACATTGTATGTAAAATTCCTAACTGCACTTTTTCACAGGCGTGTGGCAGATTACTTTCACATTGTTGACCAATTGTTTTTGTAAATTTCAGTTTCTTTGTCATTTATTTTTACTTTGGGTGCGTTACTTCTAATTGACTGAACAAATTAAAGTTGTTTTTTTCACATGCTTGACCAAACTTGTGAAGCCATTTGTGTATTTAAGTTATCAAATATATTTGTGATTAAATATATTTGTGTTTGCTTAAAAGAAAAGAAAAACATTTTAAGTCAATTAAACCATTTTTTCTCTATCTGATCGGTATTAATCAATACTAAACCTCAGATATCGGTATCGGAAGATCCTTACATTTAAATGACAGCAAGTTAACATTCTGAAGTTAAACAGTTCAATCTATTTTCACAGAAAATTAAAAAAAAAAACCTCATCTGTTCAATGGGAATTTATAATTCCACAAAACCGCTTGCTCTCAATTTTCCGGAATTGCAGCCAGCTCTAATGGAATGCTACTGGATCGTATCAACGGGAGGCAATAGATGAGAGTCCTTGTAATTTGGGCAGAGGGGGTGACTATTTGTCACTTGAGGGGAGAAGCTATCGATTAGAGGATTCAAATTCCATTACATCAATGTTCTCCCCTCATTCATCACCCGCCTTGATGGCTGGAGGACGCAACACTTATCAGAGGCGCTAACTGGCAAAGGAACACGGCTCCGGCGCCGTAAGAAGGGCTCTTCTGGGAATTCTTTGTTCTTACATGCAACGCGGTTTCACTGGGTTTTATCTCAGAGAAAAGCCTGCAATCAGTTTGTATTTGAAGCCTGCTGAGAGTAATGAAGGAACTTAAACAAGGATTAGGCAGATCCATCACCACAAACACTTCCTGAAACTCCATGAGCCTCTCTCCTGGTCCAAGAGCTAACTCTGGTTCTCATTTTACGTATCTAACAGCTTCAATGTTTCTGTCTCAGCAAAGCACACCAGGCACTTACATAAATGTGACTTCCTTTTAAATAATTAGTATTTAAGTTAACTGAGGGTGCTGTTTAGACACTTTAGCCCAACTCTTGTTCATTTACGTAGAAAGTCTGGTTTGGTTGTAGAGTGCACTTCGAATATATATGTGACAACCAGAGCAGGAAGTGGACTACAGCGCACGGCATTCTGGGTAAATACAAAAATAACAAATGCGACAGTCCAACGACAGCGGGAGAAATGACTCACGATCTTTTCTTACTTCTGTGCAGAGGCTCTGATTTTTGGGTTTTCAGGATGTTTACCTGAACAACAGCAGGTTCAGAGATGAGCGTCTCCGCCTGCACCACTTCCACCACCGCCTCAGGCACCACCGCCGCCTTCATGCATGCCATATTGAAGCCATATACGTCCTCCCAGAATGCAATGCGGTCTTGGTGCTTCTGAGCGTCTCCCACAGCTGCCAGGCTGATGTTACAAAGATCTGGATACACTGGAATAAGAAATAAAAATGACACACTTTTAAAGACAGGTCAAAACTTTATTCCTTTATTTCACTAAAAAATCTATTAGTTGAGAGAAATACAATTAAATCTCAAGTTTAAAAGCATATTCTTCAACCCAGAGATGTCAAAACTGTTTGCAAAACTCAACAACTATATTTATTTGTTTATTATTCCAGATAGGATCCCTATTGGTAGAGACCAATAGGGATCCCTATTGGTCCCTACCAATAGGGATCCCTATTGGTAGGGACCAATAGGGATCCTATTCTTCCGTAAATACTGTACATCTAAAATTGGAATCATTTTAGATGTATTCTAGTCTGCCAACTCTTTTATTTAAAATAAAAATAAAAACCTCTTATGTAGCCTAGTTTATTAAATGGGTGTTCCACCAAAGTTACTGGATGTTTTCTGGTGCTATGTAGTGTTAAATTCAAATGAAAGAAAATGGAGTTTATTAAAAGGTGAACAGTTTGTGTTGTTGCTCAAGTTTTTGAATTTAAGATTATTTTAATTTGTTCACATCATTTATTTTTTATCTTTAATGAGTGAAAATTTCACTTTGATTTTGTTTTAAGTATATCAACATCAACTGGTGAAATGTATCTGTGCTATTCTTGAATTCTGGCCACAATGAATCATTTCAAGGGCCGCAGATGGTCCCCGAGCCACAATTTGGACACCCCTGTTGTAATCCAAGTCAGGAAAAAAAAAACAAAAAAAAAACACATTTATATGAAATAATTTAAAGATTTAATTTGTCAGAAAGTCCAGACAACAATGAGTTAATCCATTAAGATATTTATTTTACGCTAAACAACAGATCATTAATCATAACTAGAGGAATGGGAGGAAAGTTTTAGTCTGAAAAAGTCAATTCAGTGATGAGCTTTTTTTTAATATCAACAAATATAATGACTAACAAACCATTTTACAAATTCAATCACAGAACGGTCGGCCATGCAGTGGGTGTGGACATTTACATCAATTTTATGAATGCGCCGTAATGACTGAATCCATCACATGTGAACAAAATCTGGCCTGATGACCGTTTTGTCCTACTTTAATTCTTCATACTTTAAGTTGCACAGCTCATCCCAGAAACAACGACGCACAGTTTGCCTCAGACTGCAGCATACACCGAACTAAAGTAACACAGAAACATGGTTTTTATTTAAATTAAAGAAAAATATGTTGTTATATTTACATTATTCACCTGGCTGATAGACGATATCTAAAAGTTACAAACTGTCCCAGATTAATGCACTCTTTTAATTTGACTGGATAAATTCATAACTTAAGGAATATGTTGCCAAGCACAACAAAAAAACTACAACCACTCAATTTTTATCATTTATGTTAATTCATAAACTTAAAAATAAAAAAACTTTGAGCCACATTTCTAGAAAGATTGTGTTTACATTTATGATACCCTATAAAGTTGTTCTCTCTACATATAGATACACTTTTGATCTAAATGTCTAAGATTTACATCATATTTCAGGATATAAAGCAACAAATTAAAAAGTAATTTTAAGTTGTTCAATGCAAAAATATCAAATCTTTAATCAGTTAATGACAAACCAAAAAATATGTTTAACAATCAAACTTTGAGTGCAGTAGTGCCAGGTAATAAATCCATCCTATACAGGAACAGAAAATGACAACATTAATAAAGGTAGACTTTAAAATAATGAATTAGTTCTGCATTTTGCTAGAACAAACAAAAGAGAGACAGAAAGAAACTGCACCCAGTTGAATTAATTTGTATCGTTTTATGTTTGTGTTGAAAAATATCTGCACATCCTAACATAAAAATAAACTTTGGAAATGTGTTTCCGTCATTTCTGTAGGACAACAAAGTACAAAGCCGTTTAAAATATTAGATTTTTTTTAGCCTTTATTTTATGCTTGTGGTAATAGAGAAGATGTATTTTTAAATCAAACAGAAAAATGCAACCCACTTTCTTTTCTTTATTGTCCTCTTAAGGCTTCAGGGTAAGTGTGATAATAAACCTTTGCAAAATCAATAATAGCATTACTTTGCTTTAAGATTTAATTCAGCAGCAAAACTAAATTATTCCTAAAGAAGAAAAAAGATACAAAAGGTATGATTAATGGCTGCACCGCTACCCAAAACATCAGCGGAATTATTCCGAAATAAAACAGAAATGCAAGAAAACAATAGATAAACAAATAAACTAGTGGCAGATTATGTAAGAGTTTTACTATTTCAGATGCAAGAGTTTTTTGAGATTTGAAACTTCTCTCTGATCACTTCGGTTTTAGATTTTTATATATTTGTTTCCTAAATAAGAAAAAAACATAAAATAAGTTGGGTTGGACAATGCCATAATATTACTTTTATGTGTTTTTTGTTATTGTTTTGCTTTGTAGTCTCATTGTGTAAATTACCAAATGAATAATTTATGACCTAAAATGAACATTAAGTGTAAATTTTAATGTTTGGTCATTGGAGTTTCACATCAGATACTCAGATCAGTTGTGAAAAGGCCTGAATGGCTAATATCCTTGGCGATTAGACACAAGATGCTTGAAGCCAAATTTATTCCTGCTGCGAAGCCACATTAGCCAACTCCGAGGCCTACGGCCTACACCGACGGTCTGGCTACCTTCATAAGTCAAAACTAAACCAATTTAAATGTAGGAAGAAAGCAAAACAAAGTCAAATGATTTCAACAAGAACTGGAACAGGAAGCAACATCGTTATTTTTATGTACTATGATGATTATAGTGAAACATGCAGGAAAACGGAAAACATAAGGGGCTTTTGGACAGAGAAACGTTTTTCTTGGATTCTCAAAAATAAAGAAATAAAGAAATAAATAAATGAAGTATTTTTTTATGGCTGCACCAAATAAAAACTGTATGATGAAAACATTGGAACAAAAACAATAAACTTGGTTTAGGACATTTTCTAAAAAAAAAATAATAATTTTGAATTCATTGTTTGACTTTTGAAACTCAGAGAATTTTTTAAAGTAGAATGTTTCTGACTTTAGAAACTCAAAAATGTCCGAGTTTTTTTCTTGAGCATTTTTTAGATTAATCTCAAAATTAACCTTCAACTGATTTTTCTAGCAAATTTTTGATTTTTCCAACTCTGAAATTTCCATAATTGTTCTCATAAATCTAAGGTTCAGCTAAAAATATTTTTTCTAGCTAATTTTCAACTGAAAAAAATACAAAATAGCGAAATATTCTACATCTTTTTATGAGCAAACTAAATGATACTACAGTTAACACATAGATCGCAACATCTTTTCAAACTTTTTAACTTTGTTAAAAGTTGATTAGACTGTATTAAAACAAAGAATCATTTGGAGAGACGATGGACACCTTAAATCTGACAGCTTGAACAGTTTTCTTCAAACTTTGTAAATATTCTCAGCCCATGCTGATTGCACCTTTAATCATGAATGTCACTGACTAGAAATGCACCAATCCAATTCGTTTCACTCCCAATACTGAGGATTAGCATCAGCCAATACCGATCCGATAAGAAAAAAAATCACTGAATCGACTTAAAATCTCTCTCTTATTAAACATAGACAAATATGAACTGAATTACAAATTTGTAGAATTTGGTTTAGAATTTGAAAGCTGCACTACATCATACTGAAATCATACATAGCCAGAAACTTGGCTAAACATGTAAAAACAACTTTAATTTGTTCAGGCAGTGCAGTTAGAAGTATAAAAGAAAATGTAGAATAAATGATAAAGAAACTCAAACTGACAAAAACATGTAAAATATAAACGGGAACAATCCTCTTTTCAAATGGTTCAGAAATGCAATTAGGAATTATACATATGATGTCAAATAATAAAGCATGATGTCACTCAGAGCACAAAGCATAGAATTAGATTGAATAGATCCGCCCTTATGGGTCGAGAACATTGTAACGATGCCTGATCTAGAATATCGAGACCGATACGGATATTAATATCAAATCACCGGATCTCTACGTGTGGCTCTGAAGTACTTTGTTCGAATCCTTTTGAATCCCCAACTTTTTGACACATTTTGAAGGTTTAATAATATAAGCGACGCATGTGGGATATTTTATTTTTCATCCCAGGTTATGCGTGAACATGATGAGTGAAAGGATGATGACAGACAACTTACAACTGACCCTGAGTATCACCACTCAGGGTCAGTTAATGATGATGCACTCAATTATTTACACACGCAAACAGAAGCTTTGTCAGTTCATGTTTTTCTGACTACAGATCCGAGTGAGTAATTGTGCGACTCGGGTGAAGGTATAGGTGCTGAGTAGGCAGAATCGGGACAGGCCCGTCTGTAAGAAAGCGAGAGCGACAAAGCGCCAAACCCGGGCGTAATGTGCAGAAATACGGAAAAACGAGGAAGGGTAGCGTCAATAGATTCATGGCTTTGACATCTGCGTCCTTCTCGATTCGCTGCTCACAGCCCGTTTGTCAAGCGGTCCGCTCCCTTCACCCCCAGCCTGTACTTTAGCTGTCTTTGCCCCCTTTCCACCCCCCATCCCACTGGTCGCCTGTAAAAGAGGAAAAAGAAAGTGCAGGAGGGGGGTGTGGTACAAAACAGATCTCTTTTCCCTGGACACTGTACTGTGCCAGGCATGTGGGGACACATTTCAGGATGAAGGGGAAGTTAATGTTGTGGGGAAAATGGGGGAGCTGCTGTAACTCTGCTCTAATGTAGCTTAAACACACATATAGCAGCAACGCTGCAGGGCTGGACTAATAACTCAGCACAGGCATCAAATCTAAAAATACGCTTTGGAATAAAACTGGAGAAATCCAACGCAGCACAGTGACTTAATGGATTTGCAATTCTTGCACTCAGCTTTATGTGGCCTGTAGACGATGAACTGATCCAACATGGAGGATCTCCTCCCATAGCAAACAGTGTTTCCTGCATACAAACATTTTATTATTTTGAAGATAATGTGGTAAATATTGGTGATTTAACAAAGTTTCCATCATTTATTGGATTTATTTTGAATCTGAAATGTCTCCAGTTTGTGTTTCTTTAATAAACTCTCTTTGTTTAGTTGCATGTATTTGACATGATTTTCTTTTATTTGGTTACACTGCAAAAAAACACAAAGTCTGACCCAAATATTTTACCTACTTTCTAGTGAAAATATTTTGGTACTCTTGAAATTAGACAAAATTAGATTACAAGTAAATTTCCAGTAAGATATAGGAGCTTGTCTTAAGTCAACAATTCCTTAATATTGATGAAAAGGTTCTACTTCCACTGGCAAACTTTACTTTTAACAACACATTTTTTCCATAAGTAAGAAAATCTGCCAGTGGAACCAATCCATCAATAAAATGAATTAGCTTGTATTTCTTGCTGAAAAATCACATACAAGTTATTTGCACTAAAAACTACTATTCTACTATAAAGAAAGTTGCTCTGATTATTGATCAGACTAACTTTTATTTGTTTTTGCAAAATTGCCAGTTAATGTACTTTCTTTTGTAAACGTACATAAAAAAGAACCTTTTTTTAAGTTTCATGTTCCGATGTACATCCTCAGGACGATTAATTAAACTTAGATGAAAAAATATGAAACTGTCTGGTTTCTGCACTGAGAAAACGATAATCCATAAAATTCTGGGTAAAATCGTCATGAAAGCTTTCTGACCGTCGTGCTCATCCATTGGTAGCTGTGCGCTGCTTTACCTGCTGTCTGATCGCTCTGGATGTCGTTTTTTCCTGCTGTGAGCCTCGATGTAGCCAAACTCCGTCAAATGTTTGTTTTTAAACGTCATATTATATTCATTGTGTCGATGCATTTTGACGTGCTTCACCCCGGAGGTAATTTTCCGCCAAAACGCGCAAACTTCCCCATTCGCTCTCAGAGCGTTATCGTTCCACACAGCATCGCTTAGGATTTGTTGCTGCGCGCTTGTGCAGTGTGAAGGGAAGAGGAGATGAGCTGCACGTACAGGCTGCAAAGTGAGATACAGGTGATCGGTTTTGGTGATCGGCGATCACCGATCATACACTTTTTCATGGAAGTCAGTCGATTATTATCAGCAGCCGATCGATCGGCACACCTCTAATATTAATATCTACCTTACCTTTAACCATTTGGAGCTTTGGGCATTACACCCAGGAAGTGACAGTGAGCTGAGGCCATCAACGTGTAAGTCATGAAGAACCATACGCTGACCTCTGACCTGCACACTTTTGTCCCACTCAGGTCAAGTCTCACCTATCCAATCTTCTTTTCATGCACATTTGTCTCTATAGGTGCTCGTCATTCTGGCTGCCCCTGTGTGTGTGTGTGTGTGTGTTGTTGTTGTGTGTGTGAACCTTCTCATGTCCCCAGGAGCCAGTAAAGGCGGTGAGGTGGAACCGTTTCCCAGCATGGTCACATTTGGCACAAACCATTAAATTTGTGCCAGTGACGTGATGACAAAGGAAAAAATGAATTTCAAAGTGTGTCAAGCTAATATCTTTGAGTTTCTTTATGTCACCTCATGTTCACCATTAAAAATACCCATTTTTTATTCAGTAGACAGATTTAATACTAGCTGCTACTGCGGCAAAACCTACAGCGATCTAGCTAAACGACTGAATATAAATTATATTTATAATTTAATTTCGTTCACTTTCTCTAGTCTTAGCCATCAAAATATATTACTGGCTTGGACATTGCCCATTAACCGCTACAGCTAGTGTTGCTCACCTTCAGGCGCCATTATTACGTCCACAAAACTAAACTGTTAAAACGCAGAATGAGCCAGAATTGGTCAAAAATGGTTCTGGAGTCCTTATTTCTTGTCAGATTTGTATAAAATACAACTTAAATTAAAGCTGAGAAAATTGGAAATGTTTTAGTAAAAATATGTTTTCTCTCTGGATGTAATTCTATATACAATTTGGTTTCTGTCAGTTGAGTCAAGGTGCAAGAGAGGACTAAGCAAAACTCTCTTACATTGGGTCAATAATTGCTGATCTAGGCGTTGTAGTTTATTGTTATGAATAATGACACGTTCTACGAACAACCGAGGGAATTAGCCCAGCATTTGTCATTTCTTAAACGGCAAAAAGTGTGTGTACAGACCAATAAACTGGGGTGGATAATGTATTATTATTTAATTTCCCTTTGGGATCAATCAAGTATTTTTGAATTGAAATTGATGTAGCTTACCACCATTACTGTATGATTTATAAATGCAGTGTAACGTGCTTTGGAGTCCTCTGACTTGATAAAGCGTTAAACAAGTGCAGGTTATTTACCATTTTCACCATGAACACATCTAGAAATGTTCCAACCACAAGACAAATATTTTATTACCTCAAAATATTTGTCTTTTTTCTATAGCAAATGGAAACTGAAAAATGTAACATTAGTTGCAGTCAAACAAATTAAATATTTATTTATATTTTACAAAACACAAACATTAAATATTTATACCACTTACCTGAACCACCGTCAGCCAAGTAACAGTCTCTGGCGTACAGGACAGAGTCCAACATGGATTCAAAGAGCAAGAAGTAACCCTGGTGTTAAAAAAAACAAAATCCATGATTACTACATGAAACTTAATTTTAGAGCTTCAAAAATGAACAGAAGGAAAACGCAACTCAAACTTCAAGATCGGATTAATCAATCGGAACTTTTACAGTTTTTATTAAAACGGTCTGATGTACAAATCTATCATTAATGTAACATTTCTATTGGTTCAAAATGAATAATCTAAGCACAATCCCAGATAATCCAATCTATCTGAGGTTATGTAGAGTAATGGTGAAGCCATCGTACTTTCGTCTAGGATTGTTACTAATGCGGGTTTGTTTTGATCAAAAATCCTCCGAAAGTCATTAAAAATCTTTAGTTTCCACATTATTATTGGCTGTAAAGTCAGACTGGCACTTAATCATGAGATAAACAAGATTATAATTAATTAACAAGCTTATCTTTAACTTTATTTAAAACATGACTTAGCTTTGGTTCTTCAAGGCAGATGATTAATGAACGACTTAATATTTAGTTTTAAATTCAGCATTACCACAGACACTTAAATTAGCAGTAGCTGTGAATTGGGTGCTGCATCCACGTGATCAGATCTCTAAAAATGTGATCCTGAGCTGACCTTGTGTTCTGCTCCAGTAGACGGCACATTAACCGTGGTATTATTCCATTAATGCTGAAATTGAGTTCTGTCCACCTCTCGTAGGCTCCTGCCTGAGTGGCGGATGGTGCTGACAAATGGCTTTTTCTACCTGGTGCCCCCCAGCAAACGCATAAACCAATCAGATCAGCCTTTCCTGCAGAGGTTCAGCCTAAAATATGCTCTTTTTCAGTCCAAAATAAATATTTGCTATAACTTATGGGAGGACATGTCTCCATCTGGGATGAGATGGAGTGATGACAAATTGTCCCAGAATTAATCTTGATAAACGACAATATTGTACCTTAAAAACATGTCCAACTATTATAATAACAATATAATATGAATGCAAGTACACCGTCTCAAAAATAAACTTTAATTTCCAAAGAACACATAACACTGGAACTGGAAGACATTGTAAACGTCCAAACTAAATAAAATAATAAATAAAATGGGCTGTGAAGTCTCAATAAAACAAAACTGGCATTAAAAACAATCATTATCCTCAGGCAGGGAAAAAACTCAAAACTGCCAGGACTTTTGTAAAATAAAAAAAAACGTACAAAGGTAAGGTAATTTTATTTATATAGCACATTTTCAGCAACAAGGCAATTCAAAGTGCTTTATATGACTTAAAAGGAAATACAAACAAAATAACAAATGAAAGAAAGGAGAGAATCTATTGTTGATCTAAAGTATGTAAACTAGGAGCTCCTGTTCAGGGTTGCCAAGTTTCCTCTGGTCTAATTCCATTTCTGGGTTGTGAGAACAGGAGTCTGAAAAATAGTCCAACAATGTTGATCCAGAAGTTTCCTCTGGACTTCTGGTCTCTACATCTAAATAGTGAGTTTCTGATAAAATAAGCTAAAGAGTGACTGATCTAAATCCTTTTCTGGGTTAAAGTGAGTACTCCACAATTCCAAATTATTTTCTGGGTTAAAAGTAATATAAACCAAGCTGACTCCATTTCTGGGCTGTATAATGTTGACCTAATTAGTGTGTACTCCACAATTTCTAATATTACTAATAAACTAAAATAATCATTTTCTGGGTTAAATAGGGAGTACTCCACCGTTTCTAACAAACTACAACAAAAAAGAGAAAAGGACCATTAGGGCAGATGGCAACATTCAGAAAAAACAAAGAGCAAAACAAAGACATGAGTGAAGGCGGAGACGTCAAAGGGCCATGAAACCACGTTACTGACCCCTGGCAGAGTCCGATAGATGTGTTGTTATCGAGAAATGATGTCCATAGGAGCGCTCAGCTCCACAGCTCCATGGAAACAGGAGGGGGTGAGGTGGGAAGACAGTTATGTTTACATATCTTCAAGGAGATAAGAAATATGCAGCCCTTCCAAGGCCACACAGGGAAAGCCAATTCATAAACAGAATGTCTTAGGTCGGGAAGATTATAAATTTCAATCTCCCTAAAGTCTCTCCGATACATCTTAGTTCCCAATCATCCAAATTAGTTTGGTCGTTCCACTGAACCGAAACTAGCAACTTCTCCAAGATCGATTCCAACTCGTTAGTGAGTTTAAGAGTCCTCATCTCTGTCCACACCAACAGTGTTTGCTAGTTTGGCCAAGTCCCACACAAATTTGTCGATAATCCAGGAATCCACAAGCTCCAAACAGCAGAAATCCTGTTATCATGAATAAATCCAGGGTGAATCCCGCCAGGTGTGTCCCCGCAAGACAAGAGGGCTCTCCTGTGCCCAGACTTCTAGTCAAAAATTTGATCAACTGCATTGAGAGATCGGTTGACCAGATCCATAATTTGTAGATTTGGATGATGTGCAAAGAAAGGCTCCAAAAATATGGAAAAAGACAGGACAAAAACAGAGCAAGCAGGGCAGGCATGGGCAGGGAGGGAGCAGAGAAAAAAGTGTCCGCCTTCATCAAGAGCAACAGAGAGAAAAAAAAAGTAACCACTTTGTACTGTGTGTTAAATGCTAGCAGCATTTTTCAAAATGGCGGCTTTAAGCGAAGTAACCAACAGAAATAAAACTGAAGTTATCATCTTTGGACCTAAAGAGGCATGATCTAGGGTCAGTACTCAACTTCAGCTGTTACTGCTAGAAATTAGAGATCAGGCTTAAAATCTGGGTGACTCTGAGCTTTCAGAGTCACAGAAAGACGGTTACAAAGTCGGTCTTCTATCGCCTGAAAACTATAGTATACACCACAAAACTGGAACAAACTTTCAGAAAACTGGATAACAGTCTTTAAATCAAGGCTAAAACTCCAAATGTTTAAAGTTGCCTTTGATTCGCAATAAATGCAACATTGATCAACATATTTGATTGATGGTTTTGGTGACAAAATCTAATGTCTATTGCTGGTTTTGTAGGCAATAAGATATTTTGTTTATGAAAAAGCACTTTGAACTGCCTTGTTCCTGAAATTTACAACACAAACTTGACTTGACTTTGAAATGAACAACAATATGTTTAAATTCAGGGATTCAAACTAGTACACAAGCAGAAAGCTTGATCAAGTGATACTTGGCACAACAAAGTTCCTGTTTTATTACAAGAATGCCATGAATGGTTATTGAAAGTCATTAAAGTCTGTTGAAATTTAGGGATCTGATTAAATCTAGCTGGTTGTGGAGCTGAGGAAATAGTCCACAACCTCAATACGAGAGAGCAGATCAATCTAAGCTGGATGTTTACAGCTTTATAGTGAGACAGCTGATTAAATTTAGCCTCAACTCAACAGTCTGATGGAAAAGAAAAGGATGGCTTGAGCTGCGTTTGGGAATCCAATAGCTCTACTTTCTCTAGAGTGGAGGGAAAGAGGGACAAGGAGAGGTGAGGGCCAGGGTAGGAGATAAAAACTAAATGAGGAGCGCGAGTGTGTGTGTGTGTGTGTGTGTGTGTGTGTGTGTGTGAAAGGATATATGATTAAAGACAAAGAGGAGAGTGGGAAGAGCAAAACATGGCGATAGTGAGAGAATGTGGTGGGCAGCAGAACAGTAACTCAGTGAGATAAGAGCCTTATTATTCAAATAAAGACAACATTTTACTGGAAGGAGGAGCGCACACCAAGTCAAACAGCTCTGATTTATAACCCCAACACCAAAATCTTCACCATCTCTGTCATGGGCTGGAGCTGATAGTGATGACAGTGATGAAGCTGATAAAGCTATCTCATCCTCTGTGAGGTGATAAAGAGAAACATTCTGTCTTTTTATCAACGCTGGACCAGACCCAAGCCAAAGTCGGGCCCACGGACTGTCTACTGCTGACTGCTGTGGTCCAGTCAACGTCCTTACCAACTGAGTGGATCGTTTTTAAAACCTTCACACGGTCTCGTAATTTAGAGCCCAATTTCACGGGACACTGGTTCATGAAGGAAAGAGGATATAAGAGGTATGCCTGAAAGCAGAGTCGCACCTTGTTTTCATCATCAACAATCTTCCTTGGACATCCTGAAAGTGACACGTCCTACACAGAACCCTAATCTATGCATCTGCTTTGTAAACAAAAAACATGAGGAAATGTAGGGGCATCAGTGTTCTGACACTAAATATCAAGAATAATTAGCCAGTAATGAACATGTGATGCTATTGAAGCGGATTGGGGTCACTGAAGAGAAAAAGAAAAACAATTCAAACCTTCTGTTCTTAGAGTTTTGATTTTTTTCTGAGAATTTTGACTTTCATCTCATGATTCTACTTGAAAAAAAAAAACAAAAAAAAACAGTTCATTCATTTTCAGGAACATTTCTCATTTTACATTTAGTCTACTTCTGATTGGTTAACCTAGTTGTTAAAAATATTTACCATAAAACAATTTGACATTTCAAAAATAAATC
Organism: Poecilia formosa; assembly: GCF_000485575.1. NCBI lineage: Eukaryota > Metazoa > Chordata > Actinopteri > Cyprinodontiformes > Poeciliidae > Poecilia > Poecilia formosa. The sequence continues at coordinate 555,663 of NW_006800038.1, forward strand.
TTCTTACTGGATACACGCCAATGTAAAAAAAAAAACAAAAAAAAACCCTCTCATTTTTTTATGAAAAATTCTGGTTTATTTTGCAAAGCTGCAATGGAAACACTTTTTTTTTGCTAACAATCAACAACCGGATGTTAACACTGGCGCAAAATATGAAGAATTCGACGACAGGAAGTGGTTGGAGGATGATGATGTGGCATGTTTTTTTAAAGATTTATCCCATAAACAAACTTATTCACAAGTAATCTTAGTCTTGTTTCTTATTTAATGGAAACACAGCAATTGCCAAATTGTGTTTTTTCAACATTTATAATGGAAACATAACCAACTCCTTGGGAGAAAAGACTCATTCCACTATTATAATCAATTTAAATGTAATATTACTTAAATCCATCAGTAAACTGACTGTTTTTGTAAAAATACTTCCTGAAATCAATAAACCATCTGAATGGCTAAACAACACAGACTGTGGGCCAATGGCTCCCTTGGCAGAAGGCAGTGTAGCCACTGTGCATTTCCATAAAAGCGCCTAATGAAAACCTAATGACAATGGGCCGAAACAGCTTATACACATTAGCATTAGCATATAAAACACATTCCCACAGGGGAGCTGGCATTTACATACACATTTTAAGTATACAAAAATAAACACAAAATTGCAAACACTTTTATTTTTGTGCTTTTCTTTTGCAATGATGTGTTTTTTATTGCTTATTTAAGAACGGGTATCTGCACCGTGAAGAAGAACTTTAAAACTGAGTTATTCAAAGAAAAATGAACAAAAATGTCATCAATCTTTAGGAGAAAGTGTCTGAAAAAAATCAACGTCAGCACTTTTCACTTTCACTGCCTCCCCGCTCTCCTTTTGCATTCAGCTCTCATCTTCCTCAATTACAGCAGATCATCATCACGTCCGGTCCCAGGAGGGGCCGATCAAAACAAAAGCAGCTGAATAAAACGCATGAGTGTGTTTGTGTGTGAGTGGACGTGTCTGTGTGGGAGCAGCACACGACTGGATGGGGGAGACGGGATTGTTTCACGCTTCACTGAATACTGATGGAAGCAGCCCCGTCTCTGTGCTCCTCTTCCATTCCAACATATATGATCAGATTCTTAATTAGCACAAAAATCTAAGCAAAAGCAGGAAAACGATGGCATAAAGTTAAATCTTGAATTATAAGTTTGTAGACAAAAATGTCCAAAAAAGACTATGAAAGAGAATGTTATTAAATGCTAATTTAGGAAAAAACAAACTTGCTTTGCTCTCGTTTTGCCAACATTCCTAAGATTAGATCAAATTATGAGTTCACAAAGTTGTTGGAAGTGTCTGATATGGATTATGGACCAGCAGAGAAGATTGCCTTGAATGATCATTCCCACTTGTGTTTTACCACCAACTGGAAGCGGATAACGTCTAAAACAATCCTTGTTGCCTCTAATCTCAGTTGTGTCTCATCCATCATATCACTGATAAAAGTCCAACTTTACCAATGATATGTTGGGTCGACTATCAAACATCTTCCTCTATACAGTCTCTTCTGAAGTGTGACTTGACTGACAGCAGAGCTATAAGAGACCCGAGCAAAAATTAACGATTAAAGTTTTGTACTGCAAAAAATATCAATAATAGTTTAGTCTTGAGGTTGGAAGTGTGCCAATAAATCCTAATTAGGCAGACTTGTGACTCAGTAACAGTGTGTGTGTGTGTGTGTGTGTGTGTGTGTGTGTGTGTGCGTGCGTGCGTGTGTGTGTGTGTGTGTGCGTGCATGTGTTTGTGTGTGAGCGTCTGAGTGACAGTCCACCAGTCTGAAGGACAGGATGACTGATGAATGTCTCGCTTTTCTTTGACAGTTTAAGGCTCCTGTTGCATAACGTGACTAAAGGTGAAGAGTTTCCATTAATTAGACTTCACAGAATTACCAAACAGATATTCAGATCAGGAATACTTTGTTTTGAATCATAACTAACAAAACCTGAAGGATAATCTAAACTAGTGACAGAAAGTTTCTTCCTCCTGATTGTTTTCATAGTTTAATGAAACTGGAAAAAAAACATTACTAAAGCTAAATACTATTTTAGCTCATGGTGAGTAAATAAAGTCCAAAATAACCTTACAGTGAACAATATGTTCACAAACTTGTTAACTTTTGTTTTTTTTTTTTTAAGATGTGAACTCTGAACTGCCTTATTACTGATACAAATAAACTTGATTGATTGATTGAATTACCAGACCTTTAAAAAAATAGTAAAACCTGGGCGTAATATTATGTTGTTAACCTACTAAAACTTTGATAAGTGGGTAAATACTCAACAAAAAGTAATTATGTCCAGTATGCAGTTGACTCCCACCTATTTGCAGCTCAGGATTTATAACTACTATTATATATTGCTTAATTAAACTGAAAAATTACAAAAAGTCTATAAAAATAGATTTCAATTAAACTGCAATAATGTTGCATTCAACAACAACAAACAAGATTGCAACATCTCATGTACTCTACATGACTGAATGTGGGAAAAATGAAAAAAATAAATAAATAAAAACATTACAATATATTTGAGAAAATCAAACATATTTAATTTATGGTTTTCATTAGACTACATATTTCCCTTTCATCAGAAATAGTTTAGTAACCTGGCCGGTCACAATAACGATAAATTGTCCCAGAAGTTATTGGGATGAACGACATTTTTGTTTTTAGACCATTTTCAAGTGATGTAATAGTAATAATGGGATAATAATGCAAGTTTATTGAGCTCAAAGATCACTATACAATAAACTTTAAATTTTAATGAATTTTTAACACTGCAACTGGAAAACATCTTAAATATCCAAAGTAAATAAAACAGAAACAACAAGTAAGGTGAATTATTAAGTTTCTAAATAAAACTGAGGCTAGTTAAGACCAATGCACCAGTCTGAAGACGTATTATACAATTATTGGTAGAGAAAAAAGCATCCAAGTAGAAATTATTAAGTTTGTTTCAATTTATCATGCAATTAATTGATTTATTGCTTATTGTGACAAGCCTATTAGTGACTCCAATGTTACACAAGAAAAGTTTGGAAAGTAGTTTCCTACTTCATAAATCTATGTCATTTATCAGCCATCATCTGTGATTGATCTTGGAGCGACAGTCTTAATTTGGCCTTTGGGTAACTCCGCTTCCCTCTTTCCTGACAGCGCTATCCCGCGCTCTCTTATCTTCTCTGAACTGTTTGCTTTTTTGGCGTGGAGAGACAGAGAGTAGATCAATGTTGTGAGTTATGAAATGACAGAGACGCTGCTGAAGGCACTCTCTCCACGAGACAGACCCTCATTTTCCCCCTTTCTCCTCCACCACCTCCACAAACACATCACATTCGTCAAATATCTGGTCTAATAGCCCTGTAACAATCGTCTGTCTGCTTAGACACACAGCGGGATTCAACCCTCTTGTTTCTTCTGCATCTTTAATTATTAATTACAAGTAAATTTCAAAATAAAGCCTGATAACGATACCTGAGGTTTAGTATCGACCGATGTAGAAAAATCAGTGTTAAATTGACTTAAAACATTTCTTTCTTTAAAATAAAGACATAAATATACTGAATTACATATTTGTTTGATAACTCTGCCCCAGTGCAGCACACTTAAATACACCAATAGCTTCACAAGCTTCGTCAAACATGTAAAAACAACTTTAATTTGCTCAGACAGGGCAATTTAAATAAAATAACGAGTCTTAAAATGACCAAAACAAAAATTGATAACCTTGGTCAAACATGTAAAAATAAACTACAACAAACCTTTTAAATGGTTCAGAAAGTGCTATTAGGAATTTTAAATATAATGTACAGTAAAGCATGATGTCGCTCAGAGCACAAGCATAGAGTTAGAGTGAATAAATTTGCCCTTATGAACCTCACATATTACCACCGACACACTAAAAAAATGTTCAATATTGGGACCAATATAGATCGGATCATTGCTTCTCTAGTGTAAAGTGTTAAAACACTTGTAAAATTTAATTTTTATTCAACTAGTAGTTTTTCTTTGGTTATGGTGAAATTCTTTATTTAACTAAACAACTGATTGCCAATCAGGAAAAATATAAATATTGTGATTTTACAGTTATTTATACCTAACCAAAACTGCAATGTGGCTAAAAAGCAGAACCTTTGGAAAAAACTGATCATTTTAAAATCTCATTAAGGGAAATGATGTGACATTTTGAGAAATGTGGTCATATCTTAGAGTTAAATGAGAAGATCAGTCACTTCTCAGAAAACACTGAATCGTTTTATATTAATTCTGCAACAGGGATTTATGTTGAACACACTAACATGAGAGCCATTTAGTTTTTTTTCTTATTATGTACCAAATATAAAACAGATTATACAAGCATTTATCCCCCTGAATATTAAATTTATTTACAAAGTGAAAGAAATCCGATGCTATTTATACAGTCAGCAAAACATGTTTAAAAATGAAAGCGCCAGAAGAATTTGGTTGGATGGATTATAGCATTAGGATTAAATTAAGTACACCTTTAGTAGTTCTTTTCCCCATTAGAATCACTAATCCATTAATTTGCAAGTTCTCCAAAAAGTCCATCTTTCAAAGCTCTGCTGATTTTATTATTATACGTCTTCCATTTTCAAGCCGAAGAACGTGATTGACTTATTTGTTGTTCTGCTCATATTTTCAAGTAAATGATGGCGTCTGCTGTGAGAATAAATCAATGACTCCCTAGATAGAGCAAGCATGAATGTGCAGATCTATTAATTGAACAAAGTTCTAATTTATTACAGTTTGGTGACAAAATAAATCTAACAGTCTTCTCTAAAAGTTTCTTCTATATTTGGCTATGCTAACAAATTTAGATTACAGACAATGCATGACCATATAAAGTAAGTATGAAACATAAGGAAATCATATTTTTGGGCCCTTCCACAAAGCAAATATGATATCTTAAAACATAATTCTTAACATAAAGAGCATTTTAAGAGCAGCCCTTAAAACGGGAAGCACTTCCATATATGGACACTGGTAATGAATCCTTAACGGGTCCATTTTAAAGGCTACCGAGTGTCTATGGATGTTGGAATATAGTAAATTTTGTGAAGCTTTATTCTTCCATTTGGGTCTCTACTGCTTCTAAAAACAGCCCAAGAGCTTAAAAAAAACACTCAGTCTGGTTTTGTCAATAAGTTATGCTTTTTGGTGTCTGGAAAATGATCAGTTTCAAAAACCTCCAGAACATCACAAATCAGCAGGAACTGCCCATCACCTAGCAACCCCAGCCCGTCACCTAGCAACCCAAGCTGAGCTCTACTAAAACCTCATTATCTAAGAACGAATTTTGTCAAAAAATGTAATGAACATATTTTGTACAGCCCACAGACTTATCCTAGCCTGTTCAAGGAAGCATAATTGGTCACATTCAAAGACACTCAAAGTTAATAGAAGTCAAAGAAACTCAAAATGTATTTATTTTTTTCATCATCTAAACTACACTTGCTATTCCTACATTTTGCAAACTGAGGATTTTGGAAAGTTTTGGAAAGTGCAATTTTGATAAACTTCTACAAACACGGTTCCTTTGATTGATCTAATGCTTCGACAACTGATAAAAACAATTACAAGACAAACAGTAGAGAAATCCCATCCACAGTGACTCTCCGTTAATAAGACATGACCTGAAGTCATCAAAGTTATATACACTCTAAAGAAACTGGTCAGAACGACTTCTCCTAAGACGACTGTCATTTTTCCTGTTCATGCCGACAGATCAGAGAGCAGCTTTTTAAGTCTTAGCCATTCTGAGAAATGTCTGCCATTGCCGCCTTGATGAGAAGTGACTGGGGAATTCTTAGATTTATTAGCACTCAGTGAGCCAGTGTCATCAGAGATTACGCCCCCTATCCTTCACTGCTCCACTGGCATGTCAGCCTCCGAATTTCAATTTCCTCCCCGAGAGGATGGGAAGGCTCTGGCTGGCGACCTGTGCTTGTGACCCTGGGGTATCACAATGAATAGGCAGGGAGGGGAAGGAGGGACAGATACGGGACGCTCATGAATTAGGGATGAATTCAGTGGTGCATTCAACTTTGGCTTTGGCTGTATCGCCACGGAGCATCTCGCAGATAAATGGCAATCAAAAGGATGGAAGACTGGCCTTCCTGATTATTTATTCAGAGGAGGAGCTAATGGACAAACTTAGCTCCTGTTCTTATGACGCCACGTTCAAGGCGTGTCACTTTCGCAGGCTTGTGGGGTGACGTGCCTTGGCCTATCAGAATTAGTGCTTAGCATTGACTTTTAAAGATAACGAATGTTTAAACATAGCTAAATATACACTTTGATTTAAAGTTTTTACCCGTTTACATCTTTATACTTTAGTTTGGACAAAAAACAATAATCTATATTGTGATAGACGCATGATAAATATTGACAGATAATGGATCTGATTGAATATTCACTGAACTCATTCTGGGGGATGTAAGCAGAGGAAAGGCTTTAGCTGCTCAACCTCTGACCAGCTTAGCAAGGTTGGTGGCATTGACTAACTCACTCACTCTTTGGTTACCTAGCAACAACCTGCTGTGCAACTTCTGGTTACCTAGCAACAAATTGCTAAGCAACTTGAAAAGCAGCAGTTTCAGTTTTTTTTCTACTGTGCCTCACCGTGCCTAAAAATTTAAAACAAGCGTGGAATGAAAACTGTGGATAAAACAGGAAAAGAATAGACATAAGAGTCATTTTCCAGAATATTGAAGGTGATACAGACATTAGAGATAAGAATCTTTCAATTTCTATTGATTCAATTCAGATTTTTAAGGTAGCTATTTGATCCAGAAACAATTTTTGATTCAAACAATTTTCTATTCGGAAACGATTTCCAATCCGAACCCAATTTTTCTATCCTAGAAATTCAGTTTAAATTCTATGACAGAAAAGAGGAAAAGACAGTAAACAAATAGAAAATGTATTTGAAACAATTGTATAAGGTTTTGGCATAAAATTCTGTAACTTAAATTACCAATATTAGGTTAGCTTAGGTCTTTTCTTACATAAAAAAATATATATATATATAAATTATTCAAAATGCACACGGTGGGGGAGTGTACGCATAATGCGATATGCAGTAGACCTGCAAATAAAAGCTGCAAAGATGTACAAATTTCACAAATTCTTTGAGCATTTTGGATCAATTCAGAATTCTAATTCAGAGGACTAGGAATTGCAATTATCAATTTTAAATGTAGCAGACTTAAACAGAGTGTAAAAGCGGAAGTTATGTTGTGCAAATGAAACTGTACTGACCATCCATTCTGAGATGATGATGTCAACCTTCTCCACAGGAAGCTTGATGTCCTCTATGCGACCTTTAATCAGAGTGATGATGTTCTCCAGCTGATTGGACCTGCAAGGAGACGCACTGAAAAGTAAGAAACTGCACAAACACTAAAAATGTTTAGGCATTATACCAAATCGTTATCTGAACTTTTATTCCAAGTTGCTTCTATCTCAATGTGTTAAACAACTAAAAACATCACAGGAAGTAAAACTGTCCTAAACTAAAGTAACTGGTGAAACTTGATAAAACCAGAGTTTTGTCATTCTTGAACATTTTTTTTTTCCTTTAGGCTTTTACTGCAGCCTCTTTGATATGTTTAGTTTTGGTAAATTTCATCTCAAACATCTTAACATAAAACTTATCCCATGACTAAGAGAAACACTTTTTTCACATCGCACAAGTCATGTGAACAGCCGGATGTTACTACTGGCGGAAACGACAAAGAAGACAACAGGAAGTGGTAGGAAGATGATTTTTTAAATGACTTATCGCTTTAACAAACTTATTCAGGAGTAATTTAAATTGCATTTCTTATTTAATGGAAACACAACTGTGGTGAAATTGTGTTTTTGTTGTTTTTTTCTACATTAGTGGAATATCAAAAGTTTTGCGCACATTTGTAATGGAAATGCAGCTGGAGTGACAGCAAATTAAATACAATGGTAGCAGTCTAAACAATGAGTAAATATGATGAAAGTATTCTGTTTATTTTTTCTTTTTTTCTTTTTTTTGAATTTTCAAAACTTTTCATTGATCAGCAGTCAGCATCTTTACTCTTCTGCACCCAAGTCTCTTCAGACTGAAACAGAGACATGAAAAGGACAAAACTGTAAGTATGAGCCAGCAATATGTCTGGTTCGGGTACGAACCGTAAGATCACCGCTGCCGTTGAAATGATCCCTCCTTTCTGAGCGGCCCGTTTGGGTATCAATCTCTGTGAATATTCCATTATCGTGACAGCTAATGTTACAGAGGACAGAACAATTACTCACAGAGGCCCAGGGAGCATTTCTGCAGCAACGATCCTTATCTTAAACTGTCTCTCCCATCTTGGCTGCTCCTCTAGTGCTGCTATCACCTCCTCCCAGAATCCAACACTCGCCCCTGCACCCATAACCCCCCCGCGCGTCCTGTCCCACCTCCTCCACCTTTCACAAGAAGGAATCACTGTAATCTCATTATTGGGGTAATTTAGAGGACAATGTCAGGACTCTGGGGACAGAGTCAGTATCTCGGTGTATTTGTGGGGGTGTGAGAGCAATGTTCACAAATAATTGCTTTCTAGTGTAAAATGTTCACCATGTCATACAATTTGTTTTCATTACGGCTTACATGACGAAGCAAAGGGATTAATACTTCAACACAAAGTTTTAACTTAATCTTTCATCAGATTGTGTTACTGCCTGATGAAATACAGGACAGGATCTTCAGATTAAAGCTGCTAATTTGCAGAAATGCATTTTAAAGACTGTCTTCAGTCTACATTAACCAAAATAAATAGAATTTAATGTATCAAAAAACTATATCCTGTTGTATTTATCACCTCCGTTGAAACACTGTTCCTTTCAAAATTCTTGGAGAATTATTTTTATCCTTTACAAGTGATTTATTACGATTCTTTGAACAGGTTGAGATAGATCTGTGGGCGATAGAAAACCTTTTCATGAAACTATCATAGAAAACAGTCTTTACTCAGAGGCTTCTTCAAATTTGTTGTAGCACAGACCTCTACAGGAAATCTTTCCTGTCCACAGACATCACCATCTACAAAAACTCTGAAAGAATTTTTAACTAATATAAGTTAGAACAACATTTCATTTCCATCTGAGATCAATAAAGTAAATTTAATGTTGATTTTATTGAAATAAAAACCTACTTAGACAGTTTATCTGGGTTTATTAACACTTTACAGCAGCTTCAGACACTTTTCAGAATAAAGATGAACTTTCAGACATTTCCATTTTAAATTTGTCTTTAAATCAGGAATTTCCCTTTTCAAGGGAGACCTGAACTGTTTTAGTTCTGCCTATTTTAAACTTTTACTAATATAAAGGTGCTTTTTATAAATAAATTGGATTAAAATTTGAATTCCCGTCTTTTTATTTTTTTTTACAGGATTTAAGTATTACCCATTAGAAGAGTGACTGAGAAAAAGGGAACACATCAAGCTTTTCATTTAAACTCTGCTGACAGAGCAGAGACAGGAGATGGATGCTCCTGCCCAGCCAATAGGCACAACTTTAATTAGAATCCTCATATTAACATTGAGAGGAAGTACACACACTCACACACACACACACACACACACACGCACACACACACACACACACACACACACACACACACGCACACACACACACTCACACACACACACACACACACGCACACGCACACACACACACAAAATACCAGCTTTAAAGTTATGCACCAAGTCATCACTTGATATTAAATGGTGTCTCTTTGTCACTATGTCTATATGTGAACAAAAGTGTGAAAAAGGATCCGAGCGAGCGAGAATTAAGGGCATCTTTCTTCACTGCTGGGGAACCTGCTACATAACCCGCACACTGACACACACTTCAACAGCAAGTCACTGGTCTGTAAAATTAAAACATCCTTTCCCTTCAGCAAACCCTGTTGTTTTGCTTATACGTCGCTTTCTTACATAACGGTAATAACAGCAGTCATAATGGCCTCTAATTCAAAAATGCATTTCAGTAGCAGGGGAGTGATGGCGACTGCAGGTAGTCATAGTAAAAGCAGAAGCTCCAGTGGAGGTAAATGGACTCCAATGGTGAGAACCAGCAGCTGGAAAACTGGAAACACACTGAACCAGAAATCAGACAGAGAACTACTTCACAAATGGCAATAAGACGCGGCTTTGGTGTGTTCTGTATGTTTGTGTGAATGTGGCTGCTGCGTTCGGACTGCAGCAGAAAAGCCGAGGGACAAACAAGATGAACTGCAGGTGTAAATTATGTACATTATGGCGATGCCATTGACAGCAGCTCTATTGAAGTCAGCCAGCTGCAACAAATAAAAGGCAGATGGAGGTCACACTAAGCTCTACTTACTCCTGCTGTTTGTGGCTGTATGCTGAAGAAAACGTCTATCTTTAATTCAATAATATAAGCATGAAACGAGTAGTTTCATTGACATTAGAGATGCAGTAACTTTTACAAAAATATGTTTTTTACATATTTATTCAAACTGTCATCATGTGACAGCAATAAAAAAAAGAAAATCAGCCACCTCCATATCTAATGCTACTACTGTAGCCTGCAAATATGCACTGCTCCTGGTCAAAAACATCCAATCAGAGCCAGGGGAGGGTCTTAGCGCCGTCAATCAACCTCCTGTATGCTGCTAAATGCAGTAATGGTGGAAAAGAGCTAGATGTTACAGGAAAACTGCTAGCTATGCTAACTAGATCTAGCTTAGCACAAGAGTGATTGGCAGCGCTAAAACCCTCCTCCTGTCTCTGATTGGTTGATTCTAACCAAGTGGTGTATTTCTACAGTTATGTCTTATATTATACTGCCATCACAAAATGATAATTTTAACAAATATGTAAAAAACATTTTTTTTTTTTTTTTTTTTTTTTAGAAAAGGTACATACTGCAACTTTAAACTAAAAGTTTCATTAACTTTTAGTCTAGTTACATTCCATGCTGTTCGTCTCACCTGACTATGTCCATTGCCTGATAGATGATCTCTGATTGGTCCACTGCAATCACCTTTTTGGCCCCAGCTCTGGCGGCAAACATGGACAGTATGCCGGTCCCACAACCCACATCAAGCACCACCTGCAGAACAACAACAGCAGGCGGTGATTACAGGTGGAGGCTTCATGCTGAGCCGCAATATTTATTTCTATCAGTATCTGCAGGAAATGATGAGATCTAGTCATCCGGTGCATTTCGTAATAACCTTCATACTTAATGGCATCTATAACCCAAGAAATACTTCTGGGCTTTTTGATGATCTGATCACTAAACTAACTAAAAACAATATTGCTAAAGAAAAAAAGTCAACTTCTGTTAAAATGTAAGATTCTTTCATTATAAAACACCACAGTGAAATGCATCCTTCTTTCTTTGCTAAACTAAAATAAATGATTTAATGATCATTGATCAAGTTAGTCAGAGGAAAATTTGCCAAAACAAATATCTGGCTGATTAATTGGTCCATCTCCACTTATGTTCTAGAGTACAAAACAATTCAGACACAATATTATTGTTTTATTTTTTTTTTATTGTAGCTATGTCCTTTTTATGTTGGCACTAACTAAAATTAATAAAATAATAATTGAAACTGAGAAAACAATTTCATTAACTGAAATAAATAAAAACGGGGAAATATTATAGCTAACCAGAACTGCAACCATAAAACTAAAACATACTGAAATTATAGCAATAATATCCTCCACTTTTATGTTTATGAATCTATGTATTAGCCTTTTGAAATGATTTCTTTTTCAGCTGTTGGCAAATTAAGGTAGTCAGTACTCCTCCTAACAACAATTACACTAGCCAGCAAAATGGTGACGGCAAAATTTGGGAGAAAATACGATATTATTGAACAACAATAACATTTTCTGAAAAAAGCATCTTCTCTTAAGTTAATGTTTACATAATCACAATACAATATTCCAACCTTTCTGAATTCTGCACCAAAAAATTTATTAATATATGAAAAAAACTAAAACTACAACTTTTAAAAATATAAGTAAAACTAAATATTAAACTAATGGTAAATAGAGCTGCACAATAAATCAATAACGATACATATTGCAATAATGAGTATCAATAGATAATACACCTGATAGATTATTCAATATTCAATATATAGAAAATTAATTAAACCGAACAGCATTCTGGGGGATGTAGGCAGAGAAAAAACTTCTCACAGCTCCGTCACTCAGTCTTTGGTTACCTAGCAACTCACCCATTCTATGGTTACATAGCAACAACTTTTGAGTAACTTGTGCAGCAGCAGTTTAAAGTTTCATAACTGCTTAAAAAAAAGAAAAAAAACGTCGTGTGTAAACTGTGGACAAAACATGAAAGCTCACATCATTAGTTTGGCAGCATTTCAGATATTTAAAACAAAAAAACTAATCAATTATCAATAGAATGATATGAAACATTTATATTTGTATCAGCATTGACACTACCTAGTAAAAACTAAGACACACAAAAGTAATTAAAACTAACTGAATTAGACAAACAAAAGGTCACAAAGACATAAAGCTAAACTATAATGACAAGCCCAATCTATAATAAGCTTGGTTAGCACAACAATTAATTGTTTAAAGTGCAATTCTAACCAGCGCTGGGGAAGCAGCTACAGTGCATCCATCTGTGTTTGGTTGCATCTCTATTCAGGGTAACTCAGTGAGTATCCTGCTGTCTTTGTGAGTTCACAGAGTGTCGCAGGAACAATGCTGACACGACACAACTCCTCCTTTCTTTCTCCAATCCTGATGATACCATTGTGCTCTCCTCACCGTCTGCTACTGTTAAAAAAGACACTTCCTTCTCTGCTGACTGAGTCAAGCTGACAGGGATAATGCAAGTTCCCATCAACACAAACAACCTCTGTCCTCTACAGCCTCGTCTGAACAAGCAACTTCCCATATAATGAAACGCTACGTCTTCCTGGAGCAAAAAGCTACAAAAAAGAGACGCACGGAGGGGGCCTGGCATTCAGGGGGGCGTTATGGGTTTGGTAGTGGATTACAAGTCTGTTATCAGGACCATGCAGTCGACATTTGAGGCGTTAATAGAGAGCTGCACGGCCTCCTAAATCAGACACTGTCTCTTTATTAATGTCCTGTCTGGAAAACGCAAACGTCCGTTTCGGTTTAATGGGATTTGCTGTACATTATAGCAGTTAAAGCACGAATGTAAACAAATGAAATCAGACATGCTGCGTTGCATTGGCTCACCTTGTCTCTGAACACTTCTGGGTTTTTGTACATGAAGTCGCGGTAGCTCTCTGTCCGCACTTTATCCTGGAAAAAGGAAAAAAATAAAAGCAGCAATATCAGTTAATATGCTGAGTTAAAGTTGGTCCATAAATGTGAAGAAATGTGAGAATCAATCTGAAGAATAAATGCAAACGTTTGCAATAGATGCACGACTGATGCAAAAACAAAATCTTACCAAATATTTGCCAAACTAACTTACATGTAACTTATCAGCAAGATAAAGAACCTTGTTTGAAGTCAATAACTCACTAAAACTGATGAAATTTCCACTGGCAGATGATTTCACTTATAAAATGGGAAAACCATCTGTCAGTGGAATAGGTACTTTTTCATCCGTAAGGGAATTATTGACTTAAAACAAGTTCCTATGTTTTTCTGAGAAGTTACTTCTAAGTTAGTTTTTCAGGATGTCAAGGGTCCAAATATTTCTGAACAATAAATTAGACTTAATACTTGGCAACAATTTTATACAAGATATACATTTTAAAAAAAAACTAATATTTTCTACAACCTGTTTTCTTCTGCTATACTTATCCAATAAAATATTTAAATCAAAATCCATACTTTTTCTGACTGTATCAACCTGATATCGACTTCTTTGAAGAAATGTTTTTAAAAAACTGAGGTACAGTGACAAAGATTTTTATATTCAATACATTTTATTGTTAGCTTCATGCTTGATTCTCTGAAATCCTTGGTAATTAATTTACATCTTTTTTCTCAATAAGTTTCTTGCGTCCCTGTTGACTATTTGCAACAAAACGATTGATGGTTCAGTCATCAGGCCTCAATAACTTTTCATCACGATATAGAAGCTTAGATTTTCCAAGATCGATTCATCCTTTGGAGAAACTTTTGGTCACTTCTGACTTGTCGGAGTCGGTTAAATCTCTTTTTGGCTCATTTTGCATAAATAAAAGAAGCTGCAAAGCAATAATGAACAAAAAGATTTAGGATGTTGACCTTGGTAGGCCACACCCTTCCTTTTTACACAGATTCACATCACCTGCTATCCTTAAAGGCCAAAAAGCCCTTTTAAAAGAACAACAAGTAAACAAGGTAACCTCAACTGAATTAAAAAGGCCGGAAAAAAAAAAAAAGAAGTAAAAAAAAAATTAACTCAAAAATTAAAGCCCTGAAAACACGCCCGGGGCCCCAAAAAACCCCCGCCCCTTCCGAAACCCCCCCCTCAAGAAAGCAACAAAAAAAGGCCCCCCCTATTAACCCTTTAACGACATTTTTAACCAGAGTTTCTCTGAGAAGTAGCTCCTATAATGAATTCAGCAGATGCTCAGTTCCACCAGGTGTTTGCTAATTTCTGCTGGCTAGTCGGAAAGAGCCGAATGTGGGAAGTGCTGCTCTGTGAGCCGGAAGCTTGGTCGAAGGCGGAGCTAGGTCCACCTGGGCGTTTTGGAGCTGAATGGTTGCCATGGAGATTAAAGAACATCTCAAACAGGCATGAACAAATCAAGAAAACCCTCCAGGTATATTTTTGATGAGGGAATAACATCACAACATGATGTAAAGCTCAAAATACTACCCCTTTAAATCTACTAAGCATTAAGTTTATCCAAATATGTCTAATAACGATGATATGGTCAAAACAATTAGTTGGCTAATTATGGAAATCAACTAACTTTACCAGGAGAAACTTACTTTTAATCTGAAGAGAACCTCTCTAACACACGGACTGCATGGTGACGCTGTTTGACCAGGATGACCCGGTGAAGCCAACGTCATCGTGTTCCTGGCCCCTCCTCGGGTCTGATGAAGTTTTCAGACTGACGCACACGCAACGCAAAAACTTTACAGCGGTTAGCACCAATCAGGAGGAGGAGGATGTCCAAGAACTGCAGCCAGTCGGAAAACACACACACACTGAGCGTGTGCTGACACTTTCAGGTTTCAGCGCTTTAAGGCGTGTGAAAATTAATTTCCATGTTCTGTACGGACTGCAGCGTCTCACATGAGCGCCCCCCACTTATTGCTGCTTTGTCACTTTTCAGAAGATGTCGTGTCCTCATTATGAATTTCTGATGGTTTTCATTTACATGCTACATTGAGATCTTTCAACCAAGTTACGAGCCAACGAGCCCAGCCTCACAACAACTTATGTGTGGAACTCAGACCTTCAGCATTTCCTCATGGATGCCATAATGGCCGTAAGAGCTGAAGTAGGCCTCGTCCTCATCCTCCCTCAGCTCGGCGACGGCGCCCAGGTTGCCACCCCGGCCAGGTTCTGAGTTCAGCACCAAACCCTGAGCCAGGAGCCTAAAACAAAGGGAGACAAACCTGCAATTAACTTCTAGTACTGGGACAAAAGCAGTGACCAGAAAGGAGGACGTGCAGACAGGACAAAGCACCAAATGAAGGAGATGGGAGGCATTTATCTTTCTAACTCTCTTCCACTCCCTCTGTAATTTTCCCTTTCCTCTTCCTCCCTTCAGCTTCCCTGCTGCAGTGGAATTTTCCCCTTCTTTTTTTCTCATCTTTCCTCTTCCCTTCAAACTTCTTCTACAGGGAAGTCAGATTAAAGTTTGTGCAGAGACCACTGTGTCCCCCTGGTGGCCTGAAAAGGGAAATGCAGGCGGGATGGCTTTCTTAAAGGTGATCCGTTACAATTCCTTAGGTCTGTATCTCTATGCAAAACATGTTCATTACATTCATTACAAGATCATTCTTAGATAATGAAACTTTAGTTTGTTTTTAGTTCCTTTCAGAATGAGTTGCAATACAAAAACACAATCTTATAAAGTATTTTTAGTCCAGTTTCTAGTGCAAATATTAATTATAAACATTTTAAAAAGGACAAACTTATAATTAATTTTTCAGCAACACATAGGAATTTGTTTAAGGTCAATAATTTCTCAATATTGATGAAAAAGTACTACTTCCACTCTCAAATTATTCCCCTTATAACAAGCCATTTTTTCCATAAGTGAACTAATCTACCGGTGAAGACTAGTGCTTTTGTCATCAATATTAAGGAATTATTTACTTTAAACAAGCTCCTATATCTTACTGAAAAGTTACTTCTAAGTTAGTTTAGTCTTGTTTCAAGTAAACTAATACATTTGTTTACTTTGTAAGATTTTGTTTTTGCATTGTGTCACTTTAAATCCGGCTGGCCACTCAATGTTTACACTCACATGTTAAAACAGCTGCAAAAAGATTAGCATTTATGCAACTGTACACCTTTGAAAAGCAGAAGTGGAGCCTCCTGCAAAACCAACAAAAATGCAGTAAGTGGTTTCTTGATGGTAAGTCAGCAACAAAACACTTGTCTTTTCCAGCAGCCATTGTACAGCAGTAAGGCCAGATGACCAAACATGGCAGAGCTCAGTTTGGGTTGTTAGGTGACAAGCTGGGCTTTGATGAGGTTGCTAGGTAACGGGCTGCACCTGAAACGGTTCATTTTCCGACACTAAAAAACATTACTCTACTGCCAAAAATCAGAAGTGTGTTTTAAGTGGTTGTACTGTTTTTAGAAGCAGTAGAAACCCAAATGGAAGCACAAAATACGTTCCCTTTAAAAAAAAAAAAAAAACATTTTAAAAACATCAGAAAAAGGGAAAGAGAACTAAATCACAAACCTTAGTTTGTGCACATCCTCCATGAGTCTGGCCACTGCCTCTTCTGAACGCTGAACTCGTTCTTCGGCTGTCAGGGCTCTGCGGAGCATCTCACCATGGGAATCGCCTCTGGATGATGAGGACGTGTCCTCAGTGCCACACAGCTCCTCCGGGTCTGACAAAAACACAGGCATGAGCGCAACACAGTTAAAACCAGATGGTGATGTTTGTTTTGTTTGTATTTTAATCACGTCAGCTCCACTTCAAAATCTAAAGCACCAGAAGAAATCTGCACCATCTTATTAGGAAAGCACAACGTAATGCATAGCGGACTCATGCCTTCCAGACAACAAAAAGAAAATATGTGGCAGTGATTTAGAAGGTGGGTTTAGATGCAGTACCTGTCTGCAACAGTGGGTCGTCCTGAAGGACCGGTTTTAGGAAGTCCTCACTGTCCCAGGGCAAGAGGCCCTCTGACAGCTCCATCAGGTAGGATGCAGAACATTTCTAAGCATGCAGATAAATGAATACTTCTGTGTTTTATATGAACATACAACTCAAAACCTGTTATTAAAATAAATATGTAAATGCTGCCACAAAAATGACAGACAGAACTTACTGTTGCACGAATGAAATTGATCATTTTTATGTAACCGTAGTCATCTAAACCTAAAGAGAAACAGAGCATGCATGACCGCAGCAGAACAAAACAACAACTGGTCCTGGACACGGTTTAATTTTGTTTACTTACTGTGTTTTCTTATGACGTCTACAACGTTGAGCTGGTGTTCAGCTGTGCAGTGCTGAAGCGTTGCAGAAACAGAGTCCAACAACCTAAACACAAGTGAAACGCAATAAAGTTTGTTTTATTTAGGAAGACTCAAACAAGCTGTGAAAGTTAAAATTAAAAACAGCTTCTCTTATGTAAAATATACAACATTTTAATCTACAAAGTGTGTTAGTTTTCCTCCTTCGCATATGGTTATATTGTCATTATCACTGTTTTACACTTTCAGGTAACCCAGAACTTTTGAGGATTTTTAGGAGTAAGGAATTTTGAAAAGTATATAAATTACAATAGAATATGATAGAATATAATAGAATAGTCCTTTATTAATCCCACAGTGGAGAAATTCACTTAATACAAAAAACAGTAACAAAATACACCAATATGAACATAATTTTTGCATTTGAACAAGATAAAACTCAGACATTTTCAGATAAATCTAAGAAATCTTCAAGAAAAAACTTTGACTTTTGGCCATTTTTGGAGCTCAGAAATTTACTTGATTTTTCTTGAAAATTACTCAGATTAGTCTAGAAAAATTCTTGTAAATTTTCAACTTCTCAAACTCAGAAATTTCAAACATTTTCTTTTTTTTAGAACTCTTCTATGATTAATCTAAAGGTTTCTGAGTTTTTCTTGCAAATTGTCACCCTTGAGCACAGAAATTGCCAAGCTTATTTCTACAAAATTTCTGAGATTAATCTAAAAATTCTTTAAGTTGTTGGAGGAAATGTCCTTTTTTTCCTATCTGCAATGGTCCTAACGGGTCGTCGTAGGTTTATCTTTCTCGATTTTTTTTTAAGTGAACAGAAATATTCTCTACAATAAACTGTAGCAAAAAAATCAGTACGGTTGAAAACTGTAGAAATCGAGGAGAAACATAAAAAAAATTAAATAAAAAAATAGCCTCACTTTTCACAGAACAAACAGATAACGGTCTGACCCTCCTCCTCCATCCACTGCCATTGCTCTTCATCACCGTCCACATCACCGTCATCTTCGTCAGAAAGTTCGGGCATCTCTTCAGCATCTATCAGAGTGAAACTTCATCACAACTTCAAAGAAACAACAGAGTCCCACAGCTAACAGCGGCAACGGTCATACAAATATGCAGCAACGCCGTTAGCTGCTAGCTCGGTTTAACGCCACTTAGTGCACGTCTGGTTGCTCAAATACTCTGCAGCGGGCGTGTATAAACCAGTAATAAACGTTTATATTTTAAAATAAATGAGATGCTTTGTTTTGCTTTAGAGTAAACTCACGTGGGTCTGTGTTGTCTGCCATGTTGTCGCCTTTGGAATCGGAGGACTTCCTGATGACGTATCGTGACGTTCCGACCGGTTGGCTGTAACGCAACATCCAAACCACCAGGTGTCACTAAAAAGACGGATTTTTTCTTTTTTGCGTCATGTTGTTTTAATACTTACGTTATCAAATATATTTTAATCTGTCAATATGTTATTTTATTAACATTATGAGGTAATTACTGTTATTAGTTCTTCTTTATCTTGTTTCGTTCTAACTCAGACAAACATAATGGATGGCTTTGCCGAAACTTGCCACCTGTTTTGTACACAGCTTTGTTTCTACAAGGAACACCTGAAGGGGTTATTGTAATGTCAAGTTGCATGAACATGTTTCACGTTACAAATTACACGCCAAAATGCAGACTAGAGCAACATTGTAGCCCAATGTCCTGTCCGGTTGCTGGGAGAGTCAAATCAACACAGTTGAACCTCATTGTGGCTAATTGCTACACGATCAGTTGCCACGGGGGGGGGAACGAAATAGGTAACTTATTTAATCTTAGTTAAAAAGCTTTTATATGTAATTTGCTATCTGTATTCTTGCATAAGATTGTGTGGCTTAATTGAAATACAAGCAAAGATAAAATGAGCAACATTTCTAAGCTGTGTTGTGTCACCTCATACCTTAGTTGAATACCTTATTATTCAACTAATAATGTTCTGTAAAAAGTAATGTATGCACTGAATAACTAATGTAATAAGTAATTTGCTTAACTCGTGTACTTTTTGCGGTTTTAATGGAACAACTTATACAACTGATACAGCAAATGCTTTTAGAGCTACAAAATGTGTTACCATTTTCAGTCACAAGAGGGCGATGTTGCATCATCGACAAATATGCAAACTATGTAAAGTACTTCAAAAAAAAACATCAGTCAAAGAAGTGGAATAATTAGATCGTTCAGTATAAAGACAGGCACATATTTTCAATATTTTTATAAAAAGTAGTTTGCATTATATTATGAATATTTATCATTTGATGCAGAGAATGTGAAACTAAGTTGTCATTCATCACCTGAAAATTGATTTCAGGATCACTTTTTGCAAGAGGTGCATCGGTAAAAGAAAATATTGCAATAATCACAAATGTCTAAAATGGCACAGGCAAAAAACGCTTATGAATGTGAAAATATTTTATTGATTTTTAAACACACACTTAAATATGTAGCATCATTTACTGAATATGTTTGCAGCACATGTATGGACATTCCTTGTATAAAATGTCAACACAATCAGCTTAAGGCGGTGGTTTAGTGTGTCAGAGCACAAATGAAAAGGCCAAACAGTTTGGCATATTTCCCTGATTTAAACATCACAATATAACACAAAGCTATACACTTTACTTTATGCACATTCTTTCATTGGAATTAGGAATAAATATAAGAATATCTGTTTTCAAGTACTTCAAAAATATCTTGATGAGGCTCTTGCAGAATGTGATCATCTATGTAGAGCAGCCACAATGACCTGAAAATACAAAAAATAGTTTTAGCAAGTTAGTTTTAAATTAAGTGCCTGGCATAATGTACTGGTATCACGATTAACATTTACCAATATTCATTGATCAATTAAGATAATCCAAAATAAAGCTTTGAAGAAAAGCTTTGCAAGAAAATTGAACAAGTGATAGTAGATCCAGTTTGACCCAAAAATTATTCATTTTCCCTGACAGAAAATGAACCATACTGATTTTCAAAGTAATTTTAGAGTCAGAGTTCCGACTTAAATCAGAATAATTAAATATTCAATCAGTGGAAAAATGTAAAATGCTGGTCAGTAATTCTAAGAAGGATTTGATTACTGTAATAAAGCTATAATTTAATGTAAAATTTGTAAATTTGAAAACAGATTTTTCCCTTTTTAGTGATTCATTTAATCTAGTTGTGGATGTTTGTCATTTACTATCAAAAATCAACTAGTTGGTTGAATTAAAATCTTTTTAAATCTGCCAAGGATGTGAATAGTTTGTGTTTTTATTCCTATAAATGTTATAAGGGTTCCTATAAATTTGTGTGATTTGTGTATTAAACAGTACAATGTCTGTTAACGTGTCTGACTTCCAGAAATATTGATAATTCAGTTTAAACAAATAAAATAACAGTTTTTCAACATTTTGTACCTTCCATTTATTTCCCTTTCACTTTTCCCAGACTGGCAAGGTCCTTGTTCTCCAGGATCTCCGCCTTCTGCTCCGGCTGCAGCAGAGTGTTGGACACCATCGCTTTCGCCACCGCTTGGATTGAGATGG
The DNA here is from genome assembly GCF_000485575.1 of Poecilia formosa. NCBI lineage: Eukaryota > Metazoa > Chordata > Actinopteri > Cyprinodontiformes > Poeciliidae > Poecilia > Poecilia formosa. The sequence continues at coordinate 576,913 of NW_006800038.1, forward strand.
ACATGGAGTTGGAGCAAACGGCAGAGAAGGCACCGAAGAACTTCCTGGCGAGCCACTCTCCGGGTCGACTCTCCTGTCTGTCGACGAGCAGAACCCTGTTGGAGGAAAACGGTACAGCCCAGAGACAGTTTAATTCTCAGTGAAGTCATAACTGTAGGACAAAAGTTGAATCAGTGGCCATTTTATTGCAATTTTTCACATAATACAGCCTTTAATTTAGATACAGTTTTCTTCCTTTGAATCAGGGATGTCCAAAGTGCGGCCCAGGGGCCATTTGTGCCCTTGGAGTAGCTTTGTGTGGCCTCTTGACACAACTTAAAAATAGTTTAAGCAGTTCTCCAGCAAATGGAGTTGGTGCAGATGGATATTTTTTTGATTTCCAATAACAAGTTTACATCTTAAATAATACATTTTAGGTCTTGCTTCATTTTAATGTCAGTAAGTAGGGCCACAAATCGCATCCAATAATTAAAATGGGCTAAATACAGCTAGCGGCCTACAGTTAGACAGTTATCAAACTAAAACTGGAACTTTGACCAACAAGTAAGGAAACTGTACAAGGTGGAGACTCTTTTCCAGACTTTTCAAATTAAAACGCATGGTAATCGGTTGCAAGATGAAAAGAACTTCCCACATCTGTTCTCTTTTATAAAATGGGACCACTTACCCTGGTCTGTAAATGGCTAATCTGTCAAAACCCAATTCCTCAATTTCAGCTTCAACTTGGCCCTGAAAAAAAAAACATCCATTCCATCAGGTCTCTTATTGGCTGTTTTACCTGAGAGAAACATGTTCAGAAAAAGGGATTTCAATATGTCACCACTGAGAAAATATACATTTTGTGTTTCTATTGGAGTTTAAGTTAATAATTCCTTAATACTGATTGAAAAGTACTAGTTCTTTTGTCAGATAATTTCACTTAAAACAAGACATTTGTAAGTGAATGTCTTATAACATTAATTTTTAACACTAGCGGAAATATCTTTGCAAATATCTTTTCCATATAAACTAGACCAAAAATACTTGGTAACATTTTGTGTTTTGCAGTGTAGATTATTTCACTTTTAACACGGGTACACTTGAAATAAGACAAACTAAATTACAAGTAACTTTTCAGCAAAATATATCAGCTTATCTTAAATAAGTAAACTAACTTAAGTAACTTAAACACCTACATCTTGCTGAAAAGTTAGTTATGTTACTTTTGCCTTTAGTTCAGGTGTACTAAGGTATTTGCACTAGAAACTAGACCAAAACACTCTTTAGATTTTGTTTTTTTGCAGTGAAGTAGTACAAGAAAGCTAATAACTGACCTTGACTTTGAGGTAGAGGAAGCTACTTTTTTTATCGGCTCCTCTGGAGGACTCCAGGTGAAACTGTGAGCACCCTCCAGCCTTGGCGAGCTCTGCAGACTTCAGAACGTAGTCATGATCAACTCTGACGAATCCGTCCTAAAACCCAGAAATAATAACATGAGATAAGGATTCCCTTTGCCTTTTATACCTTGATCATTTGGAAATTACTGACACCATTTGCCTGGTGTCACAAATTAGCACCATTCCTAAATTTATGCTAATCGTAGGTACAATGTTCAAACTAAACATCTTCAACATCTGACTGGCAACAAAAAATAATAATTTTTCATACAATAGGGTTGAACTTTACGATTTCTAGCTCAATATTTACCTAGGCTAGCTAACTCAGCTACGCTTGAGAGGCAACGTCAACCAACCCTAAAATAGATGTTGATGCTTAGTCATTGCCAGTGTTGGGTAGTAACTAGCTATATTTACTCAATTATATTTACTTTAGTAACTTTTTGGAAAAAATGCACTTCTAGTATTTTTACTGTGCTATACTTTGAGTAATTTTAATATATTTTGCCAAATACTATATTTACTCTTGAGTAATTTTTTGCTACTTTTTACTTTTACTTGAGTAAAAGCAAGTTGAAGTGATGCTACTCTTGAGTATAATTTTTGGGTACTCTGGTCATTGCTACTGCTTCAACAACGTTGAAATTTGAATTAAATTGCAGCTTATCCCCCACTTTATATTTCATTTACTTACAGCCCCTGCTTTTGCCCTGGTTGTTCCCAGGCAGCAGTAGCCCACATCGTGGCCATTGAAAGCAGCAGCATAGTCATCGAGTTTTTCAAAGTCAACCACTTCCTGTATCTGCAGGCATAAATAATAAAAAGGCATAAATAAGTATTCTCAAGCAGAACATAAAGAGTTATGTTATAATGTAAAAACTGCATCCAGACACTAACCAGATTTTCATACGCTTTATCTTCAAAGCTCAGCTGTCTTCGTCCAATGAGGGTTATTTTGGAGAAAATGTTTCTCTCCAGCAGCTCTTGAAGCAACACTTTCCCAGTTTCCCCAGAAGCTCCCAGGATAAAACAGCTCTTGTTCTGACCCCTGAACTTTTCCTCCAGGGTCTTCATGTCCTCAGCCATGCTGGGAGATAGACGAACATGAGACAGGAGGGTTATCACTTATCTAGAACAGGACATGAAGTAGCAAACGCCAATTAATTTTAATGTGTTTCAAATAGAGCTGGACAATTTGGCTAAAAAAAAAAAATTGTTTCTTATCAGTCAATATTGATAATTTTTGTTTTAAATATCTGAAATAATGCCAGATTGGTAGGATAACATTTCCTGTTTTTCCATATTTTAACTCCACACTTTTTTTAAACAATTATGAGGTGGAAAAACTACTACTTTACAAGTTACTGTCTGCTTTTATAAATAGACTAATAATGGTTTAAACGTGCCTGAATTATGATGTCAGTACAAACACAAGCAACAGAAATGACTGACGAATGGTGAATTAGTGACAGTAAAATATCACTGTTAACACAACTACTATAAAAGTAGTTGTGAATAAATATTCTTCTCTATATCAGCAGAGCTAATACTTTTAATTTCTGTGTTATTCTAAATGATAAATCTGTACAATTTTATATGCATTTCTCATAAACCTTTAAGCAAATTCAGAAGTAGGTTTAAGTTTTTGAAATGCACCAAATAACCACATTTTAACACAGAATCTTGGTATCATACATTAAAATATAAATATATTTTAATGCTATGTTAAATAAAAGCATTTGTTTTATTTACTACCACACCAAAAAGCTTTGATCTCTCTATCCTGCTGTTCAGGAGGCCTAAGCAGCAGCAGTACTGGTACGCATATACCTTCGGCCGGCTCTGCCTTTTGCTAACGAAGCATGACCAAGATAAACGAGTACAAAGATCGGATAGTTTTATTTACCCCGATCTGTATGCCAGATGTCTTTAACTCATATAAACCGGTAAACCAAGAGGCAAATATGTCGGTTCTTGTGTTCTTAAAGCAAAACGAATATAAAAGAAATCGCGTCTTTTTTCCTTTCCTTCCTTTTTTTTTACCTGCTATATTTGCTTGGAGAAGTGTCGGCGAAATAATGAAGTACCGCTGCAACGATGGCAACAGTGACGGTTAAAATCCAGGTTGCTTTCCCCAGGGTGGAGCAGAGGAGTTTCATAACAGAAACCAGAGATGATCAGCCACTTCCTGGTTGCTTCGTATCTACAAGGAGCGCCGTCTTCCTGCTCCGGGAAGAGCAGTGGGGAAAATAAAAATCCTCTAAAGCTCTTACATCGGACTACACGGGTTAAAAAATGTAATTCTGAAACCGTAAATAAAACAAAGATAAATTACTGGATCTGGGGCTGGTGCAATCACCTACCAAAGATAACGCGCTGTAGATGACGCATGCGCACTGGAATCCGGACGGTTTGACGCTCGAAGTGAGATTTTTATCACGTTTTTGACCAAAGTTTATTATCCCAGTTTAAAACAGAGATATTTATCTTAATACATGGAAAAACATCAGTGAAGTAAGCGATATACTAAGATGTTTACGTCATAATTCACTGAATGCAGTCATTTATTGACCCAAATCACAGAACTGTTTTACTGGAAAATAAAATTATCTTATCGGAAAGGACTTAAGATATGTTCAGAATGTCTTGCTTTTATTTTTTTCATCAAAAACGAGTTTACTGTTGCAGTATAGGTTACTGTACTATAAGAAGTGACTAATGGTTGCACAAATTAGTTATTTTAAGCTTCCTATGGCAGATTTGTACTGGAAACTGAAAAGAAAACGGGTGGATCTTACGTTTGAGAGCATTAAGAAAGCATCCAGTCTATAAAATATTCAGTTTTAATCAGCTCTCCAACATGGCATATCATAAACTTAAGAGTACTGAAGTACCGATGACGTATGAAAATACATGGAGTAACAGCAATAAAAGACCTTTGTGTCACTTCAAGTTAATTAATTATTAATGAGAGCAATAATCAAACAAGTAGTGGAGACCCATGATAATGAGCTGCAGAAATCTACAACTCAGGTGGGTGAAGCTACAATTTTCATTTGCTTCTTAAATTTGATCTTAATGGAAAATTGGCAAGAAAAAAGAAATGCATTAGATGTCCAACTTAAAAGTTCCCTCAATAGGACACAGAAAATAAAGTTAAATATGCATGCAACGTGCCTAACACTATTACTATTAGTGTCATTTAGAATTGGCTTACATCATATTGGTGTTATTATGGCAATTGATTTAACAAGCAAAAACACTCAAATTTATTTGCATTTTGAACTGCAGAGTGGTCTTTAGGTGTGGCATATTATTATTTAACTATTTGAAAGTAACATCTGCAGATAAACATTGAAATTACAGTAAAAAAAGTTAGTGAGTTTAATATTTTTTGTTCTTAAAATTTGGAAGAGATGTGTAAAATGTGCAAAATGTTCAATCTATCACTATAAAATCAAATAAAAAGTTGCTCTTGGTGGCCCCTTGGTGGAGTTGGGGCACTAAGCTTCAGCTTACGTGCACAAAACATTGTTGATATTCCGCTAATGTTGACAAAATACATTTTCAGAATGCTGATGCTTCCACTAAATAAGAAATACAAAAAGTTTGTTCACTGAAAAGAAAACATGGTCTTTTCAGGCGACAAGTCATTAAAAACATGCAGCGCCATCATCCTCCTTCTACTTCCTGTCGTCTTCGTATTTTCCACCAGTAGTAACATCTGGTTGTTGATCACATGACTGGTGTGATGCAAAATATGTGTTTGTATTGCAGTTTGGTGAAATACAGAAATTTTAATACGGCGGGAAAAACTGTCTCATATTTTTGTAGAAAAAATTAGATTTTTATATTTATTTTCATGAAATCAATTTGTGCAATTTTATGGTCAATAAAGACCCAAATCTGGTTGAGAATCTCTGGCAAGATTTTAACATTGCTGTTGACATTCTCCATCCAATTAAATTAGAATTTATTATGAACAGAAACAATAAATTGGAATTATACAAAGAAATTTATCACGAGAAACGATACGACAAATGCCCACTGCTAGTCTATATGTTGGTCTAGCATATAAAATTCTGAAAAATACATTGGAGTTTGTGTTTAGCATTACAAAATTAAAGACCAGTGTTAATATTTTCTCACTGGCAAAATATCTCTAAACTACAGATAGCACAAACGACGCCTTTTATGATCAAGTTTGTGCAGAAATGAGAATGATAATTTAATATCCAACAAGCTAAAAAGTTAGTTTTGTTATTCTTTGAGGGAAATCTAGAGTGGAGTGAAGGTTGAATCTTTGAAAATGTTTTTGCCTTTTGTCAGACCTTTCATTTGCCAAAAGCTGCACACAAAGAAAGCAAGTGCAGTCACATGCAATGAATTCATCAACACCCCATGTTTTTAACACCCCTGCCACTTTGAACACAAGGCATCGACCCAATCTAATAGAAAATGATGCAGCCAGGGATGATCCTTTAAAGATGTCAGCAGCAAAAGACAGAAAGAAAATGGGCCGAGGTTGGAGAGAAGAGGCCTTAAACTGGCTCTCTGCTGAAATGAAATGTCGCCTCTTTGTTCCTGAGCCGCGGGGGCTAATTGGGTCCAGCGGCAGGGAAGAGAGCTGCTGCTGGGGTCTTGTCTGTCGCACCTGTTGAGTCATTGTCTCTCACATTGATTAGATAGGAAGTTGGAGTAAGAAGGCTTATGCCTCTGGGTGCGTGGCAGAAACGTGGTTCAATTTCTTTTTAGAACGCCACTGCTGGAGGTGGAAATACCATTGGTGGTAAGTGATCAATTGCGCTTAACCATTGATTAGCAGACACTAAAAGACATATGGATTAAGATTATTTTTTTCTTTTTTTTTTCACACCGTCCTCGTTCTTTTAACCAAAGGCGCAATCCTTTCAATGTGCTCTGTAATATTGCGTAATATGATTGATTCACTTCTTGCCATCAGGACTGAGTTTCTGGCAGCAGATTCTGCATAAAACTACAAAATAAGCTTACAAAATATACCTTCACAGTGTAATTTATTGCTTTTCACATAAACAAAATAAGTAACCTGGGTTTCTTGAAGTGAAGTCAGCTTTAGGCAACGTGTTCGATTTTACTCAATGTGCATAACCAAACATTCTGGACAAAAACAAATCATGACATGAAGCTTCAGCTGGCCACTTTGGCTTTGTAAAATATACCGAAGAAAATGCATTGGTACATGGGAAAATTTGTTGTTATAAGTAAAATATTCTGCCAATGGAACCAGAACTATTTTATCAATATTAAGGAATTATTGACTAAAACAAGATCCTATATGTTGCGGAAAAGTGAGTTAGTTTTATTTCAAGTGTACTTTTCAAGATTTTGTGTTTTTGCAGTGTGGACATGTTTAGAATAATCGTATCGATAATTAAATCGATTAAAAACCTAAATGACTGAATGGCTACAGATCAACATCTGACCTACATTAAACAAGCAAACCGAAAAATAAGCATTTTGCATTTATGACTCTGGTATAACCTGATAGGTAGATGAAGAATCCCTTAGAAGTCATTTTGATTCCCTAAAACTTGAATTTACAGAATTTTATAAAAATCCTTCATGTTTACATTGTTATTAAAGACATATTTATTAGCGAATCATGCATGCCTGCATACATATGTGCCACATGCTGTACCCATACACAGCTTAAGGCTTAGCAGTCCAGCTCAGACTCTGAAGTGTGATGCTAATGATGCTAATTAATGGGCCCTGACAGCACAATCTGTTGCTCATTGTCTCCCAATAAACAGCTTTACAGTCCACATGAGCCGCGGAGGGGATGAAGGTTTAATCTGAGGCCTGAGACAGTGAGAGTGAGACACGTCCACAGTGGAGGGTCAGTCCTCCCGGGACGCCGCTGATCTTGAAGTGGGGATTAGTTCAATTAGAGAGGCTCTGTCTGATCGAGATGCAGGCTTCGATGTGTGTGTGGTCATACTTGTGTGTTTGTTACAAAGGAGATCTTAAACCTGATTTGCTGCCGTCTACATTGATGCAGCTGGTGTGAACAATAGTCAAGATGATGCCTTTTTGCTTCCCAGTGACCTTACCCATAGATATCCATTTATTATCATAAATCTGTGAGGTAATTATTCTCATTTGTGCTTTATTATCCAAATAAATACCCGATCCATGAATATTTCAGTAAGCTTAAAGTCAACATGTTACTGAAGTAGGCATTGTTTCTACATCAGCATTAGACTTGATTTTTATTCCCCACCCAAACCAGTTTTTAGTCTTTTGATTAAAGCATCTGCTTTGTGCAGCAATTCGAGTTGATCAGTAATTCATGCTTAAATGTATTTCCTTTTTTATTTTTCCCTGCAAAGTTACTTGGTTGTATTTAAAATTGGTTCAGTTTTGCTTCTTAATAAAAGCAGTGGCAGTTTTAGTGAACATTTATTACTGTCCACACTTTCAGGTGTTTACCATTTGAATTGCCATTAAAATGATTATGAATCGTTTCTATCAAAAAACATGGACTACCATGAGAAAAAGCTCAACAAAAAAGATTTAACACATTATTTTCTGGTTTTATTACATTTTGAGGACTCTGGAGACAATAAAAATCAAAAAATTATATTGTTTGGGATATTTTTATTGACAAAATTAAGTCAGTAATTCAGACCCCTGATGCTTAAAACACATGAACATAAAACAAAATATCCTTTTTTAAAACTCATTTTAAATTTTAAAATATTTTCAAGAAAATATACATTTCATGTTGTTGAATCTTTCCTTTATTGGTAGTTATGAGAAAAAACTGGATTTTTCTCACCTGTATGTTTGTTTATTTGTATTTTATTTTACCAAATAATCTCTCAGTAACACCCGACTGAAAATGATCATGTGGTTCACATATTATGAACTCTGAGGCTGAATATGTGAATTTTAAGTTGTATGTGTAGCAAAGAAAATCATAACTAATGAAAACTTCTGAACAATATATAGTTCAGAAGTTTTATATACTTCCAGAGTATAGCAAAAAAAAAAAAAAACACCAAATTTGGTCTCTTTCAAACATCTGCCTAGTAAAATATAACTAAGATATTTATAAGCATCTGAAAAGTTATTTCCAGGGTCTAAGTGGCCACAAAACCAAGCAGTGGCGGGAAAGAAAACAAAACATTTCACCAAAGAAACATTGCAGATGGACAGAAACCTCTGTCTTTGTTGCAGGCTCAGACTTGAGGCTCAGACCTTTGCAATATGTTTGAGATGAAACAGAATGTCTTCAGGAGCCGCAGCTAAGCAGCAACAAATGAAACCTCCTTTCCCTTCTCTCTGAGGAACAAAGAGTTCATTAAAAGAGCAAATAGATTATCAGTTTCTTTCAGCAGAGCGTCTTAAAGAGTCTGAAGGACCGGGCAGCGCCCAGCAGACCAAAGACACATCTGGCTAAACTGCTGCTTTTGTCTCATGAAATTGATGCTTTTTGCTTAAACTTTTCCTAAAATACGCTTGAGAAAATCCGGTTCCATCTTTTAAAAGTTAGATGTGAAACCTTTGCATGCTGTTAAGAAATGGTTTCATTATGATGTGTCTAATACTCAAATAATCTGTCTCTATATTCACTTCAACACAAAGCTCTGTTGTACTCTAAAATGTTTTTTCTATGAAAATTAACTGAAAAACTGTTAAATTTGTTTTTTCATGAGCTCCATCCTGCATGTTTGCATTGGACCGACACTGGAAACAGACAGGGTAATAAAATAAACAAGTTCTGGATATTAAATCTGTTAAAGTTGTTAAAACATTTAATTCAAAGTGGCTGTTTTCTATATGCTTACATTGCAAATTGTTATCCAGCGAACATTACACTTGGATCTGTGATTCAGCATAAAACCACATTTACTTGCGAATTGTATCATAAATGCAAAAATTTCATGCCTTTCAGAGTATTAGTTCTATTTAAAGGTGTCCTACTTTACTTCATGAACAGGTTAGAATAGGTCAATGGTCTAATCAAAACATGGTCATTACATTTTCTCCACTGAGCGTCTTATCACTTTAAATCCAGATAAGCTACTGCTGGCCACGCACCCCTAACTCAATGTTTACTCTCGCACATGAAAATGGCTGCAAACAGATGTGCAACTATAAAAGTGTACATCTTTAAAAAGCATCAGCAGGGCCTCCTGCACAACCAACAAGAATGCAGAAAGTTGCTTCTGGATGGCAACAACCACAAAGCACTTGTCTTTTCCAGCAGCCATTATGCAGAGCATACAGTGGTAAGACCAGCTGACCAAACGTGCTGGAGCTCTGCTTGAGTTGGTAGGCATTGGGCAGAACTCTGGTGGGGTTGCTAGGTAACGGGCTGGGTTGCTAGGTGAGGAGAATTCTGGAGGTTTTTGAAATGGGTCATTTTACTGCTAAAAAACTGCAGGGTTTTTTTTAAAGCGCTTTGTCTGTTTTAAGAGGCAGTAGAAACGCAATTGGAAGTATAAAAAAACCTCCAAAATGTGACTTTTAAATAATATGTCCACCTTAAAGGGGAAAAAAATCACCAGAACATTTAATCGAATTGCAAGATTTTTTTTCCATAATCAGAAAAAAGCAAAAGTAAGAAAAAGGAAAAAAGAAATGTAAAATTATGATTCCATATGTTATGTTTAAATTGTAAATAACTCATAATTCCACTCTTATTTAAACACAAATTAAGTGTAGCACCAGCAGCATATACTGCTGTGGCATTGCCAATGCAGCGGAGTTACAAATTTCTCTTGTGTTGGCCTCAGATCTTTTCATGATATGATGTGAAATTGGTTAGCTGACTTTGACACTTCCATCCTCCTAACACTGAAAACGCCAGCATTTATCAGGAGTTACTAAAACTACTTGTTTTCACAGCTTAGTGTGATGATGATCCTAATTATATTTTAGCATTTTTTTCTAGCAGCTTGATTTTAGAGGGATTTTCCCAGGAGAAAATTAAAACTTGAAACAGTTAAATGTGCTGGGTTCCTTTTATAGGATAATAATGGCATAATGCACAAAAGCGTCTTAGTGGATATTTGTGTTTGGATTTGAGTTTTTACCATCAGATCTATTTGCTGTCTTAAATCTCTCCTTTGTGGTGGGGCGGGTAAAGCTTAATGACTCCTTTGAACTGCCGCCATCTTCAGCAGAAAGGCTTTGGGAATGTCGGCCAGCTAACCTTTAGTCTGTTCCCACATCCAGCAACAGCGAAGGCCATGTAATACCCAGCTTTCCATTCCTGTCCAGCTCCTGTATTCTTCGTGGCTTAAACATTTTTTTTCCTTCTACACATGCAAATAGGAGAAAATTATGATAATGTAAGCAGCCATATGAATGAATTTTCAGAACTTAAAAAACACATTTTTTTTAAAACAAACATTAAGTTTATAAAAAAACCCAATGTTTTTAAGGGGTTTTCTTTCATTTCAAGCACAATTTAAATTAGTTTTATCTAAAACACATTTAGAGACTGCAATCTATCATGTAAATATCTGCTTTTTGTATAGCGACACATTTTTTGTGATATTTCTGTTTAACATGTCTGTCATTCACATGATGAAAACTTTAAATTAAACAAAACATTTTCACAATCATACGCAAGAGGATTAGGTCCACTGAAAAGAATTTTGACTTTAATCTCAATTTCTAGCTTTAATCTCAGCATGTTTGACTTTAATTTTCAGAGATGAAAGTCAAAATGTTTTCAGTGGCCCCAATCCTCTTCTGTAGAATTTCCTTAAAATGTGTGCACAGCCTTTTTTTTTAGACTGGATTTTCCTTATTTCCTGTATGATAAAGGAAGCTGAGCTGTCATTACTTTTATAGTTTTAAAGTTGCTGAACATGAATATTATTCACTGTAAATACATTCCAGCAGCCATTGTACAGCACATACAGTGGTAAAACCAGCTGACCAAAGCTGACTGGAACTCCACGGGGGTTGCTAGGTAACAGGCGGAACTCCACTGGGGTTGCTGGGTAACGTTGCAGTGCCCAACAAATGTGATTTAAGAAACTTTAACTTATTGCCAAAAAATTGGTTTGTTGTGTTTTTTTAGCATTTGGGCTGTTTTTAGAAGCAGTGAAAACCAGATAGAAGTAAAAAACAAACAAAACAAAAAAAAAAAACATGGAAAAAGATAATTTTGCAAGGTAAACTCTTATGAAACCATTGAGCAAACTAAAATAACTTTCAGCCAGGAGGCAGATGGTCACATTTCCTTAAGAAAGACCATTAGTAGATTATGGAAAGATTTTGAAAGTGGTATAAAAGGTCTATCAGAGCTGGTATTGATATATGGTTAATATGAAACATTACATGGTCTGAAGGCTCTGAAACTGCAAAAATACAAGATACTGCAGGATGTTCAAGTCAGATGTTTTCCCATTTGAGAACACCTAAATTTAAAACCCTTAAAGTAATAAAATCTCACAAAGTCTTAAGTGATTTAAGGTAGCATATGCTAAATACTATCCACTAAGTACCAAAAAAATGACTTCTCATGTAATTTGTCCTGCAAAAATGCTACCAGTCTTATCAGTAACTGTTTCAAACTCTTACATATTCATCTTCGCTTTCTACCACTGGACGTTCTCTGCAGTCCTGTGATGCATCAGGGAGGAAGGGAGATCATGTCGGATCATGACGGACCCACCACAGTACAGAGACCTCCCTGCCGATGAGTAAACACAACTACAAATACCGCAGCTAGCTGGACAATCATCGAGTGAATGGAAGCTAATTAGCTGGAGCCTAATGCCAGTTTACCAACACCTGTATTAGCGTGCTGGCTCAGCGGGGAGTCAGGGTTGGCCAACAAGCTCTAATCCCTCATAAGCCAGAAGTGCTCCTCCTAGGAGCATTAGCATTAGCATATTCTGGTTTAGCCAGCTGTTGGTCACCAGAGTTCAGAAGAGAGGAGGAGACTTCCTCTGGGAAATAAGGGACAAAATTAATTTAAAGTGTACCTGTCTGTTCAGGTATATCAAAACTATATCTGTATTTTTCCAGATAAATGGCTGTGATAGAAAATTAAAAAGTTAAAATCAATATTAGCTTAAAACGGAGGAACCAGAAGCAGTAGTTACTGTTTTAAAACCACTTATTCCACTAAATCATCTGTTTGAATTGATTGAAACTACAAGTAACAGGAGTTTTCACCACATGTATAAAATATTTAACACATTTCTCCCCTCCCCCACCTGTTGCTGTGCACTTCAAGTCATCTACCTGAAAAATGGTAATTGACAATGTCTTACAGCCGGTGTTGGTCAAGTTACTTGGAAATTGTAATTTATTAATAATTGTGATTACTTCCCCAAGAAAATAATCCATTTATTTCAATAATTACTTATTTTTAAAAGTAAGTATTTACTTAATTACTCAGATACTTAAAAATATGCATGCAATATGCATGTTTCCCAATAAATAAGTACTACTTTTCTGGTCAAGTGTGTCTGAACTAATTAAAAATGCCAATGTTGTAGATACAACTGTAACAATATGACAGAATATTAGGGACATTGTAGACAGAAGAAAGGAATACATTTCCACCAAAAAAAAACTCGGAAATGTTGAGAATAATCTAATAAATTTTCAAGAAAAACTTGTTCATTTCAAAAATTGTAAACTGAAAATTTCCAAAAATTGAAAGCTTCATACTTTTGAATCTGGGATTTTTTTTTTTCCTAGAAAATTTCAGAGAAAAAAGATTTCTAAGATTTCTTTCTAGAAAAATTTTGACTTTTTAAACTCAGAAACTTTTGAGTTTTTCTATAAAATTTCTGAGAAAATATTTTTATTTTTTGGCAGGAATGTACTCCTTTTTTCCTATTTTTCTATCTACAGTGGCCATAATACACCACTGTAGTTATAATCACTGTGGTAGCAGTAGAAATATTTTTTAGTTATCCAGCAAATAGATAATTGTTTATCATTTTGTTTTTAATTTTCTGTGTAAATACCAATACTGTGGTGTTTTGGTCGAGGTTGTGATACCGTGAGAACATCCTACCAGGCTGTGGCGAACCTAAAGCCTACCACATTTAAACATCCACAAAACAATTATCTTCCTTTTGCCTTAATCCTCATATCATGATCACTTCGCCTTCGAGGAGCCGTGTGCGTTTTTCTGTTTCATGTCTTTGCTCCTGCGTTTCTCCTGTCCTGTCCAGCTGCCTGGGTGGTGGAGTGATTACCATTTGTGCATCAAAACAAGTGAGAGGCCAGGGTGTGTGTGTGATGGATTAGTGAGCTCTGGCATTAATATCACGACTGGACTGGCTACATTCCCTCGGTCTGCTGATAATTTGAGGGGAGGAGGAAAGCGGTTGGTCCATTAGCCCGATCTGTTTGCTTAGTAGCAGTCCGAGTCTGATCCTCTATTTTCCGTCACCTTTTTCCAAGAGGATCTCTGCTTTTGTGCCAGAGGGATGGGGAGATAAAGGATGGGCCTGAGTGGTACATTGATTCAGAGATCAGCATTCTTGAGGCTTTCTGTACTCCTACCAAACTAATCAGCGTGTGTAAACACAACGAGACACGTTGAGGGCTGCCGGCTAAAAGGCCGGGGTCTCCAGGGTTGATTAGGAAGAGCTTTTTGATGGACCACACTCAGTGTCTGTATGCTCTGCCTTGGACGCAGCTTGACTCTTGCATCACTCTGTTGTGCCTGAGTGTGGGTGGCTGGACAGACACTGATGCACACGGTTTTAAAAAGACCAGTCGGGTGGGTTTTGATGTCCAAAACGTTTGCAGAAGAGCAATCAAGGAGAAGAGAAAGTGTAACAAAATCTGTTGGAATTCAGATAACTTAATTTGAGTGCCAAATCTTTGTTCAGTTTCCTGTAGAACAAGTTTTTGACTACTACATGGATAAAACAAAAATAGATTTGTTTGAAAAGGAATGAGTCGTTTGCCATCATAAACAGCAGCTGTTATGAGTGCTATAGTTTTTCCACAGGTCTTAAAGTAGTAAAACCAGCTGACCAAATGTGCTAGAACTCAGCTGGGGTTGCTAGGTAACGGGCTGGGCTTTGCTGGGGTTGCTAGGTAACGGGCAATGCCTGCTGGTTTGTGACATTACATTCCGGAAGTTTTTGAAATGGCTCAAATTCCAGACACCAAAAAACATTAATTTATTGCCAAATTACTACTATTTATAAGATGTGAAATCCAGTTTTCCCATGTTATAAATGAAATAGTCTGCCAATGGAAATGGTATTTTTAAAATCAATATTAAGGAATTATTCACTAAACTATTCCCTATATCTTATTGAAAGCGTATAAGTTAGTTCTGTCCTATTTCAGGTGTAGTAATTTTATTATGAAGTATCTTTACTCTGACTTGAGTAAAATTTCTGGATTCTCTACCACTGAATGGAAAACAAACATCTTTTAACCCAAAATTCACCAGGAACAGACTCACACTTGCAGTTTTTGTTAAAGTTTCAGAGGTTTTTGTTTTTATTGAAAAAAACTGATTTGGAAACATTTTCTTTTGCCTGATTTTGTTATTTTTTGTTATTTATATGAATCATTATCATTTTGGTCCTTAAAATACCAAAATTTTCACATATTTATATTTTGGTTCATTTAATGATGTAATTTTTAAATATTAAATTATTGATAATTTGATCAGTTGCTCAGTATTTTTTACCAAATACTTTTTTTCCTCCCTTGAGTAACTTCTTGGATGGCTATTTTTACTTTTACTTGATTAAAATATGTTGAAGTTGTGCTACTTTTACTTGAGAACAATTTTTAGGTAAGCTGTCCACCTCTGCTTATATTCTCAAGTCATGGTGACAGTTTTAACAAATATGTAAACATTTTTCTATATATAAAAGTTACATACTGCAGCTTTAAAACAACAAATTAAGATCGTCTTTGACACGAGGGGCTTGTGTTATAACAACCTATCAATCATCAGATCAAACACCTCGTCCCAGAGGAACACCATTCTCTCTACAAACGATGACTCAACATCGTCTTTACTTAAAGCGGACATCAGCTCAGATGTCTCTATCAATTCCCCAGAGTTATGACCCCTCTTAAAGCCCCTCACAGCCAATTAGAGGAAGCAATGGCAGCACACCTTCAATGACTATCACCAGTAGCTGGTTAGCGCTCCACATGCTGCCCCACTAGTGGCTATCAGGACGGATAAAGGCTAATGGGCAATCACAGGGGGGCTTAAGTTGCAAATCAGTGCCGATCCGAGGGCTCTGCTGGGGATTCCTGTCCAGTGTGGGCTGATACTGGAGCTTATGATCCAGTAATGGGAGTTCTGGTTGAGATCTGAGGCGGTCCAGAGGGAATGTGGTGTCAAACTGGCCCCAGCTTCCTCAGGCTAAAAGGTCCTTTGATAGGCGAACTGGTGCAGCTGAGCAGACATGAAGAAACAGGTCCCAGCTGATACGACGTGTCACTACCAACTTGTACAGGAGCTGTTGACTCTTTTCTTTTAAAAGGGCAGACAGATTAGAAGACGTAGATTTGAATCTAGATTTAAAGACATCTCGTAGATTTAAATTTGTTAAAAATATAATTCAGACCAGAGTTCACTCTGCAAAAACACAAAATCTTACAAAGTATTTTGGTCTAATTTTTACAGAAAATATCTTAGTACACTTGAAATAAGACAAACTAACTTACAAGTATCTTTTTCTCAAGATATAGAAGATTATTTTAAGTAAATAATTTCTCAATATTGGTGAAAAAGTTCATGTTTCATTGGCAGATTATTTCACCTATAACAAGATATTGAGACAAGTTAATTCACCTGCCAATGAAAAATGAACTTTTTCATCAATTTCTATTTCCATTAAGTAAGAAACGTAATTAAACTCACCCTTAAATAAATTTAATGAGATAAGTCATTAAAAATATGCTGCGTCATCATCCTTCTACCACTTTCTGTTGTCTTGTTTGTCATTTCTGCCAGTAGTAACATCCAGTTGTTCATCATGTGACTCGTGTGATGCAAAAACAAAAGTTTCTGTTGCAGTTTTGTAGTCAAAAAACCACTGCATCCTCACACTATAACTTTTTATACAAAAACAGTTTTTAGAAATTGTCATGATTCTATTTAGCAAATTTCTTTTCGTAATTCCAAAATGCGTAATTTTGTGGTCAGTGGAACCGTAGCGGGCATCATAAGTTGTGTTCACATTACAAATATAAGCAAAACTTTTTCTATATTCCACTGATGTCGGAAAAACAGAATTTCGAATTTGCAGTATTTCCATTAAATACGAAACACAATAAAAATCACGTGAAAAAGTTTGTTCAATTTCAATTTGCGCAATTATATTTTCAATGAAAATGCAGCTACTGTTGGGGTAAAAACTGGTTTCCGTTCATCTTTGTTGGTCACTGTCCCAACACTTGAGATGTCAGTGTTGCCTTTTCATGTCGTAAGTGTGTTTTATACATATATGAGAAGGAAGTTTTGGCAGATTTGTGTTTGGGGGGGGTGTATTCTGTCTGTTTGTCATGTCAGACGATGGGAGGGTGGACGCGCTGTGAAGAATGGTGAAGGCAGGTGGTGTGACTAAAGCGAGGACTGGACCGATTTGGAGGAGATGGGACCGGGTGTCACCAGTCGACAGGGCCTGTCCAAAGCCGGGCGGCGCACCACACCCACCCAACTGTTCCTCTTTCACCTCCCTTCTGCCCATTTCTTCCCATCACCCTCTCTCACTCTATCTCGCTTTATCTCTCTTTCTCCTTTCTTTTGGGGATGCATTGTTAACAAAACGGTTTACAAACCCTGGCTGGTACATTATCCACGACCGCCTCCTGTGAGATTGATTTAGGCAAATGGATTCAGGGAGGGAGGGAGGGGTGTGTTCCTCCATGCAGCAGCTTTAGAAAACCACCACATGGGCCACATTGAATATTCCTTTTTCTTTTGCATTTTTAAAATGCCATACATTAAACGCTCATTATGCAGCCTTTATGTGCCAGAAGTCTCTCTGTACGGCTGAAGACGGGCTATGATCTCCCTGCGCATGCATGTATGGCCCATCTTTAGAGGCCTTCTGACATGTATGATACCGTCATGACCGAGAGATTTGACTTTCATGCCTGGCTCAGGAAACGGAGGGAGTGTCAGAGGCTTCAGAAATGTTTGATGTTACGAATCAAGTTGAAAAAAATTTGTTGTTTATTTGTTTATTTTTTGCTTATCTGTTGATGCAGGTATGTTTGCATTCATAAGAGTGATAAACTTGTAAAAAAAATGTGTATTAACTGACACAAAGTAATTTGAAATATGATTTTTTTTTTATTCAGAATTCTAACCTTAATTTCAGAATTTTGACTTTCACAAAGTTTTGGCTTTTTCCTCACAATTCTAAACTTTTCCTCCAAAGAATTTTGTTTTCTCAGAAGTTTTAACTTTTTCTTAAAATTCTGACTTTAATGTATGATTTCTGGCTTTATATTCAGAATTCTGATTTTTCTCAGAATTCCAAATTCTGAGACATCAGTCTCAGAATTCTATTTTTCTTTCTCAAAATTCTAAAAAAATTTCTCATAATTCTGACTTTTGATCTCAGATGATTGGCCAGAATTCTGAGGAAATAAAAGGCGGTGTTTTCAGTGGCCCAAATCATCTTCCATATAATTCAAACAGATGTAACTTTGAAAGTATACAATACAAACATAGATAGGAGGAGACTGATTACTTTTTGTTTTTACATCTTTTGTCAATAATTTAAATATCTGTCAACTCGTCATTATTTCCATCCATATTTAATTTTCTGTCACATCTTTTAAAGTTACAAATCAAATCAGAGGAGCAACATGAAAGCAAAAATCAATTAAACTGATTTTTTTTTCACAAACAGCAATGTACATCCACAAAAAAATCGATATGATGCATGTTCTGATTTAAGGATAGTAGTTGCACAGAAGTCTTTAAAAGAGCTCCCATGTCTCCAAGAGAGACAAAATTGGACTGTAGAGTTTTATCCAATGATTCTCTCATAATCAAGATGCAAAATGAAAGACCATCATTCCACCAAGTTTTAAAAAATTCATGGAAATCTAAATGGAAGAACCACAAATCATAACAGGAGTAATATGAAAATAGCACTAATATATTTTAACTAGACAAAGATGCCTGGTAAGATTTAGTGTTTTGGAGTGTAGAGTGATCCCGCCCATCTGCTGAAAAGCAGTTTGAAGCACACTGAATAAATATGGTGTCATCTGCATAGAGGTGTATTTGCATTCGTTCCACTGTTATTAACTAAAATGGGAGCTAAAAACGAAGCATTAATGGCCGCTTCCTCAGTTCTTCTTTTGTAAAACCAAAGAAAGTTTCCATCTTTTCACTCATGATTGATCTTTAATCTTGAATTTGCAGATTCTTCTTCTCATTTTGGCTCTTTAAACGTACCGTTTCACTTTGGACTCCACTTTCTCGGTCTGCTTTCTGCCTTTCTCCAACAATAGCATCCTGTTTCTACGGGTTCTAGAGGTGTGTGTGTGTGTGTGTGCGTGTGTGTGTGCGCGTGTGCGTGTGCATGTGTGTGTACGCACTGAGGGGGCCAAAGGTTGAACTGGGCATCCCATCATGATAAATCACTGGTTAATGAGGAGTCCATTGTGTCCTCACACATTGTCTCCCTCCTCTCCGTCCCCTCCTCCCCCTCGTGTCCCTTAGACCGCTACCTTCAGGTTGTTAAGCTGACACAGATAATGAACTGGCCGCTTTGAACTGTCCTCACAATATTGACTGGTTGCACACAGCAGATGTCTCCCTGGCAGAAAGCAACTGGTAAAAGCACATTAGGTTAACAAAAGGCTTTGCTTTTGGTGGGTGGGGACTGTGGGGACGGTGGCAGAGGGCTCCGTGTGGGTGTGTCGTGTGGTGGGAGGACGAAGGGACGGGTGGGGCAGAGGGCAAGCTTTAGAGTTGACAGATCTGGAGGATTATATCAAAACAACACAGTTGTCGATTATATGGCAAAGAGAAGAAGCAACAGAAACATGACGGTATGTTTTTAAAGAGAAAATCCTCACAAGAGGCTAATAAACTCTAAGTGCCCCACAAAAACACAAAATATTAAATATTTTTGGTCTTAATAGAGTTGAATTAGGACAAAGCTAACTCATAAGTAACTATTGAGCAAAATATAAGAGTTTGTTTAAGTCATTAATGCCTTAAAATTGATGAAAATGTACTAGTTATAAGTAAAATTATCTTCTACTTAGTGTTTTTTTGTATTTAAAGTGTAGAACTTTATTACTGATTCCAAATAAGCTCCTATATCTTCCTGAAAAGTTATTGATAAGTTTGTTTCATCTTATATCAAGTGTATTAAAATTTTATGTTTTTGCAGTGCATCTGCTTTCACACTGCAAAAAATACAAGATTTTACCAAGTGTTTTTGGCCTAGTTTCTAGTGCAAATATCTTAGCACACTTGAAATAAGAAGAAAAAACTAAAACTTCATTTATAACTAGTACTTCTGCATCAATATTAAAAAATATTGACTTAAAACAAGCCCACATTGTAATGAAAATTTACTTGTATGTTAGTTTTGTCTTATTTCAAATGTACTAAGATATTTTCACTAGAAACTAGAACAAAAATACTTAATATTTACTGTTTTGCAGTGCAGTTAAAGTTTAGTGTAACTCCTTTAACTCACTGAAAAGTTACTCATAAGTTAGTTTTGTTTTAGTTCGAGTGTTAGTTGAGATATTTGCATTAGAAACCAGACAAAAAATACTTAAGATTTTGTGTTTTTGCAGTGAATAAAAAGAAACTGATTTCAAACAACAAATCTCAAACTTGCAGAGCGGTGGTGTGAGTAGGGCTCATAGCTGTTTAAGTTGCGTCATATTCTGAACTACAAATGGTCTAATTCATGCATAAACTTAACAATCATCATAATTTGTCACTGATGGGTTCATTAATTCATAGCTCAGATAACAAAATGATCAGTGAAAGCGGCGCGGCCTGCGAGCCGGCTGGTTTCTTTCTGGCAGTGGGACGGGTGGCTAATGGGTCAATAATAAGCCATGACTAACCGTCTCCCAGAGGAGCGGCCCGGCCAGACACACACTCTCAGAAAGCAGCAGGAAGGTATGAGCTACCAACACTGATTACCATATAATTGGAGCCATTGTATTTGACATGGAGAATTAGCAGCCCGCAAGGTGGCTAACTGGCCTTTTATTCAGCTGTGGAGTGGACAGGATGCACAGCCAACCAGAGACCGCTGCATGCAGCTCACATCAGTAGCACAGCTGTTACGGTTTTACCTTTATAAATGTCGCTGGTCAGCATTTAAATGTGCTTTAAATTCTTAAAAATGGATTGCTTTTCAGTTTGCCCTTCTTTTTGCAAAAATGAGAGCATTAATAAGATAATAGAGCTATAACTGATTTTATTTTGAGTGTATCATCAAGATCAAATGGGGAAACACCAACATTTGTTTTTTGGGTAAGGACAACAAGTCTTTATCTTAAGTCTAAATGTTGTAAAGTTACTCGATCTCCGCTGACTTACAAGTCAACTTCAGAATGTTTTCTTGAAGAAATATACAGATAAAGGCGAATTCTTTGGATTGAAATGTCTACAACGTTCTAAAACAACAGAAAAATGTTGCAATTTAAATCTGAAAACATGAGAAAGATGGCAGAGAATTTATTTGAACAGTATTTCAGAACCACAGTTGAAGAAAATATGGAAACCTTCCTTCTCTGAGTTGCATAATAATTTGAGGTGGTTTCGAGTTGAGAAGGGTTAACTCTCTGTGGCGTCTCTTTAGCCCACGTGTGGCTAAACGATCACTTCCCTGTAAATCTCTTTTCATGATCACGTTTCTCTCTTTCTCTTTCCTGCCTCACTGCTTCTTTTTAAACCAAGGAAAGAGAGTCAGGGATGGATTTTTTTTGTCCCCTGTTAAAGGTTTTTGTGTGAGTATGGCTGAGTGAGCGTCTGTTACAGAAAAGGCCCCAGACCACCACTGGATGACCCCGCTAGGAGCAACAAAACCCAATTGGTCACGGCCGCCATCGGCTAATGGGCCAGAGAGGAATAGTCTTGGGTGGGTAATGACTGTATTCTGCAACTCTTCTTCTTGTACCACTTCACCTTCCCTCACCGCCTTCATGTTCCCTTGCTCTCCTTTTATTAAGTCAAGTTTATTTTATCGCACATTTCAGCAGCAAGGCCGTTCAGAGATTTACATCCAGAGGTGAGCAAAGTACCCAAAAGTTGTAATCAAGTAAAAGTAGCGCCACTTCAACGTATTTTCACTGAAGTAACAGTAAAAACATTAGCCGTCCAATAAAAGTAAGAGTGAAAAAGTATTTGGCAAAGAGTTACTGATCAAATTATCAATCATTTAATATTTTAAAATTGCATCATCATACGGACAAAAATGTAAAGTTAGGTGGAAATTTTAACAATTTAAGGACAAAAATGACAATAATTCATATAAGTAACAAAAAATAACAAAATCAGGCTAAACCTATTAACCTTTAACAAAAACTGTTTGTTCTTCACTCAGTGGGTAGAAAATCTGTGTCTTATTTTGGCGTTTGCACGACAAACACCTTATAGTTGTGGGCGGCTACTTATGTGACATTTTGGAAAAATTGTCCTCAGCCATTTTGCAGAAGAGCGATGGATGAACACGTTCAAAAAACACAAAATGGTTTATGAACTGTGACTGCGGGAGCTCTGGTGGAGCCACTGCACATTGTCTGAAAAAATACAAACAAACCATCATCCTACTTCCACTTCCTGTTGTGCTCTTCGTTGTTTCTGCCAGTGGTGACATTGGCTGTTGATCCAAGACTTGTGTGATTTGAAAAAAGTGTTTCCACTGAATTTGGCAAAATATTTCTACTTCAATAAAGTTGGGGAAAAAACACTTCCCAACACAATCACTTCACAACACAATCCCAACACAAAAACGTTTTTTAAAAAAACTAGAATTGACATATTTCCATTATTCTTGTCATTTCAATTTGCGCAATTTTATAGTTAATAGAAATGCAGCTGCTGTTGCAGTGATCAATAAAAGATAAACGCATGGATGAGTTTCTCTAATGCTTGGATGTTAGTCCTCTAACACTGGATATGTACGTCAGGCGATAGAAGGCCGACTTTGTAACTGTCTTTATGTGGCTTTGAAGGTTCAGGTCAGAGTCCATCACCCAGATTTCAGCCTAATCTAATCTTAATCTCTGGTTTCTATCTGACTCTAGATTGTTCCTCTTTGGATCCAAAGATAATAACTTTGATTTGTTTCTGTTCAGCTGGAGAAAGTTTTGGCACGTCGATTTTTATCCAGCAACGTTAACAAAGTTTTGAAAGACAAGCTTCCAAAACCTTTTTTATGTTATAGATCTATGGTTTACTTATCCTCTTAACGTTTAACTGTTCAGTAAAATGTTGTTCATGTTGGAAAATAAAAGTCCTTGAGCTCTTTCAACCTGATATTTTGGTCACAAAATGTTGGGACATTAGTTGAAACTTGGAGTAGGCGTGACTCACACAAAAACTGGATTAGTGGTGAAAACATAAAATCTTTTCAAGTATTTTTGGTCTATTTTCTAGAGTAAATATTTAATAGACTTGAAATAAGACAAAACTAACTTACAAGTAACTTTTCAGCAAGATATAGCAGCTTGGTTTAAGTAAATCCTTAATATTGATGAAAATGTACTAGTTACACTGGAAGATCATTTCACTTATAAGACATTTTTCACACTTTCTAAGTTAATTTATGTATCAATGAAACAAGTACTTTTTTTATCAGTAATAAGGAATAATTTACTTAAACCAAGCCTGAATAGTTTACCTTAAAGTTACATTTAAGTTAGTTTGTCTTATTTCAAGTGTATTAAGACATTTGCACCAGAAACTAGACCAAAAATACTCAAAAAGATTTTGTGTTTTTGTATTGTAGTTCTGAAATTTGTTTAACCAGGTGTCAATATTTTAAAAACAGTTTCAAAATGAGATTATTATAAAGTGCATGATAAATACACGTCTTAAATCTAAGCAGGTAGCCGTAAAAGAAAACTCAAAAGTCATATTTTACTGTGTAAAAATCGGCCGAAAACCATTTTTTGTGAGGATGGTTGCAGATGGTGGCGATGTGGTGGCTGGTAGAAAGCGGAGACACACGAAGCAGACAGGCGGAGGAGTGGTTGTGGTTGTGGTGGTGACGGTGGTGGGCCGTGGCGTCTTTCAGGCACTAAGACAACACCACACAGAATGATAGACTCCTCCGAATTGTTTATCGCTCTCAGGCCGTCCCCCAAGCCCCCCGGTCTCCCTCAATGGCACCCTTAGCTGCACATGACAGACTCTCACAGGTAGCGTGTGTGTGTGTGTGTGTGTGTGTGTGTGTGTGTGTGTGTGTGTGTGTGTGTGTGTGTG
>NW_006800038.1:601745-673402 GCF_000485575.1 Poecilia formosa
TTACAAGTAACTTATAAGTTACTTGTAAGTAAAATAAATAAATATATTTTACTGAAAAGTTACTTGTAAGTTAGTTTTTCTTACTTGAAGTGCACTTAGATTTTTGCACCAAAAACTAGACCAAAATACTTGCTAAGAATTTTTATATTTACAATGTTGAGAGCTTTTTAACATCTGTACAAACTGATGTTGCTTTTAACTACATTTATCTACTCATGTTTAACCATTTTAAACACTTTTTTTGAAGAAATAAAAAGCAAATTAAAGCATTTCAGTAAGCAGACAGATAAAGCTGAAGTATTGAGACTTTCAATAAAGCTCAGCTTCTTTTTCTCAATGCTGTGGACTGGTGCAGTGAAGATGAACGCGGTCAATACGACCTCAAAGATCTGGGCGGTGACGTTTTTCCACACAGCAGTTTGATCGACGTCGTCCATCACAGGCAATGAACTCAGCTCTTGAGCTCCTCTCTTTTTCTTTTTCTGCTTATGTAGAAGCTTTGCTTGGTTTGTTATTATAATTGACCAAAATTGCCAGAAAGCATGTTAAGCTAATAACACTGAATCTCTGACTGTAGCTCCATTTCCATTGGCCATATATTTTCACAAACTGGAATTACAAAAATAAATGTGCATAAACGCATCAATTTTGGAAAAGAAAGTCATATTTTTGAATTTGTGCATTTAAGATGAAGTGATTTATCAGTTGTATTGGAATTAATGTACCACACAAAACTGCAGTGGAAACATGTTTTTTCGCATTGCACTTGAGTCACGTGATGAACATCCAGATGTTACTACTGGCAGAAAAGACAAAGAAGACGACAGGAAGTGGTTGTAGGTTGAAGGCACAGGTTTTTTTTTTTAATCACTTCTTTTACATGTGTGATTTTAATTGTTTCTTATTTAATGGAAGCAGCAATTAGGAAACTGTGGGGGATTTTTCCAACATTAGCAGAATATCAGTGAAGTTTTGACACATTTGTAATGGAAACGCAACGTTTGATGCTAGCTGCGTTTCCATTGACCATTGAGTGGAAACAGGTCAGTTTGGAAAAAACTCATGTTTTTTAATTAAAAGTTTTTGCATTAGGATGAGATGGTTGATAAAGTTGTTCGGCTTTATCAAAATTAGTGTATTCCCCAAAACTGCAATGGAAACATTTATTTTCCATCACACCAACTGTGATCAACAACCGGATGTTACTACTGGTGGAAACGATGAAGAAGACAACAGGAAGTAGTAGGAGGATGACTGTGCAGTTTGTTTTTATCACTTGCAAAAAAATTATAAATGTGTTTTTAATTATTTCCTACTTAACAAAAACACTGCTTGATGTTTTTTTTAGTTTGTAATGGAAACACATTTCCAAACTTTAAAGCCAAACTGAGCTGAATGTTGCCTCCTTATGGCTCAGCCTTTCTTAAGCCATTCAAATTCAGGCTGTGAGTTGCAGAGCTTTGCATGCGTCCTCTGGGACTTCAGCCAAGGCAGACTTACCTTTGTCTGCACCTCAGCTTGCAGACCTCAGGGAGTTCTTCACTCTGATCAGCGCTCCATTTAAACAAATCAAACAAAACCACCATTTAGAGCAACCAGGTTCCCTCCACTGGAGGTTTATGCTGCAAGCTGTTACCCTTCTGTTCCTGTTGTGACGGTGTGTGGCTACTCCTTACGTCTCCCCATTATTCTGTAATTGTTAAAACAAAAACTGTTTCATTTTAGTTCATTTCTGTAATATAGAAAGGTGAGGGTTTTTTTTAACAGACGGCAAAGTTTTCATTAAGTTTTTGCGGGAAAAGTTGCTAGCTTTCTTTTCAGTGACACATCCAGGCTCTCCAGGATCTTCTTCAACAATAGATCTAATATAAGCAACCATTGAAGCCTTCTCTCTCACTCCTGTTCCAATCATTTCGTACACTTGTGAGGAACTATAGCTGAATTAGTCTGCTTGGAGCCAGAGAAGTGCCTTAATTAAAACTTTGTCCGCCATCCAAATCCCCCAGCGGCGGACAGAAGGGCGACATCGTTGACTTGGCTTTCAGTCTTTCACCAGCCTCTATAGAAACCCCACCATTAGATACAATGACATTGCAAATTAAAGGGATGACTGTCCAAATTAAATCAAGCAAGGCTGCTTCATGCGTCCTCCCTCCTTTGCACTCTTGAGTCTCATAACCGAGAGGTGAGCAGAAAGAGTGAATGGAGAGCTTTTTCTTCTTTGGCGTTTCTTGAGATGCTACTTCTTGCTAATTAACTGGAGTTCTTTGTCATCCCTCCTGAGAGGGCGAAGGACGGCAGCTTGAATAGAGCTTTTTTCAGCCTGCAACAGTTTCCAACTGTCTCTTACCCACATGCCCTCTTCTTTCTGCTGCTTCCATTTGATGTTGCAACAGAGAATGAATTGATAGAGCTTTTATGAATTAGTTTTTGTGCACCAACACCACTCCTTAAAAGGAAGCGGTCTATTGTAGTGAGCATTTTTGTGGATTCTTGTCATTAAAACTGAATTTTAATTTAAAAAGAAAATAGTGTGTGTGTGTGTGTGTGTGTGTGCGTGCGTGCGTGCGTGTGTGTGCATGGTGTAATCTCTTTGCATCTGAATGCAGCTGTGATCCCAGGACTCATGAGACCGGCCTATCATGGCCTGTCATCTTTAATCCTTGAAATATTGTCCCAGTTCAATGAATGGTGTAAAATTGGAACATATGTGTCATTATTCTGTAAATCTTTCATTATACCGGCCTTCACAGTTTCTCTCTTTATCCTTTTTTATTATTTGTCCACAGACCACTCTTCAGACGCTCTGAATTTCCCATGCTGCACTTGAAAAAGTATCCATACTCCTTTAAATATTCTCATCATCCAATAATTATTTTTCTGACACTTTGCAATTATGTGAAACGGAAAAATGAGGGTGAATTTTTCAAAATATTTTACAAATAAAAATCTAACATGTATTTGAACTACCACAATACTCTGATATCCCTAAAAAAAACAGTGTAAGCAAATATTGTCACCTAGTTAATATAGTAAATATTATTAACCCTAACCCTAGTAAATATTATTCTCATAATAAGCAATCAATTAATTGCATGATAAATTAAAATGATCCCCAATAACATGGATAAGGCAAAAGAAATCCTATTGGAGGTCTCCAAAAACATATCGCACAAAATCTTATCAATTAATTTTGGTCTCGTTTGTAGAGCAAATATCTTGGTCCACTTGAAATAAGACAAAACTAACTTAAAAGTAGATTTTCAGTAAGATATGGAGGAGGTTTTAAGTCAAAAATAAGGAATCAGTAATAATTCCTTATTACTGATTTTGATCAGTAATAAGGAATTATTTACTTAAAACACACCTCTGTATCTTGTTGAAAAGTTACTTTTAAGTTAGTTTGTCTTATTTCAAGTGCATGAAGATATTTTCACTAGAAACTACACAAAAAGTACTTAAGATTTTGTGACTTTGCAGTGTAGAGATGACATTCACCTTCCAGCGATCTAATACACTCATAGGTGCAATGAGGAGGTTTAAATCTAAACATAGAATGGAATAAACAAAAACCAAACCGAAATATAACTGGAAAAATGCTGGAAGAAAAATGAAAGAAGTCGAAGCTGAAAATATTTTATATGGAGCCCAATGGAGGAAGAGGAGACATACCTGCGCTCTGGAAGCGTTTGAAAGAAAACCGTAAAACCTACAGCAATAATGTTTATATTTCCTCAAACCAGATGCCTGTGGCTATATCCTGATGCATAAATTATTTCTACAGAGTGAAATATGTAAGAACAGCAGCATTTTGTTTGTGAAAAATCAGCGAAACGTGAAAACGTTGCTAGAGTGGCAAACTCCGTTATTGGACTGTAAATCTGAAAAAAGACCAAAGTCTGCATAAAAGTTTTAAGAAAACCCATAAGAAATATCAAAAATCTGAATCACATGAGGATAGCTTAACATCTTGTGACTTCTTTAAAAGCTGAATGAAGTTTCTATGTGCAAGTAGGCAGAAGTAGCAGGCTGTTAAACATATTTGCTGAATTTTGTGGAATTCTGAAAATTTTCAATGGGGTTAAAATTTATATAACAGTTTAAATATTTTTGAAAAGTGTATAAACTGACATTACCAAAAGATACAGCAGAATTCTTCTGAAGAAGTTAAATGTTTTGATATGCAACTTGCAGAAATCGGTTGAAGTAGTTGAGGGCAGAAAAACGTACAGAAGACAGAATAATAATCTGAATCTGGATTGAAAATTGATATTTTATTCACTTTATTTATGCCACACTGATTTTCAACAAATGTCATCCAGAGGCACTTTAAAAGGTCCAGTCCAATCAAATCCACGTTTGTTGATTGGAAACTTGTGGTTTTGAAGTGTAATGGCTAAACTTGTGGTAAATGAAGCCGGATTGTGGCAGCTCTGTGTGTGGCACACATGTCTTATACATTGTCCCAACAAAGAAAGGTGCAAGAGCATCGTTGACCTGCTGCATACTTTTAAAGACGACATTTCTTCTTAAAGATTCACCTCGAGTGAGAACTAACATTCCTGTTCTCTGGCGTCTTGTGTTTGGAGTGGACTCTCGCTCAGGCCTTTGTCCTCTTCTTGACCTTAAGTGTCTTATCATTTGACCTTTCAGAGCAGAGGTCATCCTGCTATAGGTGACCCTTACCCTGTCCGATCCATCTTACTTGTGCACAAGAGCATAATGCATAGAAGAGGGATGTAAGTAGAATCCATATCTGAACATGAGAAACTTTTATCTTTTTTACTCAGAGATCCTAATAAAGCTTTTAATAAGTTTTGATTTGATTTTAAAATAATACAAAAAAGTCTAAATATTTCAGGATTAGTCATAATGTTACAAGAATAAAGTTATATGAGAATGAAGTTGAATTAATATGAGAATAGTCATAATAATATAAGAATAAAGTCATAATATTATGAGAATATTCATAATATGAGAGTCATATTACGAATATAAAGTCAAAATAATAATTTATTTCTCTTAATATTACAACTTCATTCTTGTAATTTTATATTTTTTATGCTATTAGTGTCGCATAACCTGTCTTTGTGAAATAATTACACAACTTGGTCTTCATCATGAAAATCTGAATTCAGTCATAACATTTGATTGCTTTTAAAAGCAAAACAAGGGGACAGAAGTTTCTCTAATCTGGATTAACTTCTCTGCTAAACTGGAATATTTGAGCCCAACATGGCAGCCAAGCCAAAGGGAGACCAGGCATGGAGGAAAAAGAAAGCAGGACGGGACGCAGTTGATGTGAAAGAAATGGTTGAGTGATGGTTTACAGAGCTGACAAGCAGAAGAGGGAGCAGGGACCTGCGGGGTCAGAGGTCAGCTCACCTACAGCTTATTAGATCCCCATAAAGCAGTGATGGGATCAGATTTAGGCCGCAGCACAGGCCAGTAGCTCCAAATGGCTGCAAGTGACTTTGAGAAGCAGGAGTTTGGAGGTTCGGGGGGTTGAATGTGTGGAAAGTCAGTCAGACCAAATCGCTGCTGTCTGTTCCCGGCAGTAATCCAGACCGCCCGGATGGTCATCATGCCTCACAGAGTTTCAACAGGTTAAATGGACCGGCTGATGGGCCGCATCCGGGTTGGGGAGAACCTCAGCGGCACACAGAGCCACGCAGCTGACGGCATTTTAAAAATTTTCCAAGACAAAATATGCAATCCTCAGTCAATGGTGGAGAAAAATGGACGGAACAAGTGAAATAACACGTTTATTTTTCACATCTTCTTCATAATGGTATGTAGAAGATGTGATATAAATTAAGAGCCCACTGCACTGAACCCCACTGAAAACCTCCTGGTTATTCCACCAAACACTGATTTCTGAACTGAGTTAAAACATTAGTATTGTTGTTTCTAAATATGAACTTGTTTTCTTTGCATTATCTGAGGTCTGAAAACTCTGCATCTTTTTGTTATTTTGACCATTTCTCATTTTCTGCAAATAAATACTAAATATTGGAGACATGTTGTCAATAGTTAATAGAATAAAAGAACAATGTTCATTTTACTCAAACATTGTTTGAGTAAAACAGTTCAATACATCCATGTTTAGGTATGAAACAGTCAAGTTTTCTGGATGACAAACCCAAATTCAAAAGCACCTTATTAATCCCAAATGGGAAAACAAATGTTGTTTTAACTCATTAATTCAAATATTTCAAAGAGTTATTCCAGATAGAGATGACTGTTGGCAGGAAAGATCTCCTATAGCAGTCTGTATTACAGAGAATCTGAAGAAGCCTCTGACTGAAGAGAGTCTCATGAAGACGACGGTCAGGGTTGTTCCATGATTTTCTTG
Source organism: Poecilia formosa (assembly GCF_000485575.1). Lineage (NCBI taxonomy): Eukaryota > Metazoa > Chordata > Actinopteri > Cyprinodontiformes > Poeciliidae > Poecilia > Poecilia formosa. The sequence goes on from NW_006800038.1 coordinate 608,101, forward strand.
ATTTTATGAAGAATCTTTCTTGCATCAATGCACGACATTCTTAGAATATAATTAATTAAAATATCCAGGGTGAAAATGTCTGTTTAAATCAGTTTTATGTTTTCTAAGTTGAAATTATCAGGAGTCAGATAGATTAAAAAACTGGAGAGGGAAAGAGTCGATATTTTCCATGTAAAAACTTAAAAGATGAGGCAAGATGTTCTGTTTTAAATCTGCCCTCTGCAAAAACACAAAGTGTTTTTTCTAGTTTCTACTGAAAATATATTAGTTTTGTCTTATTTCAAATGTAATAACTTATAAGTTACTCTTCAGCAAGAGATTGAAGCCTGTTTTAAGTTGATGATTCCTGAATATTGATGAAGAATTACTAGCTACAAGTGGAGCTAGTGCTTTTTCCTGAACAGTAAGGAATTATTTACTTAAAACTGGATTTTGTATCCTTCTTCCTATTTCCAGTGTACTGGGATATTTGCACTAAACTAGACCAAAAATACTTGGTAACATTTTGTGTTCCTTATAGGCAGGCTAATTTTCCAAATAGTCCTTCAACTAACCAAAGAAATTAGTTAGAAAAGCCTAATGTTTACATGTTTTATTGTTGGGTTTTCAATTAATCATGAGAGGCCAAGTGTATGGTCCAGGTCCACCCTGGTTAATATAAACACACACACAGATACACACACTTGTGCAGCAGCAGCGGCACTGAAAAAGATCACTAGTCCCCCCCTCCTGTTATGCAAATGAATCAAAACGCTTGAGTGAGAATTATATATGAATCCAATGAGGCTTTTTCTCTCTTTTAGAAATGCTTAGCCGCAAGTAGTGGGAGCCCTCAATGGCAAGCGTCCGCTTCACTCCCTGGCCATGCGTATTATTCAGCTTGACGAGACGCAAACTGACATAAGCACCCGGGCTCACTTTCACCCACTGGCAATCCGATTATATGGCCAACACGGCATCAATGCTGCAGGGCCAACAGGCAGTGAAGTCCGTCAAGCATCCCCTCCTCCACCCAAGCTTTTTCTTTCTCCATTCACACCACCTTCTACTCCACTGTCTTCTTCAGCTGGCCCTCCCAAACATACTTACACACTTCCTCCACGCTGCAGCCGAGGAGCACGGCGAACTCCGAGCGCCATAAGCATAACTTAAAAATTAACATGTGAAGAATTTGATTAATTAAACTAGAAATAAAGGGGACATATTATGCAAATTTTGCAAATTTTTTGTACTTCCACTTGGATTTCTACTGCTTCTAAAAACAGCCCAAGCTCACCCAGTACCCAGCCATTTTTGGCCATTTTTTTCTGGTGTATGGAAAATGAGGAGTTTCAAAAACTTCCTTAATGTAACGTCACAAATCAGCAGACACTGACCGTTACCTAGCAACCCCAGGGAAGCCCGGCCTACTATCTGGCAACCCAAGCTGAGCTCCAGCACATTTGGTAACATGTTTTTTTGGTGTACAAGGGGCTGCAGGAAAAGACAAGTATTTTTGTTGTCGACTTACAATCCAGAAACCACTTAGTCCTGCATTCTTGTTGGTTGTACAGGAGGCTTCACTTCTGCTTTTCAAAGCATTATATATATATTATATATATATTTGTTTGCAGTTATTTTCATGTACAAGTTTAAATGTTATGTTTGGGGAGCATGTGGCCAACAGTGGCTTATTTGGACTTAAAGTGATAAGATGGCCTAAAACAACTGATGCACTGTGTTACAGCCCAAGGCCTTTCCTCTGGATCTCTCTAAAATCTCAGTTTCAGAACTCCTAATTGGTGCTGATGGAAATGGAGTTTCTCCAGAACAACTTGAGATCCAGCTTAAGATGCACCACTGTCTCTCTCTTTCTGTCACTCTCTCCCTTTCTTCCTCTCCTTGCCCTCTCTTCTCCAGATTGGGATAGTTTTTGTTAAATAAATCTAAGTTTTTGTCATGGTTCTACAACCAGACCATAACAAATTGGGGGCTCGTCCGGGAGTTGAACCGGGACCTCTAGCACCCTAAAAACACCTAATCTTTTTTTTGGTCTACTTTCCAGTGCAAATATCTTAGTACACAAAAACCAACTTGCAAGTAAATTTTCAACAAAGTATAGAAGCTTTTTGTACGTAAATATTTCCTTAATATTGATAAAATATTGATCAAAAAATACTAATTTAATTGGCATATTATGTCATTAATAACAAGACATTTTCCTATATTTAAATAGAACAATCTGCCAGTTGAACTGGCACATTTTCATCAATATTAAGTATTGATTTAAATCAAGCTCCTATATTTTGCTGAAAAGTTAGTTTTATCTTATTTTGAGTGTACTAAGATATTTGATCTAGAAACTAGACCAAAAATACTTACGATTTTATGCTTTTGCAGTGCAACAAGAATATAAGAAATTTTCCCATTTTATAAGTGAAATAATCTACAAGTGGAACTAGTGCTGCTTTTTAATCAATATTAAAGTATTTTTGCACTGCATGACTTTGTTTCTGTATTTGAAGTGCAAATGGTTTGTGCACTGATGGAGACAACAGCATTTTATTTAACACTGAAGTCTGTTTATTTCTTATCAGCAGTAAATATTGGCATCTATATCTATATTGTGGTTCTGCAGGTCAGGTCAAAATGTCACAACAGGGCTCTTAAGCTAAACTGGGGTTGACAACCACACAGCCTGGCTGTCATGTCGGTGCAGAGCAGCAGCGCTTGGGTCCTCAGCAGCAGTAAGTGTTTACATGACGCTATCAGAAACAGACTGCCAGGTGCTGAGGGGCGGGGGGCAACAGGTCGGGGGCAAATCTCCCCAGATCCGTGAAACTAATGTAGAGATGAGATTAGACCAGCAGAGAAATACATTTGCAATTGATTAACACTGAGCCACTGTGACAAATTGTATATACTTTTGAAGGAGTGTGTGCAACCTGCATGTGGGGTGAGAGGGTGAGCACGGGGGATTTTTAAATATGGGCACTGGATTATTGCTTAACCTGGAGCGATTGGTTATAAGGCAGCAACAGCTGATTCAGTATTTTAAGCATTAATGTTTGAATCCACTAAATAAACTGACCATTTCAGATAAAGTTTACCACCTGCCTTTCCAGTCTAAAACCAAGATTTAGCTGCAAAAAATAAAAACTAAAAAAATTTGCTGGATTGTAAATTAGCTTTTTTAAAACCATTTTAAGTTAATATAATGTTAACATAATAATGCAAGGACACATTCTTAAAGATGAATAAACTTTAAATTCTACTGAATGGAAGACACTTTAAATATCCAAAATAAATAAAACAACAAATAAAATGAGTGATGGAGGCTCTATAAATGGAAATGTTCTTCAAAAAATGGTCTAGCTGAGAAAAACAAACCAGAATAAAGACTTTCATCATCATCCAGTAGTTTTTGATTGAAAGACAAAGAAAATGCTTGGTTAGATTTTGTGGTTTTGCACTGAGAAGTTTGGTCAGCTGGTTTTACTGCTGTACAATGGCTGCTGGAAAAGAAAAGAGTTTTGTTGTTTACTTGATAACAAAACTCTTGTCCAGCTCCACTTCTGCTTTTCAAAGGCATACGGTTGTATAATTTTGCCTCAGTTTGTAGCCATTTTCTACAAAAATGATAACTTGTGCAAATGGAAATTATTGAACTCATTTTAATTTATCGTGTGATTTATTATTGTGAGATGCCTAAAAAACATTGTATAAAGTATTTTGTTTAGTTTGTATTCCAAATATCTCATTACACTTGAAATAAGACAAAACTAAGTAATTTTTAAGATAGACAAAAGAGTTTGTTAATAATTCCTTAAAATTGATGAAAAAGTTCTATTTCAACTGGCAGATTATTTAAGTTATAACAAAACATTTTTCTGATGTTATAAGTGAAACCAGAACTTTATCAATTTTAAGGAATTCTTTACTTAAAACAAACTCCTATGTCTATCTGAAAAGTTACTTTTAGTTTTGCCTAATTTCGATTGTACATATTTGCATTAGAAACTGGACCAGAAGTATTTTAGATTTTATGTTTTTGCAGTGTAAAGGACCACTGTTTCCTCTGCACCCCTCTGTTTTTGTCTGGTTTTAATGAGCAATTAACTTTGCATACAAGGTCACAGACAATGGCATCGGTTGTCAGATTACGCTAATGTTAAGGCTGTGGCTGTGCTGAAAGAGGATGGGGATTCACTGTGAATAGAAAAGGTTGTGGCCTTTCTCCAAGATTAGAAAACAATATGCAAACTGTACCAACATGTGCTATAAGAGGATTAGGACACCACTCGACATCCATACTGCTAATAAACGAGCATCCTAAAGAGGAGGTGAGCGTCTGGAGCAAAAATTCTGCGCCGAGAGTGGAACCGGTGAATCAGGAGTTCCTGGAAATGTGAAATGCACGGTTTCCGTAATGTGATTTTTATGAGTTGTAAACCTGGAGGCGTGAGGATGAGGCGCAAAAACGGCAACAAAAGCTGAACTGAAAGAATTCAGTTGGACAAGAAAGGAGCCTGGGGTGAAACTAAGAAGTTGAACTCCCATGACCAAAGCGAGAAGGAACAGGTGCAGCGCAGAGCTCATACAGAGCGCTTTGTGCACCGACATGGCTGCGGTCCATTTGGGGATGAAGGAGGGGCCCCATGTTTAATACAAAGTTAATATCGATTTAATGCTTGTCACTGTCCTTCTGAATCTTATGGCATCACTAATTCGCTCAGTGTCGGGTGGAGCTTTTTCACCGCTTTGCGGCAGATGCTGCAGGGACCTGAAGCGGCGAGGTGAAGCAGCGGCCAAAACGCCCCGAGTGGGAGCCGCTGCTGAGGTGAGGCCCGGTCACGAACTGAGTCCAATGAAATAGATGTTTGGTTAACCACACATGGCAGGAGCAAGGACTCGCTGCAGCTTAGTCTGAGACTCAGCGCTCCAATTACACTGCAAAAACACAAAATCTTACCAAGTGTTTTTAGCTCCTAGAGCACATGTGTTAAACTCGAGGCCCACGGGCCAAATCCGGCCCGCCGGGAAGTTTTATGTGGCCCAGAAGGAGTAACCATTGTATGCTTAAATAGTATTTTATCAATGAAATGAACGCAGATTTCAACGGAAGAGGATTAGGGTCACCAAACAAAATAAAATCTGACTTCTTCCTTAGAATTTACCAGAACTATTCTGACTTTAATTTTCTGAGATCAAAAGTCTGAGAAAAAGTTGAAATTCTGAGGAAAAAGTATACATTTTCAGAAAAGGTCAGAGTTCTGAGAAAAACAGTTAAAAGTTTGAAAAAATGTCATAAGTAAAATAATCAGGTAACGGAACTAGTAATTTTTGATCAATTTTAAGGAATTATGTACTTAAAACAAACTCCTATATGTTAATGAAAACATACCTGTAAGTTAGTTTTGTCTTATTTCAAGGGTGCTCATATATATTTTCAGCACAAATTCCACAAACATGCATAAGATTTTATGTTTTTGCACTAAAAATAAATTTTTAGTGACCTGGGCACCAAAGCAGTCTCCAGCGCAGCCCAGGGCCCACACCATTCTAAAACAGGCCCTGTCTATGATCCCAACTTAACAAGTACAACACAAATATTTTTTTTTTATTTTATCTAAAAAGGATTTATCACAGTGTTGCATTAAAGCTGTTTCCTAATTTAAATCACTTCTTTGTATATTGCACATGAAAATATTCTGCACACAATTACTTTTAAGGGACCAAACATAATTTGGACTAAAATGGACTAAAATTATGGTCATTCTTAAAATCAGAAGATATAAAAGTAATATTCCTTGTTAAATAAAAAAAAAGAAAAGAAAAAGGATGAACTAATATGATTGTCAAGCAGAACACGCCGTCATATAAGCTCACTACCAAACGAGACGTGTTGACAGCTGAACTTATGTCACATGCAGAGAAAGCCAAGGTGGATCCCTGCTGGTGAATTATGCAACCTTGGCTCTGCTCTGGGCGGATCTCGGACTGACGGACTGGTGACCAGTCAGCACAATCTGTTCACCCCGGACGTGAAAGAGCTGGGAGTTTCCTTCCCTTGATGCGCCCACGTCATTGATAAATAATGAGGGAATAATAAACAGTCAACCACCTGTCGGACCCGCAGCACAATGCGGCGGCCCATTGAGAGCCTCTCATGCATGGATAACATATTTACTCAATCCCCTTTCACTTAGGGAAGCAGAAATGGAGGCAAAACAATGGTTAAGTTCATCTGTTTGGTAAAAAAGTGTTGGGAAAACACGAAAAATAAAATAAAAACGGGCGAATATTCAGTGACGTAAATGTTTACAGGCATTCTTGATGCTTTATAATTAACAGTGTTGGGTAGTAACTAGTTGCATTTACTCAATTATGTTTACTTGCGTAACTTTTTTTGAAAAAAATAAATACTTTTAGGAGTTTTTCTTACTCCTCTGAACTTTTTGCTCTTGAGTAAAATTTCTGGGTTCTCCAACTTCACTGAATGAAAAACAAACATGTTTTAGCCATAAATTCACCAGACACAGACACACACCTGCAGTTTTTGTTAAAGTTTTACAAGTTTGTTTTTTTTTATTGAAAGAAACCAATTTGGAAAAAAAATATCCTAACTTTTTATTTTTTCTCACTTATTGTCATTTTTCATCCCCAAAACACCAAAAGTTCGAATTAATTTCACATTTTGGTCCGTCTGATTGTGTAATTTTAACTAGTAACTGATTGGTAGTTTGATCAGTTACCCAGTAGACTTTTTATCAAATACTTTTTTATTCTTACATGAGTAATTTCTTCGACTTTTTCTTTTACTGGAGTTCAGTTTTTGGCTCCCCTGATTATTCATGCCATGTGTCCCGCAAAATGACGCGGTACACCAATAATAATAAACATAGTGAAATCACGCGACATATTTCACTTTCTAACATGATTGTGAATATATTTCAGATCATATTTGTAAAAAAAGTGCAAAAAATAAAACCAATATTCAGATGCGCATCAGTTAACAGATGGCAACTTAATACCAATTGGATGATAAAGAGACTTAAACGCATGATAACCATTTAAAGGTGATAAGCGTCGCAGGGAGGGGTGGTTGTTGTTACTGTTGGAGGTTTTATTCCAAAGATGTGGTTTTAATGGCCTTAATTCATCCGCAGCCAGCTGTTTTTACTCGGCCTGGAAGAAGCGGGGGACGTGGCAAGCTTGCAAAGCTAGTAGAAATTAGTCTCGGTCAGGCGGAGCAGCCCCTGCTTCCTGGTAACCATCTGCTTACCGCTCACAAAAGGCGGATTTCGGCCTGCCAAGTAAAGGAATAGGGGCTCATAAAAAACCTTTGAAGGCCTCGTTACTCATTGAAGGTGTAGCTGCGCTGCGCCAATTGCGCGCTAAATGCGTATTGCGCGCATAAAAAAAGAAAAAGAAAAATCGGCGCATCTCTGATAAGCGTTGACTCTGAGGGCTCATTTCACGGAGGCGTTCCCTTTTAATTATCGGATTGCGGTCAGTTACATATTATGTTGATGTATTGTTATTTAAACTAAAGTGATGTGTTTGCGGCAATCGGAAAACAGACTTCAGCACACAACTGAATATTTATTTGCTTATTCACTGACTGTATTCACATAAAAATAAACATGTGATAAGAGCGCGAATTTATTAAAACAGTTATGGCCAAGGAAAATAATAGAAAAATATTTCAAAGTTTTTCTTAGGGTCAAAATTACGTTTTTTGACAAAAAAAGTTTGTTTTCTTATTCATTGAATTTATTCACATAAAAATAAATATTGAGGCTTTTTTTCTTAGTATAAGAACACAAATTTATTAAAAACAGTTATGGCCAAAAATAATAATAAAAAAATATTTCAACAAGCAAAAGAAAAAAAAAGAAGAAAATAATAAATAAAAAAAAACATTACTTTTTATTGGCTAAAAAAATTTTAGGGTCAAAATCACAATGTTTAGGTAGAAAAATTACATAATCGATTATTTTAGGAATATTAAAATATTTTTAAGTATAATTACTTGGTCGGTTTAGTTTACTTAAACTTTAACGAGTTATTTTATATATATATATAACTTTTTTATGAGAAAAGCTGACGTAACACGACTAACCGGCTTTAATAGGAGTTGTATATGGGGGTCTCAGTGTGCGCTCATATGAATGCGTTTTAAATCAAATCACAGATGCACTTTTATTCAGTTGGTTAAAATAGCAGAACAAAACCGTCTTTAGAACTAAATCTTCTCCTTTCTTTCTGTTTTTTTATACCACTGTGCCTTTTTTTTTTTTTTCGTGGGGCGCCTCCTCCGCAGCTGAGGGTGACAGTTCGTTCATGGTTAACAGGATCATGAGTCCACGGTCCGGCCCGCACACTTCTCCATGCGCGCTGCGGAGCCGCGGCCGCGCGAAATGAGTGATATTTAACACATCTGTTAAAGCGTTTTGATAGCAGAAATCCGTTTAAGACATTATTCCATGACGAGAGGCAGATTGAGTGTTGAGAATCCCATGAAACCCTAAAGCTGATTTACATGAGAGATGTTGCCAGGAACGGGGGCGGGCGGGTTTATTTGGTTATTTTGCGCACTGCAAAAACACAAAATGTGACCAAGTAGTTTTGATGCTCTAGTACTCTTTGTTTAATATTGATTTAAAAAGTGGATTAATGAGAAAATGTCTTGGTATAAGTAAATAATTTACTTAAAATAAGCTCCAATATCCTTATGAAAAGTTACGTGTAAGTAGTTTTGTCTTAACAGTTGTAAGATATTTGTACTAAATTTGATGTTTTTGCAGTGTTTCATCAGACTCGCTCTGTTTTTGTCTGATTTTAATGAACTATTAACTGCATACAAGGTTAAACTATGATTCTTATTGTTAGATTATGCTTATAATAGTTGTGTTATGCGCTGCAAAAACACAAAATAAGTAATTTTGGTATATTCTAGTACAAATATCTTAGAATACTTAAAATAAGACAAAACTAACTTAAAAGTAAATTTTCAGCAAGTTATAGGAGCTTGTTTTGAGTAAAGAATTAGTTGATATTGATGAACAATTACAGTTTCATTATCAGATCATTTCAATTACAATAAGACATTTTTTGCATAAGTGAAATAATCTTCCATTGCAACTGGAACTTTTTCATCAACATAGAAATTATTCACTTAAATAATCTGCTGTAACTGAAAAGTTACTTTTAAGTTAGTTTTGTCTTATTCCCTGTGTACTAACATATTTTCACTATAAGAATACTTGGTAAGATGTTCTGTTTTTGCAGTGTAACAATTTTATTTGAAAGTTATTCATGTTTAAAGAAAAGGATAATTCACCCTCTTGTTTTACCTCGCTTGCCTTTGCCAAACGAAACAAACTAAAAGGAAAGTGGCCAACATGGAGAATTGATGACTGCCCCTCCTTTGTGCGCTTTACTTTCTCCATCGCTTGATTATGAAGACTAATGCAATCATAAACTGCGTGCAGCGGCCAATCAGCGGCCATGAAAGCGACCCATGTGGAGAACTTTGTTACCTCCATTGTTGGGGCTCTCCGCTCCCAGAGGAGGGCTGAGGGGGGGCAGCCAGCTATAAAACTCCTCTCCCTAGAGTGACGAAGCCAGAACAGTTCGCAGGACTGATTCACGGAGTATTTCTGATTCCAAACTGAAACTTTTTTATTTTTCCGCCCTAACGCCGGGATTATGATGATCCCAAGTGTCCTAGCGCCTCCCGCTCTTTACCCGGGGCTGTACCGACCTGCCGCGGCTCTGCCGTCCGCCTTCCCGGCTCACTCCAGCTTCTTGGTGGAGGATCTGCTGCGGATAAGCCGACCCACCGCCTTCATAAACCGAACTGCCCCGCCGGTCGGCGCCTCCATGTCCACCGCGTCCTATAACGGAGCCTCCGCTGTGACGCGCGACTCCTGCTCGCCCAAAACCTCAAAGGATCCAAGTTTCCTCAAGTTTGGAGTGAGCGCGATCCTGGCTCCGTCACCAAAGACAGGTGAGTAGAAAGAGAAGAGAGCGCATACATTTGAACTTTTGGCTCTTTTATTTGACGCAGAAATCGTTTTCTAACACGTCACGTTTCCTCAGCAGCATCCTCACCTCCAACAATCCACAGTCTCAACTCCAAGACCTTCCCAGTCCCCTGCTTTGACGGAACCTTCCACCCCATATTTAGGACGCCATATTTACCAGGTAGGCAACATTGACCATATGATCGCGCAAGTTGGAGTTACGAAAATAAATTTGCTTAAGGAAAATACGTCAACTTGAATAACTTGATTTAAAAAAAGGGAAAAAAGCTTTTGCATTAGCATAATGTGGTTTTTCTGCAATTAGGGTGAATTAGGGCATTGTAGATAGAAAAAATGACTAACTTCCGCCATAAAACCCAAAATTCTGACAGATATTTTCTAGAGAAAACGTGGGCATTTCTGAGTTTCAAAAGTCAGAGATTTTCCACTTTTGAAAGTCATAAATTCTCAAAAATAGATTTTTTTTTACTTTTTAAACTCAGAAATTGTCACGTTTTTTCTAGAATATTTCTGAGTTTTTTTATTGTAAATTTGCAACTTTCTGAGTTCTGAAATGTAATTGTTTCTGATAGAAAATTTCTGAGATCAATCTTAAGAGAAGAGTTTTTTCTCGCATATTTTCAACTTTTGGAGATTAAAAACTGATACGTTTTTCTAGAAAACATCTGAGATTAATCTCAAAATTTCTGAGCTTTTACTTTCAACTTTTTTAACTTTTGGAGCTGATAAATTTTCACTTTTTGTGGAAAATTTCGCAGATTAATCTCAAACTTTCATATTTTTTCTCCTCAAATTTTCCTATTTTAAGCTCAGAAACTTTCAAGTTTTTTAGACAATTTCTGAGATTAATCTAAAAATATCTGAGTGTCTTGTGGAAATTAACTTATTTTTTCTATCTAAAATGGCCCTAGTATGCCGATGTAAAATGTATTTAGTAAAGTTCCCATGGAAACACTTTTCTCCATATCACACAAAAACGGATGTTACTACTGACGGAAACAACGAAGAAGACAGGAAGTAGAAGGATTATGTTTTTAATAACTTATAGAGTGAACAAATTTATTCAGGTGTGATTTTAATTGTGTTTCTTATTTAATGAAAACAGCGCAGATGTGTTTTTATGACAGGGGAAAGTAGACAAAGTTTTGCGCACATTTGTAATGGAAACACAGCGCTAATTGCATTTAAACTGAACCTTGTCACCCCTGTCATATATTTTAACAAAAATGTGAGAAGAAAAGGGGGCAAATAGCCAGAAAAGAAGAAATCACTGTCTCATTAATGGGACCGCCGGCTCAGAACCCTGTCAGGGAATAATCACCCACCCCCTAATTAACCAATTATCCCAAATCGTCACGCTCTAAATTTGAGGCGGGGTGGCGGGTTATGGTCCCCCTGCTTCCCATTGGGGGGCGTTCTTGGCATTTCTCCGGGCCTGCGTTTTCCCACAGCGGCCCGGTGGCAACAAAGCCCGGCTGCACCGTGACCAATTCGGTCAGCTCCCACCGGTCGAACCACCCACACACCCCGGAGAGTGACTTTTACCAGGCGGGCCAACCAGTCATGCACTAATTTCCCTATTAGGCGCTATTGAGCGTTTTCAATATTCTCACAAGACCACATAGAGGGTTGTTGTTCCTGACGCTCCCGCGTCCGTAAAGCAAATTTCACCCAAAAAAATCGTCCAACTTCGCAACTCCTCCCTGTCTACACCCCGCATAGTGCGCCCTAAACGTTCCTCTCTATCGGGGCCAGCGAACGAGTTGAGATAAAGAATAATCCGTCAGAAAAGTCTACAAAGTCGCTTTCATTCAGACTAATCATAATGGAGAAGGAGTCTTTTCATGGGCTCAGCTCAGTGCCTCAACAAAACAACTCCAGCGTCCTGAAAAGCTTTTCGTGTTCATTTAATGAAAATGATTTGAGGGCAAGAAGAAGAAGAAAAAACTCACCATTCCCCGTTCCTCCGCACTCCTCACTTCCCCCCGCCGGGCATCAGTATTCTGGTATGCAGTTGTGTTTAGTTTGAAAGTGTAAATCTCCTTTTGTTGCGATAATATATGGCCTTCGCCGCCTGTCCACAGTCTTTTCTGCGTTAGTTCATTACTACACAATTACCGTTCACGGTTTATTAACTCCTCTATCCGCCCTCGCAGGGCTCCTTTAAGGGTGCGCTGCCTCTTTAACATACCAATGCGCTCGAGGACCGACCAATGTGCTAATTAGTCACCTCGTGCCATTTCACTCAAAACGGAGAACCCAAAAAAATCCCTGAAAACCGAGGCGTCGTTTTGATTCATATGTGGACAAACATTTCAAAAGTCCAAGTGTTTAAATGTTTATTTACATAATAAAGCAGTTATGAATAATTCAATGCAAACATTACATATTTTATTCATTATATGTAAATAGCTTATGATGTTTAATTTGTTTAATTCAGTTGGTTTAGTTGTTGCTGTCAGCTGTTGGGTCTATTTCATGACTCAGTTTACATTTTATTAATGATTTAGTAAATTATGAAATGATTAAATTAATACTGAAATAACACAGAGAAGTCATGTTATAATCAATCTGACACATTTTTAATAAATTAACTGTATTATTTTATGTAATTAATACAATTACTTAAAAGAAAGCATGCATAAATATTCAATGGATTGTGGCATTTTTTTAGTGAAACCTCCCTTTGCCTATGAGCTTCTATGGAAGAAGATTAGTGCCTACTAAAAAAAAAAGTACAAATTTGGACTTTTTTTCTCAGAATGCAGACTTTAGAATCACAGTTCTGATTTTTCTTCCCTCAGAATTCTGACTTTTTTTTCTAGAATTTTGACTTTTTTCTCAGAATTTAAATTTTTTTTTCTCAGAATTCTGATTCCCCCCACCGTCCCACACACACACACACACACACACACACACACACACACACACCAAATTCTGACTTTTGTCTCAGAATTCCGACTTAAATATTAATGTTTTTAAAAAAAAGTTTAAAAAATTTAAGTGGTCCTAATCTTCTTCTGTAGATCTACATTATCCTAAATCTGTAAACACTTTTTTTAAGAAAATGAAAACTATCAATAAATACTGGAGTTGGGTAATTTCTGTCACTCATTTGTTTTTGCATTTTGGTGAATAATGTCTAACCAAAGATTCAATGATTGGTGCTCATTCACACATTCATTCAAAAAACTAAAAATTTTAGATGCAAGCACAATAAATAAATAAACACAAATGGAACCATTAATCTATTCAGCTAATATCAAAGTAAGACTTTGGATGTTTACATGTGAGACACTTGTAATTCCAGTTAAATCCACATTTATTCATGATTATTGATTGCATTGTGAGATTTCATGAAGTTTTGAGAAGTTTTAAGAGTTTTTGTGGCTTCAGAGATGAACTTTTTGAAAGAAATTGTAATTTTTTTTGTTTTGCAGCAACATCCTCTGTTGTTCCCATCCCTGGGACCTTTTCGTGGCCCCTGGCAGCCAGAGGAAAACCCCGCAGAGGAATGCTGAGGAGGGCCGTGTTCTCCGACGTCCAGCGCAAAGCTCTGGAGAAAATGTTCCAGAAACAGAAATACATCAGCAAACCCGACAGGAAGAAACTGGCGTCCAAACTGGGCCTTAAGGACTCGCAGGTAAAACTACATCTGTAGAAAAAATGGGTGCAACTTGTGCTCGGTACGTTTCCATTGACAATAAAAATGCGTGAATTGGAATTACTCTTACTGGAAACAAATTTAGACAAAACTCAAGTTTTTATGCCTTATCGAAATTAGTGCATTTCAGAAAACTGCAATGCAAACATTTTTTCACATCACACAAGTCACATGATCAACAACCGGATGTTACTACTGTGGGAAATGACAAAGAAGACAGGAAGTGGTAGGACGATGATGGCGCAGCATGTTTTTAAGGACTTAAAGTGTGAACAAACTTATTCAGTTGTGATTTTAGTTGCGTTTCCTATTTAATCTTATTTAAAATTGTGTTTTTTCAACATTAGCAGAATATTGACAAACATTTGTGCATATTTGTAATGGAAAAGCGGCTTATAAGGGCCATTACAGATAGAAAAAAGGAGTAAATTTCTGCCAAAAAACAGATACATTTCTAGGTTAGTCACAAAAGTTTTCCTTAATGTTCTCAAAATGTCGAAAATTTGTGAGGAAAAACTCAGAAATTTTCAGCTTAAGCTCAGAAATTTTCTAGAAAGAATTTGGAAATATTTTAAACCTAAAAGACAAAAATTGTCAACTTAATGGGCTAAAAAAAATTAGTCTTGTATTTTAACTCAAATTTTGGATTTTTTTCAATTGAGAAAAGTTTATTTTTTAAGTAATTTGCAAGAAAAAATTTTTAGATTGATTTAAAAAATGTCAGTTTTTTTTCACAAAATTTTAAATTTTGTAGCTCAGAAATGTCAGTTTTTCCCAGAACATTTCTAAAAATCTAAAAATTTCAGTCGTTTTCTTGTAAATCTTCAACTTTTAGAACTCAGAAATTTTCAGCTTAAGCTCAGAAATTTTCTAGAAAGAATTTGGAAATATTTTAAACCTAAAAGACAAAAATTGTCAACTTAATGAGCTAAAAAAAAATTAGTCTTGTATTTTAACTCAAATTTTGGATTTTTTTCAATTGAGAAAAGTTTATTTTTTAAGTAATTTGCAAGAAAAAAATTTAGATTAATGTAAAAAATGTCTTTTTTTTCACAAAATTTTAAATTTTGTAGCTCAGAAATGTCAGTTTTTTCCCAGAACATTTCTAAAAATCTAAAAATTTCAGTCTTTTTCTTGTAAATCTTCAACTTTTAGAACTCAGAAATCTTCAATTTTTTTGTAGAAAATTTCTGGGTGCTAATAAGTTGTTGTCAAACATAGCAGTCTCCATCTTTCTTTGTTCTCTTTCTTTCCTCACCGTCCTCTTTTTGCCCCGTTAGGTGAAGATCTGGTTCCAGAACCGCCGGATGAAGTGGAGGAACTCCAAAGAACGGGAGCTGCTGTCATCCGGCGGCTGCCGAGAGCAGACCCTTCCCACCAAATCCAACCCCAACCCAGACCTCAGCGACGTGGGGAAGAAATCCTCCGCTGAGGACGAAGAGGAAGAGGAGGAGGATGAGGAGTTCAGAAGAGAGAGAATGAGCGTGGCAGGATGCAGCCTTTCCTCGCCCTCCATGTCCAGTAAACACTCAGACTTCTCAGAGTCAGACGACGAAGAAATAACGGTCTCTTAACTTATTTTTTTTATGTAAACGTATAATTTGCGAGTTGTTTTTATGTGACTGTGAACCGATTTGTAACAACAACTCATTACATGTCTCTCTGTTTTGTTGCATTATGCGCACTGGACAGGTTCTGCTTCTGAGAGCGTTTGCTGTTTTTGCACAGCTGTGTTCAACTGTACAGTATTTTGTACAATTTGTATGGAAGTTTTATGCCAAGAATATTGAGTTACTTTCACCCCGATACTGAATAGAGTTGTTTATTGAGAAAATGTAGCTATTTCGTTAATAATTTATATAAATTTGTTTAAGTATGTTGTATTATGTCTTGTATATATGTTTTATTTCACCACTTTTGTACAAACACCAAATAAAACTGCAAATGATTCAAGGCTAAATGTTTGTTTTATGCAACACACATCTGAGCAGGAAGAAATCAATTAAAAACATTTTAATGAGTTTGGATCCGAATAATTTTAATAGAATAGCAAAATGAAATAATTGTTGATCCAAAGTATACAAACTAGATAAACTAATAAGTTTATCTAGACCAGTGGTTCCCAAACTTTTTCTGCACCCCCCCTGAAAATAGACACCAACATCGGTAGCCTACAAGGTACTTGTTAAGCTTAAGGTTCTGTATTGATATTAGCTAGTCATCTTTTAGCTAACATTACCTGCATCCAACAGCTTTACTCAACTCAGTCGGTTAGTTTGGAGGGAAAAACTGTGAAAAGTTCTTTGCGTTTTGCTGGTTTGCTGCCGTGATTCTAACACAAACCTACGTAGCTCCGCCCAGCAGCAGCAGGTCTCCTTCACAGGTATAAACCCAGCGCGAGCGTCGTAGCGCTCATGTTGCGTTTAAAGGCGGCTCGGAAAAACAGGTTACAACATGTTAACGGATTAAACAGTTTTAACTGCTGATAAAAGTGACAGAGGACACAAATATGGGAAGTGTGGAAGCCTCTACTGTATCAAATTGACATAGGAATAACAGAGAGTTGGCCATTCTAAGGTAAAAACCCAGCGCATACAGTGTTCATGTTTTTTTTTTGTTTTTTTTTCATCCAGATGGCTTCCCGCGCCCCCCTTGCAATGACACGGCGCCCCACCTAGGGGGCGCGCCCCACAGTTTGGGAACCTCTGATCTAGACACATCCTGATGGCAGCTGCCGTAGGATGTGAATTATTCATGTGAACTGTAAAGTTCAGAAATTACAGTAGTTAATCTGTTTCAGTCTTTGCTCTTTTAATCTACGGTTGCTCTGCATTATTTTATGATTGTTCAACATCACCAAAACAAACAAACACAATACTGTGAATCGTGGTGAGATCAGGACTGGAAATACAAGTGAACACAATTCAGTTATAAATTAATAAATTTATTGAATCACAATAACTTAAGACTAGTACAGTGATATCAGATTTAATTCTCTGAGTCCTGGACAAACAAGTGATGACAAACTGCATCGATCTGCTCTGACACAAAGAGACTGTACACAAAATACCAATTTTCAAGTATTATACCAAATCGGCTAAAAAAGTCATCAAAATGCTGCAAGATCAACAGCTATTTACAAAGTTATCTTACATATAAAAAATGTACATGGCTATGAAATCTAAACATTCATTAAGTTTGTGAGTAATAAAATGATGGACCAGTCAAAGGCTTCAGACATTCACACCTAACGGAGCTGGCTTTACACGGACTTGCAGAACTTTTTGTGCTTGCAACAAGAGCAGCGGGATTAAAACTGAAGGAACTGAAACACAGAGACAATGAGAACTACGATGGTGTATCAGGGCCACTGTATGTAAAAAAAAAAAGCAAATTTCTGCCAAAAAAAACCCCATTGAGATTAATCTCTGAAAATTTCCATAAAAAGGATTTTTTTTTCTATAACATTTTTGAGACTTATCAAAAAATATAATTTACTTGAAATGTTTGACTTTCAAGTAAATTTCAGAAATTCTTCCTATAAAAATTTCTGAAATTAATCTCCAAATTTCAGTTTTTTCTTATATATTTTTGACATGAAACTCAGATTTGCAAGGAAAGTTTTGAGCTCAAAAAGTTTAGAAAAACTTTTCTAAAAAAATGTATATTTTTATTACAAATGTTTGACTTTAAACTTTCATGGTTTTGCTTTAAAATTTCTGAGATTAGTCTCAATTTTGTACTTTTTTCTTTGCCAATTTTTCACTTGAAATTGAGATATTTGCAGGGAAATTTTTGAGCTCCAAAAGTCAAAAATTTGATAGAAAAAAAATCTTGTTTTTTTTCTAGAAAACTTCAGACAGCAACCTCAATTTTTGTTTCTCACAAATTTTGAAATTTTCTGAGATTAATTAAAACATTTCTGAGTTTTTCTTTTTCTCACAACTATTCAACTTGAAACTCAGAAATTAAAAAAAAAATTTCTAGAAAATTTCAGATTTCTTTTTGCAAATTTTTGATTTTTCAAACTCTGAAATTTCCCAATTTTTTTCTAGAAAATTTCTTAGATTAATTTGAAAATTTCCGAGTTTTTTGTTTGGCAGAAATTTACTCCTTTTTATCTACCATGGTCATGATACGCTGTCGTAGAACGCTGGCCACAAAGCTGGTGCCATGCAAAACATCTTCAAACTGGGGGACAAACGGATGTTCAGTTTTCATTTCTGGATTAAATGTTGCATAGGATCGGAGAGTAAAATATTGAAACGATGGACTTTAATTCTCTGGCTTTAAACCTCTCTGAAGGCAGGCTGGGAGGCTTAAGGGGGAAAAGAGAAGGTTTTAAAGTTATAAACATGCCAAACCATTTTTACTCATTTTTCACACGTACCTTTTATATTAATAACCTCTTACGTATATTTTTTTTATATAAACAAAGCAGCTTTAAAACTAGTTCAACATGTCTGAGTTTTGTTCATAGTCAGAACAAAACAATGAAAAAAAGATGGGAGATGAGGTATAAAATCAAGTCTTTTACTTGCCTCAGTCACCGACAAGTTCTGATTTTAAGCACCAAAACACACCGAAATATTTTTCTTTTTTGCAGTTCAATATTTACAAACTTGTCAGATCACTCAAGCAAAAAGAGCAACAAACAAAAAATAGATCTTTAATTCAAAAGTACTGCTTCTGATTCGCATCTATTGAACGTTCCCACGGCAACGGTGATTGATATGAGAGGTCGACGGCGCTCCTCGATAACTGCAGCCACTCGAGGAGAGCTCGACTTTTGGAGCCCTGTTACGTTTTACAGCAATTCAGACAAAACAAAAAAAAAACACAACAAAATCAGCTAATGCACGTAGTCTGGTAGCAAAGAGTAAGGCATTGTTTGTTGGAACTCAGTCCAGCACCAAAAGGAGATTTGTGCTACAAAAGCCTGCATGGGCCAAATGTGCGAAGAGAGATCAGAGGGCTCAAAGAAAGAAGCGATGAATTAGAGAAGAAATCAGGACACAGATCATCTTAGCCAGCAGCATTTAAAGGACAAATCCCTCCAAAGTGAATTCCAGCTTCAAAGTCACCTCTCATACTTCACTGAACAGGTTAGGATCGGTCTATAGGTGATACAAAACATGTTTGATACATTTTTGTCTGCAGATCTCTGAAAAGCAGAAGTAGAGTCTCCTGCACAAACAATAAGGATGCAGAAAGTGGTTTCAACAACAAGACACTTGTTGTCATACAGCTTGTACTGTATTACTGTTGTTCTGTTTTAGTTTTATATTTTATTTATTTTTTAACATACTATGTATTTCAGTATTCATCTTTTATGTTTTGTTTGATGTACTTAGAGTTCTACTTGTAATTTTTTGTGCTTAGAAACTGATATACAAATAAAACATATTTTAAACGTGTCTCAGCTTGGGTTGCTAGGTAACAGGCTGGAGTTCCGCTGGGGTTGCTAGGTAACAGGCAGTGCCTGCTGATTTGAGACATTACATTTTGGAGATTTTTGAAACAGTTCATATTCCAGACTAAAAAAACAAAAACAAAAAAACTTTCAAATATTGTCAAAAAAAAGCTGGGTGGGTTTTTACGAGTTTGGGTTGTTTTAATTAGCAGTAGAAACCCAAATAGAAGTACAAAAATATGAAAAAAAACTGCATTTTTCATTCAAGTTTTAGGGTAAATCTGACACATTTTCTGCTCCATGTTCCCTGTCTTTAATATAGAAATATAAAAAAAACATCTGTGTCAAATTAGGATCTGGTCAAATAGCCAAAATATACAATATGTTACAAATATATTTTCCTAATATCTGTATTTAAGGAAAGGCTATAGGAATCTGTTGATAAATGTAACAAAAATTCAAATGTTACTCAGAAAAACTTATCAGGCTTAATTATAAGAATGCATGCTGTGTAATAGTTTAGATCATAAAACAAAATAAGACGCATTATTAAGTATTGATAGTTCATAGTAGCACATATTTGTTGATTCTCAGGCCGTTTGTTCTCACCCCAGGATGTAAGAAAAATAATCTGCCAGTGGAACTAATACTTTTTTATCAATATTCAGGAATTATTTGCTTAAAATAAGCTCCTCTGTCTTGCTGAAAAGTTAGTTTTGTCTTATTACTAAAAACTAAACCAAAAACAAACTTTTCTGCAGTGTATTTTCAGAAAGAAAATATTGTGTTTTGAACTGAAAATTCACTTTGGCTGGTTTCATCCAGCAGTCACTCAGACGAGTTGGTCTGCAGAGGATGAGCTGACTGTTCATCGTCCAGCAGTGGGTCGCTGCTCTGGCTCACAGTGCAAGAGAGCATGGGTTGGATCGCCACCTGCAGGCGGGTCCGGTGCGCTGCAGCATGGTGGAGGACGCCGATCACTTGGCTGGTGTTAAAAGTAAACTGTTGACTCATGATGATGGTAACAGGCCTCACCAACAGGCACAGGCTGTGTGCTTCCACTTTCTGCTGAAGCAGACATCAGACTCCTGACAGAGGAACCAAGGGCCACAGCGGTGAAGGAAAAAAAATAAAATAAAATCACGGCAGTGCTGAAGAAACTCGTCTTTTTTTGGGTTACCTGCACCCAGATAAATGTGGCTGCATTTTGTGCCAGGAAGTTCTCATCACGGTGAGAACAGAGTAGAAATAGTCAAGCTTTTGTGCTTCTGCGATGTCATAAGGTCGACTCCAGCGACGAGTCGAGGATGTCGTCATGGTGACTGTTGCTGTTGGAGTCGCTGTCGTAGCTCTGCGGGCTCGATGACGTCGCCGCTTCCTTCAGGCGCATCAGCATATTCATCTGCGACAGAAACAAAAGTCACTGGAAGAACGAGAAAAACAATAAGGAGCTGTAACTCAGAGGTGTCCAAAGTGTGGCTCAGGGGCCACATGTGGCCCTTCGGATGATCTTTCCTTGAGCCTCCAACAGCAGGGCAAGAATGAGATTAACCAGAAAGTTTTTAGAAAAAAGAAAACTGGAAATTTCTGAGTTTCAATTTTTCTAGAAGATTTCTCAATCTCAAAATTTCTGAGATTTTTTCCAGCAAATGTTTAACTTTTCTAACTAAGAAATTTCCATGTTTTTTTGTAAAAAATTTCTGAGATTAATTAAATATTTTGGCAGAAATTATTATTATTATTTTTTTTTATCTATGATGGCCACTGTCGTAGAAAAAAGTTTCTCCTTTTTTTGGAATGGGGGCAATGAAAAAGGAATAATGGAAACATCTGTCATTTTTTATTGCAGTTGGTGTAAACTATTTGTTGCAGGTTCTACATGTCAAAACATCAGATGATTTAGCATACAGCATTGTACTGATATTAGAAAATATTATTTGTACTTTTGAACCTTTTAGTATTTTCAAAAGTTTAACTTGAGTAAACTTTAAGTGCAACTTTCACTTGTAGTTGAGTGCTTTGTCCACTTTAATCTGACGTTAAACACTGTTGCTTTTGCTCACCAGCGGATCTGCGTCACTGTCGCTTTGCGGCGGCTCTTTCCGGACTCCCTCTCTCGGTGCAGAGTAGCCGTCGAAGCCGACGTCTTCTGGGCGGAGCTGCAGCAGCGGTGGCCAGTCGCCTGGAGGTGGCGTGGATGACCAGGGGTACGAGTCGATCACCCAGGCTGCTGGATCCTCCCACGCTGCCCTGCGGCCGTACAGCTGCACGGAAAAACCAAATGGTCACAAGGAGAATCTGAGGAAAGCTTCTAAAATGGTGATTATTAGTTCAGATTGGACAATTTCAAGTAAGAAGAATCTTGAGCACAGATTTGTAGCTCACACAGCAAAAAACAAAATCTTAAGTGTTTTTTCCTGTTACAAATGACATAATCTGCGAACAGAACTAGTACTTTTTCATCAAAACAAATTTAAAAAAACCATAGCAACTCTTGAAGGCAGTGAAAAAAAACATAAGTATATTTAAATAATAACAGTAGAATCAAACAGAAACAACCAGAAAATGATTTTTCTGCAAAGATGACCCTTCCAGCTCTGCTACCTGCAGTCCTTCGCGTACGGCCTCCAGCATGTAGGGGATGATGGAGTAATTCCACAGGTCAGTGAACCAAACCCTGGATCCCTCCACGTCCATGGGGCATGACAGAAAGAGGCGGGGTCCTGCAGTCCACAGAACCAAAGCATAAACACCCAGTCCTGCCTCCAATCTATTACTGCAAAAACACTGAATCTTACCAAGTATTGTTGTCTAATTCCTAGTGAAAACATATTTTTTTACTATAGTGGCCTTTATTTGAAAGTGTTAGGACAGAACAGGAGGGTAATGAGAGAGAAGGAGGTAACACTTTATTTGAAGGGGGTTGAATAAGACTGACATGACACTGTCATAAACATGACATAACACCTGTCATGAACATGAATAAGCCTTCATGAATATTTATGACTGTTGTCATAAAGCATCATTCGGTAAATTATGACACTTTTAATACAAAGTTGACATTATTCAAAATGTCTTTGTTATGACAACTTGACATTAACCAAGAAATCATTACTGTTTAAACTTTACCTTTAATAACATAAAGTTACCTAATTTTTAAAGTGCAATCAGTATCAGTAATACTTTTATAACAAATTTATATCAGTAATCGAACCTGCGACGGCCGTGTCGAGGACTAAAGCCTCTTTAGTCCTCGACTAAAGCCACCACAGCTCCCCTAAGGGAGCCACCACAGCTCCCTTAGGGAGCCCACTAAGGGGAGCCACCACAGCTCCCCTTAGTGAAAATATCTTAATACACTTGAAAAAACACTAACATAACTTGTTTTAAGTAAATAATGTTTTAATATTGATGAAAAAGAACTACTTCCACTAGTAGATTATTTCACTCATAACTAATACTTTTTCATCAATATTAACAAATGAATTACTTATTTGTTAATAAGTAATTAGCAAATTACTTATTACATATTATATATATTACACATATCTTGCTCAAAAGTTACTTTACAGCAGTTATTTTTACTAAGTTAGTTTTTCTTAATTCAAGTTTACTAAGATACTTGTACTGGAAGCTGGCAACCCCTCCAAAGTCCAGCCCGTTACCTAGCAACTAGCAACCCCTCCAAAGCCCAGGCCGTTACCTAGCAACCCCACCAAAGCCCAGGCTGTTACCTAGCAACCTAAGCTGAGTTCCAGGACATTTCTTCACAAAACCACAACATTTTACCATGTATATTTGGTTTAGTTTCTGATGCAAATACCTTAGTATTCTTGAAATTAGACAACTGTAGCTAATAAGTAGCTTTTCAGCAAGATATATGAGCTTATTTTAGGTGGACAATTCCTTAATATTGATGAAAAACTACCAGTTCCATTGGCAGATTATTTCACTCATAACATGGGAAAATATCTTGTTATAAGTGAAATAATCTTCCACCTGAACTAGAACTTTTTCATCAATATTAATGAAACATTTATTTAAAACCAGCCCCTATATATTGCTGAAAAGTTACCTCTAAGTTCGCTTTCTTGTATTTCAAGTGTACTAACTGAAATCCTTGGTAAGGCTTTTTGTTTTGTAATGCTAACTGTGCTTCTTCTCACCGATTGTGACGTCAGAGGAGCTGTGAGTCTCTAGGAAGCGGTTCAGATGGTGCCAAACCCGCGGCACCCAGTCCATGATCTTCACCAGCTCTGCGTTTCGGGTCCGGCTGCCGATCTCCATCTCTATTAGCTTCCTCCTCAGGTAGCGACCGAGGAATCCCTTTACTGGCTCAGTGTGGTTGGCACACAGGACCCACCTTCATGGAGAACATACAGCATGAGCATTCAGTGTAAAGTGAATGTTCAGTGGAAGGAGGATCTCACTAGTAGTTTGGAAATATACCTGAAGTTATGATGAAGCTGCAGGTTTGGAGATGAAGATGTGGCTTGGCTCATGGTGCCGATAATGTAAGGGCTGAAAGGAGCAAAAAATGTACTGATTTTACTCACAACACTGCAAAAACATAAAATCCTACCAAGTATTTTTTATCTAGTTTGCAGTGCAAATATCTAAGCACAATTGAAATAAGACAAAACTAATTTATAAGTAACTTTTCATCAAAGTCCGTTATTATAGGTTAGATGAAGCTGAACTGACCAGTGCTGGTAGTTGCAGTTGAAGAGGCCATTAAAGATTTCTCCCAGAGAGCTGACGTGGTGCAGGTTGTCCAGAATGACCACCAGGGGGCTGTCTTCCCCAGAAACACTGTTGCATTGCTGTGCTAATCCTGACAGGTACTGACGAAGTTCCTTAAGAAATAACGTTTTTGTTTAAGCTCCACAGTTTGACTTCAGAGTCACCAGGAATGTTTTCTGTAATATTAACTGTCTGGGCAACTGATAAAAGCAGAAAAAATACACATCCTTTTACCTTGCTGGACTTGTGATCCACGTTGAAAGTGACGACAGCGTTCGGGGTCAGAGGTCGGCCCTCGAGGAGCAGAAGGTGTCGCGCCAGCTGATTGGCCAGGTAGGTCTTCCCGGTGCCGCTCGGCCCGGACAGGATGACCCGTCTGTGCTCCCTGAGCAGGGAGACGTAGCGCTGCAGCATCGGCTTCGGGATCAACGTGTCAAACACGAGAGAGTCGACGTTTTCACTGCTCGCACCTACACACAAACACAACATGAGCCTTTTGAATCAACGATAACATGCAAAACGTCTTCTTACAAGTGGAACTAGATAGTTTAGTCTCATCTCCAGACCGCTGAGATATTTGCATTGAAACCAGAATAAAAACACTTGGTAAGAGTTTGTGTTTTTGCAGTGTGCAGGCTGTGGTACCTTTGAGCTGGATGTTGATGGTGTTGTCTCCCACCAGGTAGCCGCAGGGCAGCAGCTCAGGCGTACTGGCCGTACTGGAGCTGCTGGGCCGATGGATTTCACCGATGTTGTAACCCTGAACGCTGTCTGTGCTCAGGCCCAGCTGGCTCACCGGGTCAACATGGGTGATGTACTCCTGCAGAAGATTAAAGGACCAGTTTGTAGATAAAAGCTAGCGGTGGCGTACTATGCTAGGATATGTTTAAGGGCTGTTTTAGGGCTTCCTGTCACTTTAAATCCAACTGTTGTTGGCCAAATCTTCTTACAAGTTAGATTTGTCATATTTAAATTGTACTGATATTGCATTAGAAACTAGCCCAAAAATACTTGGATAAGATATTATGTTTTTGCAGAACATAAACATGTTTATTTACCTTAAAGAGGCGTCGGACCACTCCATCCAAAACATCCCACTTCGTTTTGCCGCTCACTCCGATGCAACCAATCAGGAAGTGGCGAGATTGACCCTCCTTAAAAACACAAGCAGCTGTCAGACTCTGAGAGGCCGACGTGCTCCGTACGCCACTCCCATCGTAACGCGGGTCTCACCTCCCCCCATTTGATCTCCTCGTCGAGGCTGACGACGATCTTTACATGTCGACCCTCCTTCCTCATCCCACCATCTCCACCTGTGTCTTCCAGCAGCATATCTGGCAGGAAGAGAAATGAAATATGGTTTTAATTTATTAGTTTAAAGGCCTGTAACACAATAAGTAAATCAATTAATCACATTATATATTAAAATGAGCGTGATAATTTCCTGTTGAACAACTATAGTTAGAGATCGTCCCCTTTAATAACATTGAAAAGCCGCCATTTTGAAAAACCCTGAAAACATTTAACACATAGTACAATGTAGTTTGTTTTCCTTCTTTTTTTTATTTTTACAACAGTTCTAACTGCCATTTTGACTGTTTTTTTATGCTGAAGCTGAATAATTAATATTTTTTTAAATGCAATTTTGGTTGCAAAGATTCCATGATCCATTTTAATTATTATTGTTTTGTATTTTATTTTGGATATTTAAAATGTTTCATGTGGTATATTCTTTATAAACTGAATTGCTTGTATACACAATAGAACGGTGACTTAAGTCTCAAAATTCAAATGGTTTTCTCAGAATTTTAAATTTTTCTCAGAATTGTAACTTTAATCTCAGAATTTTGTCTTTCTTTCACCTGAATTCTGACTTTAAAAAATTAAGAATCCTGATTTTAATCCCAGAATTTTTTTTCCACAATTTTGACTTTAACCTCAGAATTTTAACTTTTTTGTAAAAAAAAAATTAAATCAGAATTCAGACTTTTTCCTTAGAATTATGACTTTATTTTATATCAAAATTCTGACTTTTAAAATTTTTATTATGTGGTACTATTGCATGGAAGAGGAGTAGAGACACTTTAAGCTCAGCATTTTGTCTTTTCTCTTAAAGTTTTTCCCAGAATTCTAACTTTAGTCAGAATTATGTTTTTTTCAGAGGCTCTAATCCTCTTCCATACAACAGTACCACAAAATATGTTGGTATGTTTTCCAGGCCGTGCGTCTCACCCAGACTGGTCGACTCGCTGGTGGTGAGGTTGAGGCTGTGCTGGGACAGGCCCGCGACGGGGCCCGCGCTCTGGCTTTGGGTGTGAGGCGGAGGAGACGCCGAGATGGACGCCTGCGATCCCGTCCTGCTGCCCTGACTCTCCAGCTTCAGGCGGTCATTCTCCGACTTCAGCTTCTCAATCTCCAGCTGTCCAAACCACAGTCAGAAAACGTTAACCGGCAGGGAAATAACGAGGTTTCAGTCTGTTGGGGTTCTGTGGATCAGCGGACCTGCATGCGGTTCATGGCCTCCCGCAGCTGGTCCAGCTGATGCGCCGAGCTGAGGGCCTCCAGGCGGATATCGGTCAGCTTCATCTCCTTTTCTCTGAGTTCACTCCGCAGCTGCATCACCGTCTCGGCCTCGCTGTCCAAACACTCCGACAATCTGCAAAAACACAAACCAGTTGAGATGATTCAGAAACTCCACCTTAACAAGGACTGCATATTTACTTAGGGGTGGGAATTGATAAGAAATGCATCAATACTGACTCCCAATATCTACCTCACTTATCAATTCACATCCAGTTATACTGAAAAAACACAACATCTTATTTTTGATCCACTTTATTTTGCACTTGAAATAAGACAAAACTAACTTAAAGGTAACTTTTCAGCAAGAAATAGGAGCTTATTGTAAATTAAAAAAACTCTTTAATGTTGATTTAAAAAGTGATATTTAAAAGTGAAATAATCTGCCAGTGGAACAAGATACTTTTCCTATTTTATAAGTTAAAATATCTTGTTCCACTGGTAGATTATTTCACTTATAAATAGTACTTTTTAAATCAATATTAAGAGTTACTGACTTAAAAGAAGCTCATATTTCTTGCTGAAAATTTACTTATAAGTCACGTTTGTTTTATTTCAAGTGTACTAAGATCTTTCCAATGGAAACTAGACAAAAATACTTTTGTGTTTTTGCAATCTAAGAAATAAACTCAACATATGCACCATGTTGTTTTCAATTAAAATGAAATTAATTGAACAATCAATCCATCAAATGAACATTTTTTAAATAGAAATGCAACTCTCTGAATGTCCACAATTTTTGTGCAGAATAATCTGCATGTTTGCCTTTTCTGGGAGGATTTTTCAAGACTTCAGGTGAGTCCAGCTGTGGAAAGCTTCAATATTTACACCAGGTGAGCACCAAACTTACAGAGTGTTGGAGTGTGTGTTCCTGAGGATGTGGCTGGAGGCCGAAGTGCCGTTGTGAGGCAGTTTGGGGGAGGACGGCAGGGAAGAGTCCGTCATTTCCTCGATGTCTGAGTGAGACGAGGCGGATTTGGGAGATTTCTTCTTGGTGAACGCTTGTTTAAAGGAGCTGCGCAGCTGTAAAAAAAATAATAAAAAAATATGGAAGGTAAGACAGCGAGGTCGAAATGTCAAAGTTAGAGGAAGGGGAAGAGGAGAACGTGGCGGGGATAATGGCTGCAGACAATTAAACAAAGGCCTGGGGAGAAAAGGAATCGCAGGTTGAAAGTCTTATGACTGACTGAGCATTTTGAAAACATTTTACAGTTTAGCTGCTGCAGATAAAGCAGTTTGAGAAACTTTGAAACATCTGCAGAAAAAGATGCTCAATTATTCACACAGTGCCAGTTACATCCATGGGCACAACTGGAAATAATGTGTAAATAAGTTCAGGTCGAAAAATATAGTAAAATCTCACGTTTAATTTGGATGTATTTTTTGTGGAGGGAAACATTTTTGTAACAAACTTACTAGTAACCATAGCAACCAACATTATTTTTACGCTTTCCTTCCTTGTTTTTCTAGGAACCTTTAATTCTTCGTTTGCTTATACTTGTGCTTTGTATTTTTTATTTCTAAAAATTCCTCCAAGAAAATAATAATAAAAAAAAATTAAAAGTTTAATTCAAAAACACAAAATCTTACCAAATTCTTTGTCTAGTTTCTGGTGGAAATATTTTAGTACTCTTGAAATAAGACAAAACAAATTCATAAGTAACTTTTCAGCAAATATACGAGCTTGATTTAAGTAAATAATTCCTTAATATTGATAAAAAAAGAACAAGTTTCACAGATTTTTTCACCTGTAACACAGGAAAAAGGTTTAAAGTAAAACAACCTTCCAGTTGAAATTGTACTTTTAAAAAAATGAATATTAATGAATTATTGACTTAAAACAAGCTCCTGTATCTTTCTGAAAAATTACATATGAGTTAGTTTTGTCTTATTTCAGGTGTACTAAGATGTTTGCACTAGAAACTAGAACAAAAATACTGGGTAAGATTTGGTGTTTGAATAAAGCTTTTCATAAAAACCTAACATACTAGAGATTCACTTTAGCCAAGTTAAGCTAAAATACGAGGCGACTGATGATAGTAAATTACTACTTCACTCAAATTTAATGTTTTGGTTTTCTACATATTCCATATTGGGATTATGTTTCTGCAAAATAAGTATAATTTGTCTCAACACTTTTTACACATCTTTACCAGCAGAACCAATAAATATATTCAGCAGGAGTGTGAACCGGGGAGCCAGCTCAAGTGTCATAAGAACCGTTCACAAGGAAGTGTTGGAGAGGAAAAACGGATCAATCGGGAAAAGAAAAGGAGTGTGGTTAGTAACCTAGAGGAGGTGCAGGGGTTAGACTCTGGTTTCTGTCAGCACACCGCCCTTACCTCATAGACCTGCCGCACGAAGCGCAGCAGAGGAAGACAGGGAGACAAAACAGCACATGTTCATGCGGTTCATGTTTGTCTACGGAGGGACAAAGATTCAGCTAGAGATTCCTACAAGGTCGAAAGCCACCAATGACCTTGAAACATGGAGGCTTTCATCAGCCACTAGAGACCCCCTACCAAACGGAGCCCCTATGTGCTGAACACACCTATGAGCAACACCTGCAGCCAGGAGCCGCCGACAAAAACACACACACACACACACACACACACACACACANCACACACACACACACACACACACACACACACACACACACACACACGAAGGAGATCAAGTTCTGCTCTACACTGCAAAAACAGAAAATCTAACCAAGTCTTATTTCCAATGCAAATACACCTGAAATAATGCAAAACTAACTTATAACTAACTTTTCAGCAAGATATAACGGCCTGTTTTAAGTAAACAATTCCTTAATATTGATGGAAAAGTTCTAGATCCAGAACTGGCAGATTATTTCTCTTGGAACATTTTTCACATGTTATAAGTGGAATAATCTGCATGCGGAACTAGTACTTTTTTTTGGTATCAATATAAAGGAATTATTGACCTAAATCAAGCACCTATATGTTTCTACAATGTTTCTTGTAAGATAATTTAGTCATTTTTCCAAGTGTGCTAAGATATTTGCACTAGAAACGAGACAAACATACTTGGTACAATTTTGTGTTTTTTCAGTGTATGACCTAAAAGAGGAATACACTGCAAAAACACTAAGTCTTACCAAGTATTTTAGCCTTTTTTTAGAGCAAATATCTTCGTACACTTGGAATAATAGAAAGATAAATTACAAGCAACTTTTTGACAGATATAGGAGCTTGTTTAAAGTTAATTCCTTAAGTACACATTTCACATTCAGATTATTTCACTTTTAACATGGTAAAAATGTTCAAAGTGAAATAATCTGCCAGTGGAACTTTTACTTTTTAATAAATATTTAGGAGTTATTGCCTTAAAACAAGCCGGAAAGTTACCTGTAGTTAGTTTTGTGTTATTTCAAGTGTATTAAAATAAATGTACCAGAAACTAAATATAAATTGGTAAGATTTTATGTTTCTGCAGTGCTAAAGGTATAAAATAAAAATAAGTTGCATACATCATCATCCTGGAATTGTCCAGCGGTGCACAAAAGTGCCTTTCGATTGCAAAAAAAAAAAAAAAAAAAGAAGAAGAAGAAGAAGTTTAAGTGTTAAGTTGCTGTTTTTCTAAATGTTTGCGCCAACCATCTAGTCAACATTGATTTGGTGATTTACTTCATTTACCAATTTAAAGCATGTTTTGGACAGGAAAAGCACCAAATCAAACCTTTCAGCAGGACGTTACAAGACTACATGGAGCTACGTCCGGTGTATTCACCTTATCCCCAGAAAAAGACGGCTGAAGGAGAGAAACCCAGAAACATGTGACACCCAACAGGAAGTTCAGCAGAAAAACAATAAAAAGTCCTGAAATTCTGAATCAGTGCAGAATGAATTCATCAGATTTATAATATTTAAAGGTTCATCTCTGTAAGGATAATTTTATTGCTGATTCATTATAGAATTTTGATACAATTCAAATATTTGTTTCTGTTTATTTTGATGATTGTTGGATTTTCATAATTTGTAACCAGGAATCAACATAAACAGAAATAACACTTGGAACGTAATAAATTTATATTAGAGATGCACAAATCCGATACTGATGCTTTATTATTTATTTTACATCAGATTTATAATTCATAATTGCACTTTTTGAACCATTTGGAAGAAGGTTTGTTGCAGTTTACTTTCTTTACATATTTGACGAAGGTAACCAACATTTTGCTTTTGTCGATTAGAGTTTATTATTTTACTCTGCATTGGCTGTTATCCCCCTAATTGCACTGACTGATTAATTAAGTTAAATTGGTTTTTACATGTTTGGCCAGGATTTAGAAGCTATTGGTGTACTGGTGCAGAGTTATAAAATAAATGTCTAATTCATTAAATATTTAGAAATAAGAAACATTTTAAGTCAATTTAGCTCTTATTTTCTATCAGATCAGCAAGGGCCATTTTAAATAGAAAAAGAAAAAGGAGAAAATTTCCACCAGTTAATTTTGAGATTAATTTCAGAAATTTAAAATAAAAAAATAAAAAACTTGGTACATTCCTGAACATGAAAAGTCAAAAATTTACTAATCAAAAACTCAGAATTTTTTTTTAAGAAAAAAAAAAACTTGGAAATGTCTGAGACTGAAAAGTCCAAAAAAACAAAAACAAAAAAACCCCAGAAATTTTCTAGTAAGGACTTTGAAATGTTCATGTTTTTTCTAAAAACGTATTAATCCCAAAATTTCTGAGCTTTTGACAGAAATGGACTTTTTCCTCCAGTTGCCATTGCCCTAATATTCCGTTGTAGAAATCTGTATTGGACATCAATACAGATTTCTACAACGGAATATTAGGGCAATGGCAACTAATATGCCATTTTATAAGTGATAAAAGCGGATCTGTGCATCACTAATTTATTTATGTGTTTCACTTTGAATTACTGAAACAGATAAACTTTCCAATTACATCCTAATTTATTGAGATCCACTTGTAAATCTCCAGACTCTTACCCAGTTCTTCTTATTCTTCTTCTTATTCTTTGCATCTGCGTCCATGTTGGATCCCACGCTGGAGTGGCTGGTGGCGCTGGCGACGCTGCTGACGCTGTCGGAGGAGTGCTGCCGCCTGATGCGCAGGTCTGGCTGCTGCTGCTGCTGCATCGTACCGTTACTGCCAGCTGAGAAGACATGAGGGACGTTTGCATTTAAACACCTTTCAGATTAGCTCAACATTTGGGATCCTCAGAAGGTGTCACTGCAGAAAGCAAGCAAGAAAACATTTTTCTAACTAAACACTTAATTTCTGATAGCTTAGTTTTCCACCTGGCTTGACGGCTGCAGATGCATTTTCATTTTTTTGCTAATTGTTACCAAATTAGGAAGAAACTATATTTGTATTTCATTTGTCCATTTTGCCTCATCATTTATCCACTCAACTGTAACGTTTTGGGGTCAGAAATTATTTCATCACGCTGTGATAAACAGTTGTACACTGCAAAAACAGAAAACCTTACCAAGTAATTTTACTCTATTTTAAAGTGCAACTATCTTAGTTCACTAAAAATAAGACAAAACTAACTTACAAGTGACTCTTCAGCAAAATATATGAGCTTATCTTAAGCAAATAATTCCTTCATACTGACTTTTAAAAAGTATTGGTTCCATTTGCAGATTATTCCCCTTAAAATCCTTGTTAGAAGTAAAAATAATCTGCCAATGGAACAAGTATTTTTTTTTATCAATATAAATGAATTATTGATTTAAAACAAGCTCCTATATTTTATTAAAAGTTACTTGAAAGTTAGTTTGTTTCTTATTTCAAAGTGTAGTAAGATATTTGCACTAAAATAGACAAAACATACAAGGTAAAATGTTCTGTTTTTGCAAGGTAGCAAGCTGACAACATGCTAAGTAATGTTAAAGCATCAAGATAAATGCAGTAAACAGATTAACGGCTCTTTCTGCAGTCCAGTTGTGCGTCTATTTGTTTACCAAAAATAATCCCTTTAAGTCACATCTGGAACCAATTAAAATACACAAATCTAAATGTTGAGCCTAAGCGTTTTGTTTTTACCTGTCCGATCTGCTTTGGGTACAAGTTCAGGTGTGTTGATGACTCCGTTAATGGCCGCCTGAGCAACAGCGTTCTGCTTCTTCAGCAGCTCGATGGTCTTCCTCAGCTCGTTCAGCTCAGAGTCCTTCACAGAAACCAGGATTAGAAGAAGTTAAACCGGAGAAGTCATCGGCTTGGTGTGACAGGAGGAAAAGTTTTCACCTTCTGCTCTGCAGTCAGAGTTAGACTCTTCAGCCTGATGGTCATGTTGCCCAGACTCTGTTCAAACGCTGCAACCAGGTGAGCCTGTGGAGCAAACCAACAGGTTTTAGCTCAAATTTTACCAGGAAAGTCTGGTACTCATGACTTCTGTTAAATAAAAATACACCCTTATTTATTTCAAACAGACAAAAAGTAGAAAAAAAAAAACAGAAACGAGGACAAATGGACAACTGACATGCAGTTTTACATAATTTGTTCAAAAAGAAGCAGGTAGGACATGAAAAGTCTTATGGTTTCCTGAACCTCTCATACAAATCGACGTACACTGCAAAAACACAACATTTTACCGAGGATTTTCCGTCTAGTTTTCTAGTGAAAATATCTTAGTACACTTGATACATGAGGCAAAACTAACTTAAAAGTACTTTTTAAATGAAATATAGCAGCTTGTATTATGTAAATAATTTCTTAATATTCATAAAAAACAGATTTTTTTCATAGCAAGACATTTTTCTCATCTTATAAGTGAAATAATCTGCCAGAGAACTAAAACTTTTTCATCAATATTAAGGAATTATTCACTTAAAACAAATTGCTATATCTTATTTAAGTTAGTCTTGTCTTATTTCAAGTGTACTAAGTTATTTGCACTAGAAAGCTGTGTATATACAATAAACAGTGATTTGTGGTTCAGAAAAAAAAAAATCTTATTTTCCTCAAAACAGCAACATTTTTAGCTAGTTTTGATGTATACTTGGGAGATCTGTGCAACGTTATATCCTGGCAATTTCTCCTGTTGTTTGCCCTTTGTGGAGGGATTAATGGCTAAATTATGTTGTACAAAACCAATTAGTTTCCAAATTAGTGTTTGATTTATAAAGGAATAAGGAATCAAAAGCAATCCAAATCTGAGCTGCTGAATTGGATGGGATAAGAAAATAGGGGCACAGTGGCGCTACCCGCTGTAACCTTGAGGCTGAAGCTCAAACATGATGTCAACAGAATGTAACAAAACCCAAACAATCACCAAAAAATAACATCCTGTGATAAATGACTGGCTGCTTATGATCACATTACAAAACATCAACACCAAACTGCTGAGCCTGGAGCTGACACAACTCATTTATCTAAAGTCACACTGAGTCCAAGATGTGTCCGATGGTTTTCTACTGTAACTCAATCTGACCCTCCCAGCATCACAAAATGATTCCATGAGGGTGAAATATGAATATATGTGAGGGTACAGCTAGAATGATGCAAATCTGCTTTGAGACAAGACAAACTGGAATTACTTTTGGAAAAACACAGGTAAGTGTGTTGGTTTAAAAGTGATTGTTATGCTTCCTTGAACAGGTTAAGAAAGGTTTATGAGCTAAACAAAACATGTTCAATAGATCTTTGAAGGGGTTTCTAGGTAACGGGCTGGGCTTCCGGGGTTGCTAGGTAACGGGCTGGGCTTCCGGGGTTGCTAGGTAACGCGCTGGGCTTCCGGGGTTGCTAGGTAACGCGCTGGGCTTCTGGGGTTGCTAGGTAACACATTGGGCTGGCAAATTTTTGACATTACATTCCGAAGTTTTTTAAAAAGGCTCATTTTCCAGACACCAAAAAGCATTAACATACTGCAGAATTGACTTGGTTGTTTTTAAGTCTTCCTCAGTTCATTCAGCTGTTTTTAGAAGCATCAGAGATTCAAGTGGAAGT
This sequence comes from Poecilia formosa, assembly GCF_000485575.1. Lineage (NCBI taxonomy): Eukaryota > Metazoa > Chordata > Actinopteri > Cyprinodontiformes > Poeciliidae > Poecilia > Poecilia formosa. The sequence continues at coordinate 642,484 of NW_006800038.1, forward strand.
ACAAAAATGTGTAATATGTGAATTTAGCACCATACTTCCCCTTTAATCACACAGGGTGAACAAACTCCTCCTCTAGATTTGATCCTGTGCCGACTGATTTGCGTGTCCACGTTTGTTTGTTTTTTACAGCAGAAGCTTAATTTTTCTGCCTCAGGGGCATCAAGGTGTGCTCAGATAATTCATCAGTCTGACACACCGTTAAATATTTCAATACTATTTTGTCTCTCTCTGCATCTCTCCTGCTCGTATGGAGGCGTCACTTACTGTAAAATCTTTGCTTTAAATCTACCGGCTGTGTGCCGGGACTTGAGTACCTGCTGTTTTCCAACAATCTTCCTTCCATATCTTTAATCCAGAGGAGAGCTGCACTCTAGGAGCCGATTACCAGCAGAGCGTGGCAAGACTTGTGCAACAGCGGCAGCAGGCAGGCAGAAACGTTCGTGTCTAGAGATGCTTTAAGAGATTCTCTGATGGCTCTGCCAGTAGTCAAATTATACCTTTTGAGGGTAAAGAAGACTGTGCCATCATTCTGTAAGGGATTAGTAAGTACTTGTGTTTCAGTGCGTGATGGAGGCAAATTTTCTCTACTTTGTGAAGCCTTAAAAGACAAAGTCTGAAAAGAGGTGGATTTGTATTTAAAAATAAGCTACAAATAAACAAAAGGAAATTCAGATACAAGGATTTAGTTCGGTAAATCCTTTAGAAGAGTACATTTGGCCTTTTTCTATTTCAGTTTTGTACTTAAATTTACAGTTTAAAACATCTGTTTTAGTATTTTGTAATGTGTCTACTAAAAATCTAGCAAATATAAAGAAGGCAAACTTATTGATTATAAGGAGAGTCACTTTTAAAACCCGGGCTCATCTCGTACAGGTGTGTGATATAGGTTTTCCAGTGCGTGTTGATGTTCTTGTTCACTTACATTGGCGCTCAGCTGTGTCGTGAGGGCGGAAACCTTTTCCTGGGAGGCATCCAGCTCCCGGCGAAGTTTTCGGATCTGCGGGGTCAAGACAAAAACATCAAAAACGCAACCAGACGCATAATGAGGAAAACACTGCAGCCACAAACAGGGGAGGATCCCTGATCTGAACAATTTGTTCTGAGTTCACTGCAAAAACACAAAGTCTTACCAAGTAATTACAGCCTAGTTTCTATTCCAAATATCTTAGTGCGCTTGAAAAAAGAAAAACTAACTTATAAGTAACTTTTCAGCAAGATATAGGAGCTATTTTAAGTCAATAACTCCTTAATATCGATGTAAACGTACTAGCTTTGATGAGACATTTTTCCCATATTTGAAACAATCGGCCAGTGGAGCTTGTTCTTCTGTGTTTTGCAGTGTACAGGTGTTCAGTGGGTTAAGAAGGTCAGTCACAACGTGGCTACATGTGTAACTGGATACAACTGTGAAAACATGCCCATGTTCCAACAAGTCCAGCTAGTGAACGCAGAAAATTAAAGAGGCTGTGAGCGCTGTGGGCGTGCTGATGCTTACCTCCGACTGAGACTTCTCCTCGTTCTGAAAAACAAACAGCAGAAGAAGAGAAAACCATTAGAGTCTTCAACCTGCCGCGGGTCAGACCGCACATTTCCTGACTCCCGTTTGATTTATTAGCTCCTTGGAGACGAGCTTTATAAACTGTGGAGCGTATTGTCTGGTGTAATATGTCTGGGAAGCAGAGATATCCTCCTGAAGGCATTTCACCGTGTGTGCCGAGTCTCATTGTCAAAATGGAACAATAGCCAAAAAAAAGAAATAGGTGGTAAAAAGACATGCAGAGCACAGAAAACAAACGCTAGCTCGCACGAACGCAACACGCCCTGATGCTGGTCACCAAAACACTGAAACATGCAACACCCACATTTACATATAAACACGGCTGCACCTGAACTTGTATTTATAGATGATAACAACGGGTTATCATCTAGATCAAATTTAGCTGCTGTTTGCAGCTAAATTTAAGGTGAATTTGACTTTTTTTTCTCCTCTGCTGAAACAACCCACTGCAGCAGCTTTCCTAACATTAGCACATCTGGACGGTGGCATGTGGTTTACAGAGAGACTCAAAAACACACGCAGGCACACAACCAGCTGATCCTAGAAACGCAAACACAGAAGTTTGTCCTGGAGACGCAGAGAAAACACAGAAACAGCTCTCTAATGCAAAAATAGCAACGCACAAAGATCTTATTTCAATTAGCCTTTATGTTCACAAAATGATGTGATTCTAACCTACACTGCAAAAAACCTAAATCTTACCAACTATTTTTGGTCTACTTTCCAGAGCAAATATCTTATTACACCTGAAATAAGACAAGCTTATACGTATCTTCTCAGTAAGATATGGGAGCTTGTTTTAAGTAAATAACACCTTAATATCGATATAGTTCCACTGTATCTTGTTTCAAATACATTAAGATATTTTCTCTGTGTTATAATTGAAATAACCTGCCAATTGAACTTTTTTATCAATTTTAAGGAATTTATTACTTAAAACAAGCTCTTACATCTGGATTAAAAGTTACATGTAAGTTAGTTTTGTCTTATTTCAGGTGCTCTAAGATATTTGCAGTAGAAACAACACAAAAATACTGGGTGAGATTTTGTGTTTTTGCAGTGCAACCACCTGATCCTAGAAACACACAGCAGTTTGTCCTGAAACGACTCACTGTAACAAAAACATCACCACTCGGTTCTATCAGCAACAGATTACAGCACATAAATCTTACTTCAAAGAGACTTTAGAGCCAGAAAATAACCCGCCTCTGACTCACGCTCCATAAAATCAGAAACCGGAACACTCTGCTCCCGTTTCCTACCGTTTGCTGCCAAACCGGGACCGATCCCGTCAGAGATAGAGTCGCCATCATTTTGGCTCCGTTCTGATTTCCAGCCTGTAACTTTCAGGCTCTGAGGGTCAAAGCCAGTCTGAGAGGTTCTGAGCTACACCTGCTCAGGTGAGCGAACAGAGACAGGAGGAGGAGGAGCTTCACTTTCTGTGTGCACATGTGGGCTGTTCCCTGCTACTCTGTGTGCCTACGGTTAAACCTTTTCCTTTCAGGATGTGTGAGTCACATATCTGTTTGAGCTGACTGATAAACTTTAATATTTAAATGAATTGAAGCGGTTTCCACATGAATAACTGCAAAAATAATTTCTACTTTGGCAATTTTTGGGTTCAACAGGGTATTACAGCCACACTAAGACAATAAAAATAATAAGATTACGGGAATAAAGTAATTATATATCAACAATAAAGTTGTACTCTTATAACAATAAATTTATAAAATTAAAACAATAAACTTGTATGAGTTGGAATATTAACAGAATAAAGTTATAATGTTACAAGAATAAATAATTATGTTAAAATTATGTTAAAACTTATTTTTGTAATATTTTGACTTTATTCTCACGTTATCATGACTTTATTTTTGTACGACTATTCTTGTAATATTATGATTTTCTTCTCGTAATTTAATTTTTTAATTTTTTATTAACGCCGTAAGAAAGCTGCTGGATGTAAAATTACGTTCAGCTCTGATGGCACTGAAGTCCAGAGTAAAGTTAGTAGAAGTAAAAAGTAAAATATATGTGACAGGGAGAATCGTTGCCTTTAGGAACATAAAAATATGAGGAAATTTCACACCAGTTCTGAAGCGTAAACTCACCGTGGAGTAAATGGACGAAGTGCTGGACACCAAAGACAGAGATGAGCCATGAACTGCAGAAACAGAAACAAAAAGAAAAGGTTTCACTGTTTGGCCGTGACTGCATGGCAGAAACAGAAATACCGCTCTCGACAAACAGATTCATTTTAAAAAGACTTCTTCAGGACACCGCAACATAATGAAGTGGGATTTATATCACTAAACTGCACATAGAGACTTTATTTAATCATATTTTTTAATTTATTGCTACTTATTTATGTGATTGTAAAAAAAAGTGTGAAAAATAAAAAAATATATTTTAGTGAATTTTTGATTTAATGACAACGATAAATCTAAATTATTATAATAACCAGCATTTTTTCAAAAAACAAATGTCAGATTTGTCTTATTTCAAGTCCACTAAAGTATCTGCACTAGAAACTGGACTAAGATTTTGTGTTTTTGCAGGGTGGGGTTATAATTGGTGGGCAGGAAGTTGGGCCCCCAAATCAAATTCAGCTCAAAGCCCCAGACAACCTTGGGTCGGCTCTGCTGTGATTACAACCAGACCTCCCACAGTCTCCCCACACAAACTTCCCAGTCTTCCCAGTTCTGTCCAGGCGGAGTTTAATTCCTGACTATAAAGATAAAACTCCTCCACATTACAGCCCAACCATGGCGAAACTAATGACAAGCTGAACTTTACCGCAGTGACTCAGCGGCTAATCACACATGTAGGGAAAACAGGGCCGCTACTGTTCCCTGTCTGGAAGCAGATTAGAAGGGATCAGCAATGTGATGTCAGAAACCACGGCGAGAGGTCGGCCCGATCCGCAAAAGAACCTTTTGTTCTGTTAGATAGGAGTTTACAGAAGATTCACTCTTATCTCTGTTTGGTCTAGACGGGAAGGTGTGCAGTCAGCCACACGAAAGCAGAACATTTAGTTTTCACTGACAGACAAAACAATCAGGCTGTACAGCTTTATTACCAAGTTAGCCACAAATGTGTCTTTTTTTTTAAGTGGAATGGCTGTTTTGGTTTTTTTAATTAAATGAAAACTGAGTCAAACTTTATTGCAAATGTATGGACGAATTGCTAATATCGAATTCAAGATAATAGCATCTCAAGCTTGACTTTGTCTCTCTGTGTCGACTACTCAATGTGTCAAGAAAACACCAACAGTTTGTTTTTGTCTCAAGGTAACGAGATCTTCAGCTCATTTTGTTGTGATAACAGTTTTATGGTGTTATTATAACTCAGGATAATGAGACTTTATCCTTGCTTTGTTGTTGTTTCTGTTCAGCCGCACATATCTCTTAAAGTTAATCATTATGCAATGGTATATACAAAACACATTCATGGCATGTTTTTCCACAAAAATCATACTTAGATAATGAGATTTTAATCTGCTCAGTTCTACCTATTTTGAAATGTTTTATGGCCTCCTGTCCCTTTAAATCAAAATAAGCTGCTGCTGGCCACGCCCCCCCGACTCACCATTTATGCTCGCATATGAAAATGGCTGCAAACACTTGTCTTTTCAAGCAGACATCGTACAGTAAATACGGCAGTAAAACCAGCTGACCAAACGTGCTGAAGCTCTGCTTGGGTTGCTAGGTAACGGGCTGGATTCCGCTGGGGTTGCTAAGTAACGGGCCGTATTCCGCTGGGGTTGCTAAGTAACAGGTCGTATTCCGCTGGGGTTGCTAAGTAACGGGCCGTATTCCGCTGGGATTACTAGGTGAAGGGTCATGCCTGCTGATTTGTGACGTTACATTACAGAGGTCTTTGAAATGGATAATTTTCCAGAGACAAAAAAACATCAACTTATTGCTGAAAACCATCTAAGTGGGTTTTTTAAGTGCTTGGACTGTGTTTAGAAGAAGTAGAAACCCAAATGGAAGTACAAAGATTAAAACGTTGAATTTAGCATGTAAGTTGTAAAAGTTTGATTTCAGACTTTGATATTTAACCAAACTTGAAAAAATTTCAGCGTTATTTTATATTTCAAGTCTTTCAACCCTCTAATAAACCAGCAGATTTAAAAGCAGTTCTTGGACTGGCGGAAAACTGCAGTCATGTTTCATCATCTCCTGTTATTTCAAACAAATACTTTTTAATCCATCCATTCATCCATACTGAGCCTAACCCTGCAGCCAGTGGGTGAGAGGTAAGGTACAGATGAAACATCATTGTTGCGCTGATTTTTTGAAAGATGTTGGTGGTTAGAAACTCAGACTTTTACTAGGCGGTTATTTCCATCAAGAAGAGCTGGTTTAGTTAGTTTGGGGACTGGGAGAGGTGTTTGTTTTTCATACATCCCACTGGGAGAAAGCCTCAGGGCAGACCCAGGACTCACCAGAAAGATTATATCTTTTGGTTGGTTTGGGAATGACCCTCGTTCTGCAACAAGAGGTGGAGCAAATGGCTAAGGAAAGAACTGTCCTTATCCCTAAAACTGTCAAAATAACAAAAACTGAGAAAACATTTTCATTAACTGAAATAAAAAAAAATGGAGTAAAAACGGTAACCACCTGAAACTATATAAACTATGTGTTTATAAAACTAATTAAACACAAAGTGTTTGTACGATCAGCTGTCAGTAAATTACAGTTCTCCATAATCCTGGTGGCATTTATGCTAGTCCGCAAAGTGGCAACAGTAACAGTTGGGAGAAAAAGCAGTCAGTTCGTTGTTCAACAATAAATGAATTAGCTAATAGAAAATGGTTTCTTCTGTTGGGTATTTATTACCCATTAGATGTAAACATAATCACAATACACTGTGAATTCTGCAACATTAACCAAAGTATAAACAAAACCAAAACTACTGCTACAGTATAAATAATATAAATAATAGAAACTAGCAAATACTTTTAAACCTTCCTGAATATAAAAACCTGCAAAACTGAGAATCTTCACGTTTCATATGAAAAGTCCACATGTTTGGTTTGAGACAATAAAACATTTTCTGAAACATTTTTTGAAAACGTGCATACAGTGGTGCTTTTGATATGGGCAACTGCCCAGGGCGGCATCAAAAATGGGCTGTGTGGAGGACGGGGGGACAACCAAGATCTAGAAAATATATCTTGTCAGTTGTTCATTGAGCAGGTTTGCTACTACTTTTATGGATGTGCAGTGGAGTACGTTTTCCCTTTAAAGCATCTGTGTGCATATTCATATTTCAAGCTTACAAAGTTATTCTTAGTGATTAATCGGGATTAAGCTTATTACATTTTCTAATCGATTTGCAGAAGTAAAATTTTTCCATATTTTCAGGGCTTTGAATTGTACCAGTAATGACTTAAGTAGTCACCAATAATTTTCCTTTTTAAAATCGTCTTTCACTCGAATAAAATAAAAAAAAAATCCCCAACCCCAAGCTCAGACAAGTGACCCCGAAGCTGTAAACTATAATTTAAAACAGTAAATTTATGTCTGTGATTCTCCTTTAAGCTGAAAAAATATTTGCAAACATAAATATGAGCAGGGGGGATTCAGTTTGGTGTGGATGAGATGACAAAGTGCGGTGTTGCTGCTCTCGTTAAGCACAACAAAGTGTTTCAGGGATGATGCGTCTTTTGAGTCTGGAGGGAAACTCTACCCCTCAGAAACATGGACATGCACACAAGCTGCATGTCACAGCAGAGACGACAACCAAGACAAAGAGTGAAAGTGGGAGGGAGAAAGTTTAGCTCGGTGGTTTTCCTAAATGTCACCACGTCTCACTCACACCTCACACAGCGATCCCTGTAATTATCCCCTCTGCTGAAACGGGAGGAGGACAGATATGTTACAGACGCATGAGGTGCAACAACATGCCTTCAACTGTGGTTTTCAACCAGACCTACGGCTTTCAAGACAAGTTGTGCAATGGATGATGGACAGCTGCTCATGCACAACAAGATAAGCTAAAACATGAGGATACAAACCAGAGATGCACCAATTAATTTCTGTATCAATCCCAATATTTTAAAAAATTCTAGATCGGTTTTCTATCACAATGTGGATGATCAGGGAAGGTTTAGACTTGGTTCTGCAAAAACTCCACATTAATACATTTGTAATTCAGTACTTTTATGTCTGTTTTTAAAAAAAATAGAAACGTTTTGAGTCAATTCAGTACATTAGCGATGTTGGATTGACTTAAAAAACGTGAAGCTGAAACTTTAAAACTTCAGTTTATCTCAGAATTTTTCAGAAAGAACATTTTATTCAACCACATGAACCATTCCTGCTAAAATGTGTTAAATTTCATTATCATGGGAACACAGTATAAGGAAACAACACAATATGATGTTTATCTCAATTAAATTTTAATACTTTTTTAAAAACGGAAATAATTTGGTTTTTAATAGTTTTTCAATCCCTGAGTGCACTGTTTAGTTGATAAGCTGCAGCTTAAAACATCAGCTTTTCCTTGACTTCTGATCAACGAAAATGGTTACTTTGCTTTTTTGTTATTTATTGCAACTTTTATTTGTGTTTTAAAGTTTTAAATGCTCATTTCATTTCCCCAATTTTGTATTAATCAGGTGCCAGCAAGCTTTTTAAGTTACATTTTTCTTGAGCCATAAAACTTAAATGACCCCTTGGAAAACAATGGCTTATCATACTTAATATTTTATAAACAAAAAAAACTAATAATAAGTCAAATAAGGAAGCAGAAGTAGGAGGCCTTTGAACTGGTGCACATGCATTTAAACCTGATTTCATCCCAGATGTGAAACAGAAACTCGAGCGGAGGTCTGACCTTCTTCGAAGCCGTCCCTGAAAGATCCCGACCGGCTCATGGTGCGGGTCTTCTCGTCCAGCGACATGCAGGAGTTTCTCAGTCGGCTGTCGCTGCACGGGTCAAAAGGAGCGTCCTGATTGGTCAGGCTGTTGTTGCGCAGACCAGCGAGGTTGATCTGACCTGCAGAGGTTGGGCTGGATGCTGCAGAAATGACACAACCAGAGCATCAAAGCTGGTTCTTTTTAAAAGCACATTTAAATACAGGTTATATTATATACAATAAAACATTTTACATACATTTAAACACAAAGGTGGGAGTTGGTGGAGCTAAAATGAACCAGCTCTCTGTCGATGAGCTTTCAGTGTCTCAGTAAGGTATTCACACATGATCCTGATGCACAAGCTTTAATGGTTTTTATTAGGATTTTATGTGATAAAGCAACACAAAGTATTGCATAATTAAAACAGGAACAAAAAGCAAACATTGTTCCAAATACAAATCCTAAAAATGTGACCTGCATTTATAATAAAGGGGATCAAGTACACAAAATTCACCATCCATCCATCCATTTTCTTTACAGGAGGTGCTGGTGCCTCTCCAGCTAACGTTCCGGGTGAGAGGCGGATTCACCTGGACAGGTCGCCAGTCTGTCGCAGGGCAACACAGAGACACACAACCATGCACACACACACACTCACACCTAGGGGCAATGTGGAGAGGCCAGTTAACCTGACAGTCATGTTTTTGGACTGTGGGAGGAAACCGGAGTACCTGGAGAAAACCCACGCATGCACAGGGAGAACATGCAAACTCCATGCAGAAAGACCGGGGCTGGGGCAGCTTGGTAGAGCTGCAAGGCAACAGCTCTACCAACTGCGCCACTGTGCAGCCTCTACACAAAATTCACATTTTGCACAATTTTGATTGCTCATCTTGGTCTGAACCAGCAATAACCGAATTGTTTTTGGTTTCAAAAACTTTCTGATTGTTGAGTCACATTCGACAAGCAATGGGTCGTTACCCAGCAACCCAAGTGGAGCTCCAGCATGTTTGTTCAGCTGGTTTTACTGCTGTATGCGCTGTACAACGGCTGCTGGAAAACACAAGTGTATTGTTGTCGACTCACCATCCAGAAACCACTTGCTGCATTCTTGTTGAATGTGCAGGAGGCTCCACTTCTGCTTTTCTAAGACATACGCTTGTAAAATTGCTTATCTGTTAGCAGCTATTTTCATGTTTGAGTATAAATATCGAGTGACCGGAAGCAGATTATTTGAATTTTAAGTGACGGTGCCCTAAAACAGCTCAGACACATCCTAACATTTTCAAGTAAAAATAATAGGTACCTTTAATATTTTTCAATTTTTTGCAGTACTTAATAGTTTGTTTTTTTCGAGGATTGTCCTTTCCTCCCAAAAAATTAGCAGACATGCAAATTTGGATGAAATCACTCACAATGGTGGAGTGCGTTTATTAATTATATGACTTTAAAACATTTGATTGACCTGGATTTAGTAAGTAATACCAAAGTAAATGCATGCCACACTTTACAGATTTGCCAGTGAATGTATAAAGTTTTTTTTTTTTTTTGAGTGGCCTACCCAGCTGTCCAAAGTTGAAGCGAGTCCCAGAGGGAGAGGTGAGGCTGGAGCCGGGGGAGAACGGTGAGTTACTGGCAGAGTCCTGCAGCCCACTGGTGGAGTGGGAGCGCAGCCAATCACGGTCCTCATGACCCCGCAGCTGCTGAGACGGACCGTACCTGCAGAGAGTCAAAGAATTGGCTTAAAACGGAAGCCAGGGCATCAAAATGGAGATTTTGTGTGGAGTATATGGGATTTTATTATTCTTTTAACAACAAGTGATCTGGATTTTGTTGCTTATTTTGCTTCCAGCAGCCAGATTAATCACCAGGATCTGACATGAAGATGAGACAGATGCTGCACCAACATATTACAACAGCGTGAACGTTTTTTAAAAGCTTTGAGCAACAGAAAAAAGCAGAAAAGACGGCAAAAAAGAAAAAATTTGATCCCCTGATACAAAAAAAAAATCATGCCTGCCCCAGAACAACACACTAATAGATCTGCACAGGAACAAACACTCAACACGACAACACATGTGCCAAGTGCCAAACAAAATCTTGATTTTGAAAAGCGTGAGCAGAAGCCTTAACGAGATGATGTGGACGCTGCGAAAAATAAAAAAAATATAGCAGAGGCTGGTAAAACCGGAGAGAAAAGGTGCAAAGTGCCCAATAGGAGAACAAATGAGGTACCTGAATCCCTTCTTAGGCAGAGTGTTTCTACCACAATGTGGCCCGCTGTGGGAGAAAAACACTTCAGAAGAGGAACACAAATGGAGGGAGGAGGCAAGGAAACGTGTCTCTGAAAAAATGGCTGACATTATTTTAACAATGTAATCTCTATGGTGCAATCTACAGGATCAGGGCCACTGGAAAAAAATCTTATTTTAATCTCAGAAGTTTGAGAAAATTAAAGTCAAAATTCCAAGAAAAAAAAGTCGAAATTAAAAAAAAAAAAGTCAGGATCTTGAGATTAGATTTCTGAGATTAAAATCAAAATTCTCAGAAAAAGTCATATTTCCTTCTCTTTTTTTCAGTGACCCTAATCCTCTGCAATAGCAATCAAATAATGTCCAAACTGGAAAGTTTTATTTATTCATTTATTTTTTCAGAATGTCAAAAGCTTTAGCAAAAAAAATAATAATGAAATTAAATAAATAAATAAACAGCATTTTTCAAGATTAACTAGAAAACTAGACTAGCTAGGACTTGATTCTCAAGTATTTTTCAAATATTTAATATTTCAGTGGAAACAGAAAAACCCAATTTTGGTGTAAGCTCTATTCTCAACCACAAGATGGCAGTACGTGACAGCTAAACTAAAACCTGAAACTCATAATTTCCATTCATCTCCAGGAGTCCTAAAACTAACCACAGACTACCACACAGGGACAAAACGCTGAGGCTAGATTACAGGCTGTAATCCCAGAGGCCGGGGCTCCCTGTGTGGCAGCAGGTGGTGCTTAAGCAGGACCACCCACCTCAGCAACAGCCTAACACTGCACACAGGTACATTTACCTGTCCTGCCTCCGAGGTAGCGTGTTTCGGCTGAATATGGGGCTAGCGGAGGGCGAGGAGAGGGGACTGATGGAAGACAGGAAGGGGAAAAGAAAACGCACAACAGACACAAGAGAAACAGCAAAGTTTTAGAGAGTGAGGTAGATGAAGGAAAGTGTCAGAGCAGAAATCAACAGCAAGGATTCAGCAGAGAAACCTCACTGATGTCGCAGCCTGGAGCCCAAATGATAAAATGTTTCCTCTGAGGCATTCTCGTCACTTTACACAGTCAGGCTGTCAGGAAGGAATCCGCTACACTGACAAGAATCAGGATTGTTTCCTCGCCGCGGCTGCACACAGATTACCAAACGACTCCAACATCACGGCTGCTTTGTGCAACTGATCAATTCAGACATTTTTCAAAAGGAAACAACAGGATTGTTTAGGAGTTTTTGGTACAAATTTCCTCCCTGCAACAGAAGTCTGGTACTGTTGTCTGACAATTAGGAAAAGCCACACATATCATGCCAGATTAGGGTCATTGCAGATGGAAAAAATATTATTTAAACGGCCACAAAAAACTCAGAAATTTTTAGATTAAGCACAGAAATTTTTCAGAAAAATTTCTGAAAATGAAAAGTCAAAAATTTGCTATAAACAAACTCAGGAAATTTGAGAATGATCTTTGAAGGTTTCTTGATAAAAGAACATTTCTATCTTGAAAATCTTTTCAATGAAACTTCTTAATAATAACTTTTATCATAAAACCTGTTTTTATTATTATTTCTATTACTATTATTTTATCACTATAAAATAATTTGAGATAACTTATTATTGACAGATTGTTTTTCTTATAACATGGGAAAAATATCTTGTTATAAGTAAAAAAATCTGCCAGTGGAACTTATTATTTTTCATCAACATTAACAAACTATTTATGTGAGATAAGCTGTTATTCCTTGCTGAAAAGTTACTTGTAAGATATTTTAGTCTTTTTTCCAACTGTGCTAAGATATTTGCACTAGAAAGACAAACTGGGTAAGAGTTTGTGGTTTTGCAGTGTACAAACAGTGAAGTTTGTTCAAAGGATGTAAATATTTCTGCAGTGAACCTGAAAACAATGATGCAATTATCAAACAAGTACATTAAATCTAATAGTTATGCAAACTTTTTAACCTGCTGTTCAGAAAAATATCAGCAAACAAACAAAAGTTTTCATCTCCTAATAATTTCCGTAACCCATCCTGTCTGTCCGTACCTCTCTGACATGCCGGTCTTGACGCTCCCGGTGCGACCCAGAGCAGAGACGGTGTCCTCGCGGTGCGTCCCGAGTCCGCCGGCGCTACTCAGGCTCATGTCGATGGACTCGCTGCTGGTGTGCATGCTGCTGACCGAGGGGAATCCCACGCTGCCTGCCCCACCGTGCCCACCCAGGGTGCCCTCTCTGCTCGGCACAGACGAGCCGCTGAAGGTGGTTCCCCATGTCAGGCTGTTGGAGGGACCGGTGGAGGAATACATCGATCCTGGGCTGGAGGCCTGCAAGATAAATGTCTAAGATTAGGTCTGCGAAGGGATGGGAAACAAATCAATAATAATATGCATCAATACAGAGAAAATTCACTGAACTCTGATCTAAAACCGCACAGGATTCTGGGAGACGTATGCAGAGAAAAGGCTTTAAATGCTCAACATCTCACAGAACTCTTTGGTTAAATAGCAACGACCTGTTGAGTAACATGCGCAGCAGCATTTTATGCAGCAGCGTGGGTTGCTAGGTAACAGGGTAGTGCCACATCAAATCTGACTTGACAATCAAAAGATTTTTCAAATGGCTCATTTTCCAGACACTAAAAAAATTGCCGAAGTCGTTGGGTGGATGTTTTTTAAGTGCTTGTGTTGCTTTTAGACGTTGGAAAAACTCAAATCGAAGTATAAAAATCAGCAAAATGTGAATTAGATGTTCAACCTCCCACAGCTAGTTAAGCAAAGGTGGTGTCATCAACTGACTCACTCACTCTTTGGTCACCTAGCAACAACGTGTTGAGTAACTGGTGGTTACTTAGCAACAACGTGTTGAGTAACTGGTGGTTACCTAGCAACAACCTGCAGAGTAAGTTGTGGTTACTTAGCAACAACGTGTTGAGTAACTGGTGGTTACCTAGCAACAACCTGCAGAGTAACTTGCGCAGCAGCAGTTTAAGCTTTCCCCACAGTTCTTCATAACTGCTTACAAATAAAAGAATAACAGTACGGAGTAAAAACTGTAGATAAAAAATATATTTCAGATATTTAAAACAAAAATCCAATCAATAATTAGCAATATCTACTGACATAAAACGCTTAATTTTGCCATTTCCAAAATCTCTCTAGGAAATAAACTGATCAAACATCCTAACATGAAAGACCTTCAATCAACATTCCAGATGTAACTTCTCCATCATATTGAGAGGAAGATTCAATAATCATTATCCTAAATCAAATTCCAGTTGCAGCCCTGACATTAAGTCCTTACATTGTCCGCTTCCATTCCAGAGTGAATTGAATCTGAAATAATTTAATAAACTTTTGAACTGCCTTCTGTTTGTGAAGAAGTGACTTCTCTTTCGTCAAACAACATCCTCTGTGTCATAACGTGACTCACAGCCATTCAGCTCAAAACTTATGAATCATGTGAAAACGTGAAGCAGAGTTCATGACCGAGCACGCCCAAACAGCCCGGGTCTGAAGTGATTTTGATCTGCAGTTTGTTAAACGGGCGTTTCATCTGCGCCTCACCTGAACCGGAGTTGAATCAAGAAGTCGGCGTGTTTGTGGTATTAGTAAGGTGAGAGCAGAATAATCCCAGCGTCCCACCAAAGGCCGGTAAGTAGCTCTATAAACACACTCCCACGTTTAACACCGCCACAGTTTACTCTTGTATAAACTAAGAACACAAACAGTTGCTGCTTTTAAACCGGGAATAAAAAGGGCAGCAGATGAATTCACAGGTAATATTTTAATATTTTAACTAAAATTAATAAAAATGAATAAAAAAAAATACTGTTCTGACAATAAATATGAGCAACATTTGGTGGGAAATTATTACTTTTTTGTGTCCATGATAAAGATCAATCCACATTTGACTTACTTAAAGAGAAACTAAATGAAAATCACTTGTATTTTATGTCATATTTGAACCCAAAGGAACAGGAAGTCAAATGTTAACTCTCTAATCAGCTGAAGTGAAATAAATCCTACCTAACCCAGTTAAAGTGTCTGACCTGCTCGCTGCCCAGAGTCGCGGTTCCTGACCCCAGGGCTCGGCCTCCAAACAGGGGGCTGCTGGTCTCGCTGTCCGCGCCTCCCAGCGCGCCATCGGGCGACTCCAGCACTGTCGGAACGTGGTTCATGGTGGCGTGGGGGTTGGAGATCACCGTGGAGTTCTTCAGGTTTTCAGCTGTGGTGACTGGAGCTTGTTTACTGGCTTTACCGCCAAATAACCTAAACGTGCATCAGTGAAGGAGAGCAGGAAGTTAAACCAATCAGTCACCGAATGAACAACAAACATGTTTTAACCAAAAATAGTATGTTGAAGTACTTGAGCACAATATCTGGATACTTTGCCCAACATACTCCGACTGAATGTAATTGAGAAAATACAACTAGTTGCTACCAGAGTACCCAGAAATAATACTACAGAAAGAGTAAAACTACTTCAGCATATTTTTACTCAAGCAAAAGTAAAAAGTAACCATCTAAAAATTACTCAGGTAATAGTAAAAAAGTATTTGGTAAAAAGTGTATACAAGTACTGAGTAACTGATCAAATTATCAATCAATTAGTATTTAAGAATTACATAATCAGGTGGATCAAATTATAAAGTTAAGAGGAAATTTTGGTATTTCATGGACCAAAATGACAATAATTCATATTATTAAAAAAAAAAAAAAAATAAAATAAAAAATCAGGCAAAATGATTTTTTACAAATCAATATAAAACTTATGAAACTAACAGAAACTGCAGGTGTGTCTCTGTGTCTGATGAAGTTTTGGTTAAAACATGTTTGTTTTCCATTCAGTGGGAAGAAAATCCAGAAACTTTACTCAAGAAAGAATAGAAATACTTCATAACAGAATCACTCAAGTAAAAATAAAAAGAACCGCAAGAAGTAATACAACTTCTAAAGGTAAATTTTTCCAAAAAGTTTCTTAAGTTAATGTGATTGGGTAAATGTAGCTAAACACCAAAAGAATCTGCTTAGAGCTTCTAATTTTACTCATAAAACAGTGAAGAAAGAAGAAGCCCTTATAGGCTGCTAGTCAGAACGAAGCGGCGCTTGAACCTACAACCCTCCTCTTGTTCCCGGCTTCGGCTAATCGGTGGGCTGTGATGACTGCAGCCGCGGCGGGGGATAACAGCAACACGTCTGTTTGAAGACTTATCACTGCCTCACATTAACGAGGGCAGAGTGCTGAGGTAAGACGATGCAGACTCCATTCCTGCACGCCACTCCCTCCTGTTGCCCCTCCAACCTCACCACCAAGGCTGAGGCTTGGCAGCTCATCAGCCGCGCTCAAGGCCTCCACTCACAATGGCCTCATTTAACCCCACACACACACACTGAGTGAGTGTGTGTGCAAAACAGGCCCACACGTGTGATACTTTAGTCATGATTAAGGTTTTTTGGGGGAGTGAAGTCAAGTCCATACAGGAGGGCCCCACTTGGAGTGGCTCACCATGTCTGGAGGGGTTCGCTAAAAACCAGGGCCGTCAACGTTAGCGCGTTAGCTAGTTAATCTGATATCACACTGCAAAAACACGAAGTCTTACCAAGTGTTTTAGCTTCTAGTGCCATTATCTTAGCACGCATGAAATGAGACAAAACTAACTTAAAAAGCAGTAGCAAGATATAGCCACTTGTTTTAAGTAAATATTTCCTTAATATTAATGAAAAACTGCTTGTTCCAATGGAAAACAAATTAACTTAAAACATGGGAAAAATGTCTTGTTACAAGTGAAATAATCTGCTAATGAACTGGTACTCGGTTGATGCAGTATATGAAGCTGATCTCATCTGCCTCACCAAAGGTGGTTTCTGGGTTAAAAACTGTTTCTGAATCGAATCATGACTCTGAAAATCGTATCTCCAGTTTGAAGATGTGTGTTCACCTGCGAAGTGTTGGTGATGAAACCTGCTGTCTTCCCGCCGCCGCCGCCGCCGGGCCGCTCTGCATCCCGCCTCTCAGATTGTCGATCTCGGAGACGCCCTTCTCGCGATCCGTCTGATTGGCCAGAAGCGCTGCTGACCCGTTGGGCTTGGCGACGCCGAACGAGTTTTTCCCGTGAGACGTGACGGAGAGCACGGCCGCCTCGATGCTGCTGGTGGACGAGCGGTTGCCGTTGCGGGCGGCGGCACCCGAGCGGCTGGGCCTGGGCAGGCTGCGGTACTGCAGAGTGGAGCGGGCGCTCATCGGGAGGAAGCCGTCGTCATGGTGACCCAACGCAGACCCCCCGTCCTGCCCACCCGATTTTAAGCCGCCCGACAGAGAGCGCCCTCCTGATTTGGGCATCTTCCCCAACGTGGCCGAGCCGCTGGTGATGGTGGCGCCGCTCGCGGTAACCATGGTTACCATGCCGTGACCTTGCTTCTTGAAGCCGAAGGTGCTGGTCGGGGTGCGGGTCGACAGCACGAGCGTGTGAGACTGCGGGTCGGAGACGGTGTGCGTCAGCGGGGCGGCGGCGGCGCGGCCGGCGGTGGCCGGCTGCTTCTTGGCCTCGTCGCCGCTGCTGCGCCCGGCGTCGGACGGCGAGCGCTGGAGGCCGTTCGAGCGCGGGGAGAGGCGACCTTTTTCCGACACTTTTACGTCGTCGGTTTTACCTGCAGGAGGATGAAAACGATTCAGGTGAGCGAACAAAACCAGAACGGCTTCACATTACGACACAGGTGGGAAGAGTCTCCAGAAATTTCACTCCAACGTCAGAGCTGCACAATATGGCTGAAAAACGGATGTCCAAAGTGTGGCCCGTGGACCTTTTGTGGCCCCTGGAATGATTTTGTGTGGCTCTGCCTGCAGTATAAAAACGGTACAGATCTGACTGTTAGGCAGATGGAGCCAATGCAGATGCACATGTTTTATAATGGGGATAATTTTATAAACATCCTAATTACAAACAAAACATTTGATCCTAAAGAGATTCTCCTTTTAAAGTCGTTAAAAAGTCACAAACAGTTCTAACTGCTGATTTTACCTGTTTTCCTATCTAAGCTGAGTGATTAATATTTTTTGAAAAGTAATTTTGGTTACAAAGATTCATAATCCATTTTAGTTATTGCGTTTTTTATAAAAAAATTTTTCCAATTCCAGTAATTATTTTTTTTATATCTTTGACTGGGTATTCTTGCATTAATATGCTGTTGTTATTATATTAGTTGAAAATTATCTCAAAATGACAATATTACTGTTTATCACAATAACTTCTGGGAAAATGTATTTGTTATAACGTCAAAGTCGTACAGTTTCCTAAAAACCAAGTAATAATCATCACTTTTATAATTATCACAATACCACAAAATACGACAATGAATCTTAAAGTCCAAATCACCAAGCATATTTTGCGTTTATCAGTAACACACAGTCCCAATAATATATACAAAATGTGAAAGGTTAAACATAAAATCACAGAAAACTAAATCTTAATCCTCCATTATATTATAACAAACAAAATCACACAAGGATTATCTCCAGGTAGCTACAAAGGCCACACCAAAAAAAAACAAAAAAACATTAAAAGTTGCCAAATCCATTGTTTATCTTGATATATTGTTCTATGTTTAACGATGGGAGTTTGATTTACCCGAGCCGTGGCTCTTCAGGCCGACTGAAACCGTGGAGCCAGTGCTGCTGGTGCTTTTAGTGCGGGGCGACGTCACCCCCACCTGGGCGCTCATGCCCCTCCTCCAGGAGCCCGTGTTGGACACAGAGGGCGTCTTCCTGCCCGAGCAGCCCTTGTCGGACTCGTCGGACACGTCGCAGTTCCTGCGGCTCCACTTGGCGTCCATCCTGACGCCGCCGTCCAGCCCGCCGTCGGGCCGCTTCACCTCGTCTCCGGTCCAAGCTTGGTGAGCCGTTGTGGAGGCAGAGTGCTTCTCCGCATCCGTCACAGGCTGGAAACACAGAGGAACAGTTAGACAAGAGGTTCGCAAAAGTACAACGGCGCATTACGGCCAAGGTAGACGGAAGGCAAAAAGAGGAGTAAAATTCTGCTAAAAATCTCAGAAATTTTCAGATGAATCTCAGAAATTTTCTAGAAAAAACATTGACATCTCTGAGCTCCAAAAGTCAAACATTTGTAAGAAAAAAAAATGAAATTTTGAGATTAGTCTCAGAAATTTCCTAGAAAAACTTTCAAAATTTATAGTCAAAAAATTTCCATTTTTTCTCTAACATTTTTGACTTGAAACTCTTTTCAAGTTTTTTCCAGAAAATTTCTGAGATCCATCTCAAATTTTTAGTTTTTCTTCTCACAAATTTTCAACTTTTTAAACCCAGAGATTGTGAGATTAATCTCAGATATTTTCTATAAAATTCATACAAGTTTCTGAGCTCCACAAGTCCAAAATTTTCAAGAAAAAAAAGGACATATTAAATTAAAAACTTTCTGAGCTCCAAAACTCGAAAATGCAAAAAGAAAAAGAAAAGTTTGAGATTAACCACAGAAATTTTTGACTTTAGAGCTCAAAAATTTCCTTGTTTTTTCTAGAAAATGTCAGTTTTTTTTTCCAGAAGTTTTTGAGTTTTTGGTGAAAATCTACTTCTCCTTTCTTTTCTATCTACAATACCCCTAGCATACTGTCATGTAATTTTCTAGAAAATTTCTGAGAATCTCAAAATTTCTGAGTTTTCTTCTTACAAATTTTTGACTTCTGGAGCTCAAAATGTAATCATTCTGGCAGAAAATTACTCAGTTTTTCCCATCTACAATGGTCCTACCATGTTATCGTAGAAAAGTGCTCGGTTCAATCAGACAGCAGGACAGCAGTCGGTCTGGTCACATCACAGCTTGCGAACTAAATGTTCTAGTAATTTAAAAGATGACTACACTTTCATGTCAGAGCAAGCCTACAGTCTGACAACAGCAGATCTTCAGATTACTGAATCCTGGTTAGTGAACTGATAATGACCTTCTCACAGGAAATGTACTTAACGCAAACCAGCAGGAACACTGTTGAAGCATTTCAGCTCCATGGTTAATTAACATTTTGCTCAGGCACATTCTTGTTTTGAATCTTTATGCCAACCAGAGTTCACACCTGAGAGGAGACGCAATTCGACTGGGGAACAAATTTGAGACATTCACACTGCATTTTGTCAAAACAATCTAAACTAATTAAAAACCTGTTCCCCTCCCAGCCTGTGGGGGCGCTGCACTAAGAACCACTGAAGGAGACAACACAAAAACCTCTAATGAAAGCAGGAGCGCAACTTTCTAGTTCACAAAAAGCAAAGTAGCGTCAGATTTTAGCAGATGTCGGATTCCTCTTTTGTCTTTGGCAATAGATAATAAATTAAAAACCAGAGAAGACTCCAGCATAGTGAGGCGCAAAACACAGTTTAGCCAGAAGGTGGCGTCTATTGGAGGGGCACAAACTACCAGCAGATATCTGAGACAGGACTAAAGTATAATCAAACTAAAGTTTGATTAAAGTAGAAATGGTGTGAATGCACTGCAAATATTCATAACTTTCCTACTAACAACAGCTGGATTTGTTGCAATGACAGTTCTGCTGTCGCACAGGCAACACCTTTAAAAAGCTGCAAGCTGATCTGCTGTGAGATCTTCAAAGTCCAGCCGACGCAGGCTCGCCTGAGGACAGACGAGGCAGAGCTCATTACCGGCACTCTGTCGTACAGCTGCACTGAGAGAAAGACGCTCTGTGTGCCTTCCTTTGTTATTCAATCAGCACCTTGACCTCTGCAGCAATAATGAAGAGTCATCACACATGGGATGGCCTCAGATCAGGCCAAATATACTGTGAGTACAATAAGCACAAGAGTCCACTGACATTTTCAGTAAATGTCAAAGACTGACATGCAAGCTTAGAAAAAATAGCTTTAATGTATAAAAGAAACATGTGCTCCAACTAAACAACGAATGTTAAAAGCTTCATTCAGGGAGTTTCCACACCTGATAGTTCAGCAGACTCTGTTTGATTGGGGACCAAAATTGCAACATTTGTTACATTTTCAGCTGCTGCAGTTCTCTTTCACTGCATTGTCAAATCATCCAAACCAATCAAAAAACCTGTTCCCCTCCTCACCTGTGGGGGCGCTGCAGCAAGAACTACAGAAGGAAACAACTGAAAACCTCCAGAGCTTCCTTCCTCATGAAATGTAAACGAAAATGGAGTGGCGTCAGATTTTAGTGGTTGTAGGATTTGTTGTTGGTAATAAAACCACGAGCCATTTCTCCTGTTAGCACTAAACTAGACTAACGTTTGTTTTGGTTGTATTTACCCAGAATGCCCTGCTTTTGGAGCGGTGCAGGTTTCTGCAGGTTTCAGCAACTCAAATTTAAGACATTTTAAGACGTTTAAAGTCAATTATGAATGAAATTTAAAACTTGTATCGCATCAGAAATGTACAAAAAATAGCATAATTTATATAGCAGTGCCAAACTACTAAGTGGCAAAGACAAATGTCGTCCAGCCAACTGGCGTTAGTTAACACAAAAAAAAACTAGCTAGTTAGCAATTGTAAATTAGCAGCTAGCTAGTGGTAGCCTCAACTGCTTTGAGGAACAGAACATAATAAAGATGTCTGCCAATGACTCAAATATCAGATCGGTGTGTCTCTAATTGAAACAAATCATGTAGGAATGCCCTATAAAGACAATTCATTTAAACTTCGTTGAACTTCCAGTTGATTGAACTGGGTTTCACTGCAGGATGCAGAGAATCCTGCTCTCTGAATGCGTGTTTTCTCTGACTTGCCTGCGTGCTGAGGCCTTTGCGCTGAGCTGCAGGTGTGTTGGCGTAGGAGGAGATGGAGGAACTGGTGTTGATGTCATCGGTGTCGATGTTGTCGCTGACGCCGCTGCTTACCGAACTGCTGTCATCCCAGCTGCACAAGAAGAAGAAGAGACATGGAGGCTCATTTCAGTCCATATAAACAAATCGCTTTATATGGAGGAAAACGACAGACTAAGACCTGTTGGAATAAACAATAAATCAGTTAATTGCATAATAATTTCCATTTATTTCTCAGAAATATCTTCCAATTCCAGTGTTACATGTTTATTAGAAATGAAAATGTACTGATTTTACAGAGGGTGTACTTGCATTATTACCCTACATTACTTGAAAATTGTCTCAAAACAACATTATAGTTTATTGTAATAACTTCCGAGGCAATTCATACAAAGAGACAAAATAAAGTCTGATAGGATATAATTCTGCTTTGCATTAGCCTGCTGAGAAGAAATAAATTGACTTTTAGAGTTTTAAGTGTTTAATGTCACCACTTAGTCAAAGATGCATGCAAAATTCATTTAATGCATAAAAACAGATCACTTTCTATGAACCGGAAAAGACGAAAAATGTTAATTTAAGCATGAAGTGAGACTGAAAGAAGAATCTGGTGACTGCCTGGAGATTTTCCTTTTATTCTCCATAAAACTGATTGCAACTTGGATACACACACACACACACACACACACACACACACACACACACACACACACACACACACACACCCAGACACCTCTGAATGGGGCTGTCTATCATACGAACAAAGACTCGATGGAAGGCTGACATCATGGTGCGTTTGTGTGTCTGAGCTGTTCAAATAGACCCACATGAGCAGAGCAAACGTGCCAAGAGTTAAGGATATCTGTAAATATGTCTGTGTGTGTCTGCTGGTGTGTGTGTGTGTGGGGTGTGTGTGCATGTGTGTGTCTGCTGGTGTGCGTGTGTGTGTGTATCCGCTTAGAGGCTGTGGGGGACAGGAAGCCCAGCCAGTTGGCAGGCAAACATTGGCCTGAAAGGAGCAGAGGGAGGCTGATGGTGACAGCCACTGCAGGGATGACGCACACACACACACACACACACACACACACCCATACACTTTGTCAGAGCTGAAAGGATAAACACATTTCAGATTTGATCAAGCTAGCATTTGTTGCCTTTGATATAATTTTCTTCTAATCCAGATGATTTTTGATGTTTATTAAGGTGGGCACTTATCGTATCATTTATCATTTATGGATGTAAAGATTTCACATCTTTATTCACATGATGAATCTCAAGAAACCCAAAACATTCCTTAATGTTGGGATTGTTAGTTTTGATATTTTTTTCACAGTTTGTTTAATTAAAAGCATCAATGCACTGCAAAAACACAAAAGCTCACTCAGTATCTCATAAGTAATTTTTCATGAGCTTGTGTTAAGTAAATAATTCCTTTATATTTATGAAAATGTAATGGCTCCATTGGCAGATTATTTCACTTATTGCAAGACATTTTTCCAATCTTATAAGTGAAATAATCTGCCAATGGAACCAGAACTTTTTAATCAATATTATGGAATTATAGACTTAAAACAAACTCCTCTATCATTCTGAAAAGTTGCTTGTAAGTTAGTTTTGTTTTATTGCAAGTGTAATAAATATTTTCACTAGAAAATAGACCAAAAATACTAGGTAAGACTTAGTGTTTTTGCAGTGTAATATTCTGTTTATGGAAGCATGACTCAGATTTATTTGTTTATGAAAAGAGGAATAAATCCCTGAATTATTAATAAGGTGATGTCCGTTAATCCCGTGTATCAAGAATCAGCTATTAAGAATCAGGTAATAGAGAAAACATTCACATATTAACATAAACTAAAAACTCTGATGCTATTTCAAACGTTTCAGCATAAAATTATTTATGATTTAATTGTGTGAATTTCAGAAATATCTCCAAACCAAATGAGCCTACACAGTTCATTTCCCACCAGCTTACATCGTCTTGTTTTTAATCATTCATCCTTCCAGTTTGATCTTTGTACAAAAGCAAAACAGAGGCAGCTTTGGTATAAACAAAACCAAAGCGGCGTTGCTCAGTAGTCAACTTACACGCCCAGAACTTTCCCACCAAGCAGCGAGCTCACATCATAATTATGGCTTCAAACTAAGAAGCTAAACAAAAACAGACATTTCCAATGGCACAGTTCCCAGATTCAACAGAGAACCGCCAAAACCTAATCAGCTGGTTCCTGACAACCATCAGACCCAAACACCAGCCGATGACCCGACGTCCTCCTGGATTTAACCGGCTGAATAAATCAAGCAGAAGCTTAGCGCAGACACGGCTTATGGAGCTGAAAGCATCCGAGGAGAGGAAAGAGCTGGGCGGTGATGAGAGATTTAGAGTGACCAGAACCAGTTTAAGTCTTCCACACGGCGAATGGGGGTATTTCCCACGTGGACTCCGCTCACAGACAATAAATATGGACAGCTGCACTGCAAAAACACTAAACTTTACCAAGTACTGTCCAGTTTCCTCCAGTGCACTTGAAAAAAGACTAAGTAACTCTTCAGCAGGACATAGGAGCTGGTTTTAAGTAAATAATTCCTTAGTAGTGATAAAAAGTATTAATTCCACAGGAAGATTATTCCACTTGTAAAAAGACATTTCCCCATGGTATAAGTGAAATAATCTGCCAGCAAAACTAGTACTTCTCCATCAATATTAAGAAATTATTGACTACATCTTTCTGAAAAGTTACTTAGTAAGTTAGTTTTGTCTTATTTTAAGTGCACTGAGATATTTGCACTATAAAATAGACAAAAATACGTGGCTGGATGATTCTACACTGCAAAAACACAACATCTTACCAAGTGGTTTTGGTATAGTTTCTCACTTGCATTAGGTTAATATTGAAAAGACAAAATTACTTGGTAAAATGATTCTACACTGCAAAAACACAAAATCTTACAAAGTATAGTTTCTAGTGCAAATATCTTAGAGCACTTAAAAAAATACTAAAATAACTTACAAGCATTTTTTGGATAGATATGGGAGCTTTGTCCTTTTTCAAGTGCACTAGAAAAAATAGACAAAAATACTTGGTAAGGCTTTATGTTTTTGCAGTGAGATAATCCAAACACTAGACATGACATGAAAGGAAACATTAAATTTAGTCTCTTTTCCTACTCATATGTCTGGTATCTACCTGTTCAGGGTGCCGGTGTTGCTGTGGGAACCGGGTCGCTGCGCGAAAATGCCAAACTGGACGGAGAGCTTCATGACTCCATGCTGCTGAAGGATTCACAGAAATAAATCTCTCTGTCTCTTCTCCTCCCTCCCTCTCTCTTTCTTTCTCTGCGCTCCCTCTCTCGTTCTGGATCGAGGTTCTTTGTCACTTGCTGCAGCGGTGCTTCATCCCCCGGGCGCTGTTTGTCTCTGTCTGCGCCGAGCGCCGAGCTGAAAGGATCTGAGCGGAGGACCTGCCCCGCCGCTGGTAACCTGAGCCGCCCTGGAGACCGTTAACCTCTTCACTGCCGCAGCAGCGCCGCTAACGCTGCGCAGCCAAACACACACACAAACACACCCTGTGCCCTAAATAAGCCGCTTGAGGAGCATCAAACAGGCGGGACGAGTCAAAGCCGCGCCAGCGCAGACAGATTGAGACAAAAATGACAATCCTCATCCTCCACTTGCTCTGCTGTGTGGTTCCCAGCTCTGGTTTATGTATCCTGACTGTGTGCGCGTGCGTGTGTGTAAGACTGCAATTTCCCACACAGATCCACCCTGAGCAACTGACAAGCCAGCGCTAATTAGAGATCAGGCCAAACGGCGGGCCCAGCCCTCAGCATCCTGCTGGCAGAGCAACCCGCCTGTTACCAACCGCCGAGCCTTTACGACCAATCACAGGAGACCGAGACGCTCACCACGGGCAGCGCTGGCAAAGACCAGGTCAACAGCTAATGGATCAGAACCAAAGGGTCAGTTTATAAATGTTTCTGGGTCGTAGGGAAGTTAAGGCTCTCTCACACCTGAACTTTGTTTCATTTTCAGCTGCTGAGGTTCGGTTTCATGCTCCCCTGAGTCCAGAGGTGGGTAGTAACTAGTTACATTTACTCAACTACGTTCACTTGAGTATTTTTTTTTTTAATTTACCTTTTCTATGCTGTACTTTTTACTTTTACTGGAGCTATTTTATTATGAAGTATCTCTACGCTTGAGTAAAATATCTGGATTTTCTACATACTGAATGAAAAACAAATATGTTTTAACAAACAAATAAGACCGACAGCTTCTGTTAAAGTTTCATAACTTTTTTTACTGAAAGAAACGGATTCGGAAAAAAATGTTTGTGACCAATTTTGTTATTTTTTTGTTACTAATATGAATTATTTTCATTTCCATCCTTAACATACCAACATTTCCACTTAATTTCCGATTTTGTTCCATCTGATTGTATGATTTTTAAATATTAAATAATTGATGATTTGACCAGTTCCTCAATACTTGAGTCGACTATTTACCAAATACTGTTACTGTTATTTGAGTAAAAATTTTGGATTTTTCTATGCCCGTCTGGTGAGGAGCCATATTGATAAGCATGAAACTTTAACACCTGATCATATTATTACTGGAGGGCTCAAGTTGCCACCCTCAAAATTAACAAATTAAAACTTTTTTACATTGAGATTATGCTGATTTTGGTCAGTTAAAAAGCTTTTCTTTAATTTTATGAATATTGGAGATGTTTCTATTCTGTTTGAAAGTGTTTTTCCCCTCCTCGCCTGCAGGGGCGCTGCAATCAAGATATACTGAAGAAAAAGGCACAAAAACCTCTGAAGAAGACACTGAACACAACTTCCTGCTTCACAAATCGTAAATAAAGAGGAGTAACAAACTTTTTCTCTTTTGTCTTTGGTAAAAAAAAAAAAAAAAAAAGGCCATTTCTTGTGTTAGCACTCGATTCTTGCGTTTGTTTTGGTTGTGTTATTGAAACTGAACTAAAGATCTGATTCATTACAAAACCTCAATGGGGCTCACGGTTTAACTTGGTGAAACCAAAAGGTGCAAACCCATTCTTCAGTTTTTAAACAGGCTAAACGGCCTATAAGTCAGTAATGGAGGACGAAACGAGACCCAAATCAAGACATTCCACTCGGGAGCCTTGCCTCTCGCCCGGTCCCATTAGATTAGGGTTTCTCTTCTCCCAAAAGGGTCAAAGTTCAGGGGCCAAACTTCCTTACAGAGAAACACAGAGTTAAGAAGATGGGGGTTGGTGGCAATGAAAAAATGAAGCTCCCACATGGGACAGCCAATAATGGTTTCTGTGAGCGTCCTGAGAAACAGGCAGTGGGTTTGTTTGTTTTAACTTTCCCTATGCGAGGCTCCTGGGACGTGGTTGGTTGGACGGTTGGTCTGCTGGTCATTTCAGTTCACCAGCGGCTCCCCCAGCCCCCAACCTCAGGAAAAAAACCACCTCTGGCACGAGCACACAGAGTGTGTGCCGCAGAAATGTACACACAGACATGCAGCCACAACAGAGCAGCCAGGCAGAAGTAAGGGGATTTCCTGCATGTGAGAGGAAACTACTGGCCTCTTCGCCTCGCAGCTGCATCGCATAACCCCCAAATCCCCGTCTGTCGGGGGCCGGCAGGCAGCGGATGGTACGACGGCGTGGTGGGTACGTTGCAAGGAGAAAAAAGGAATTATATTTCATTCAAAAAACCTCAGAAAATTTGAGATTAATCTCAGAAAATTTCCAGAAAATAAAGGAAATTTGTGAGCTCCAAAAAACTCAGAAATTTTCAAATTAAACTTAGACATTTTTGTAGAAAACTTTGAAATTCCTGAGCTCCTAAGGTAAAATGTTCCAAAAGTTGAACATTTTTGACTTCACGAACTCAGAAAAAGTTTTTTCTAGAAAATTTCATCTGAAAACTTTTTTTTTTCTCACAGTTCTTCACTTTTGGAACTCAGAAATTTCCACCTTTTCTTTTTCTAGAATATTTCTGAGACCAATCTCAAAATTTCAGAGTTTTTTTTTCTTACATATTTTCAAGTTTTGGAGCTCAAAAGTGTCCTAACTTTTAAACTCAGTTATCTAGAAAATTTCTGAGATTAACCTAGAAATTTCTGGGTATGTTTTATAGAAATTTACTCTTTTTGTCGCCTATTTACACTGGTCGTAAACGCCGTCGTAAGACGAAGAGAAACTTTTAGGTGTAATCTCTTTATAGGAAGCAGACAACATCTCACTGAAGCTGTCGGGTGTGCTTTAAGTAAACATACAGACAGAAAAGCCAGTTTGTGGATTAACACTCAACCGAACACAAAACAAGCAAGATGACATTTTTATTTTTAGTGGTGTGACATCTGGAGTGTTAATGCAGGATCTGATCTTTACTGTTAAATAAAACAAACTGAAATGTACCTTGAGATGACATTCCTTATGAAAAACTTTAGATACCAGCAGTTTTAAAGGTTCAGTTGTATCAGATATATGTTTCTGACTTTTTGTCTTTCTTTTAATCCTTTTTTTTTAACGTTTTTACAGCAAAAAAACCTTAAGAGGATTCAAGGAGACCTAAATATGCATAAGAAAGTCCCTGTTTGTTTTTGTTTTTTTAAATAAATAAACTTTAATCATTCTGCCTTTTGGCTTTTCTACTTAAATCAAAAGTAGATCAAGTTTTTGGTTTCTAACTTTGCAGGGAGAAAAAAAATCATGTTCTGAACGGTACGGTGAAGCTGAAAAGATGAAGGAAAGGGAGAAAAACGGGATTCTGGGACATTCCGGGCCGGATCCCAGGAGTCCTGCGGTATGAAAATGACACAGCTGTCCCCGCTTTGACAGGGAAAGACGGAACCGGAGCGGACAGCACAATGAGCCGGGTTTGTCTGTCCGCTTATTGGGCCTACCGTCTCCTGTCTCGGAGAAAAAAATGGCTGCCCACATTCAGATGATTTATCGCAGCATGTGTTTCCTTTAAGTGCTCGCTTTCTCTTTGTGTTTGTGTGTTTAATATGTAAACACTCCTATAGATTTGACCGACTGACCCCGATCTACTGAGAATACACACAAAACTCTGAACACGTGTGCATCACTTCACACACACACACACACGACCCCTCCGAAAGGCACTCACTTCAGACAAATGAGGAATTTCTATCAGCAGTGCAGATGCCATCAAACCCATTTTCACCTCAGTGCGAGAAGAAGACTTTTTTGCTCGGAGAAAAAAACTCATTTTGGTTTTTAGGTGGAAAAAATACAGGTTAAAGGAAACAAATTAGACTCATTTCAACACATTGGTATAGGTCAAAACATGTTCATTGCACAAAAATGTTTTTAGATCTTAACATTCACACTCGCATGTGAAAATGGCTGCAAAAAGATGCACAATTATACAACCATACATCTTTGAAAAGCAAAAGCGGAGCCTCCTGCACAACAAGAATGCGGCAAGTGGTTTCTGGATGGTAAGTCAGCAACAAAACATGTGTCTTTCTCTGCAGCCATTGTACACCACTTACAGCGGTAAAACCAAACGCCCTAAAAGCAAAAAATAAAATCTTACCAGGCATTTTTTTGTCTAGTTTCTATTGTCTTATTTGAAGTTTTGTCACTTCAAATGAGACAAAACTCCAAAAATTCTTGGTAAGGTTTTGTGTTTTTGCAGTTCTGAAGCTTTGCTGGGGTTGCTAGGTAACAGGTTAGCGCTCTGCTGGGGTTGCTAGGTAACGGGTTAGCACTCTGCTGGGGTTGCTAGGTAACGGGTTAGCACTCTGCTGGGGTTGCTAGGTAACGGGTTAGCACTCTGCTGGGGTTGCTAGGTAACGGCACACTGCTGATAAATCATAAATATCTCATAAATCATGCTGATTTATGAGATTCTGGAGGGTTTTTTTGAAACAGCTTATTTTCCAGACACCAAAAAACATTAACTTCTCACCAAAAACCACCTGGCTGTTTTTTTGTTTTTGTTTTAAGCACTCAAGTTGTTTTTTAGAAGCAGCAGAAACCCAAATGGAAGAACAAAAAAACTTAGAATAAAGTGATATTTGCATGATATGTCCCCTTTAAGGGTCTCCAGATAACACATGATAATCCTCTTTAGAATAACAGAAACATATTTGGGACTTCCAGCTGCTAGAGAACCACTTGCTGCTTTTTTCCCCTCCACATTTCCCATGTAAAAAATGTTATTTTTAATCAAAACAAGAAGGTCTGCAGTGCGTCTCAAGACACTAAGCCGACTAAAACATGGATCCAAATTAAACTTCAAGGCTGCACTGAAACGTTTCCCCTAAAGTTCAGTTAATAGACGTTTGAAGGATTCAGACTCACCCTGTGCTAACGGACCAATAAAGCTCTCACAATAGACGAATTCTCCTTTTGCTCCACTTTGTCCATCTACGGTTTCGTCCCAGTGGTCTTGGTCAGATTCCAGACCGGACCAGAACCACGGGGCTGAGTGCTTTACTGCACTGACTGCCTTCAGAGAGTAAATTTGAACATAAAAATAAAAAAGTATCTGATTTACAGCTGATCCGTCAGTAGAATAACTCAGTGTGTGATTTTGCATCTCTGTGAGGCTGTTTTGTTTACAGCTAATAGAAACCCCGGGTGGTGGTCTGCTGGTATGGTAGCCATGGCAACCTGTGTTACCACGGCTACCATATCTCTAAGGGCTTGTCTCAGTCTGTATCTACCTGCTTGTAAACAACAATTTTTACTTATTCTGTTTATGATATAAGAACCAGTTAGTGGCATTTAGTTTTAGAAGATGAGAACTTACCGCATTAAAGGAGTTAAAATGTTAAATAATGCATTTTTACTGTAAATTTGAAAGATATAGAAGAAGATTAAAGCCACTGGAAAAACAAAAAGTAATTGAGTTTTTCTCAATTTTGACTTGTTTCTCAAAAATTTTGACATTAATCTCAGAAAAATCAGAACTGAAAAAAATTAGATTCTGAGATTAAAGAAGACTAAAATCAGACTATTTGGATTTTTTTTTACTTTTTCTCTTCTTTAATCTCAGAACTCTGAGAAAAGAGTCAGAATATTTTTTCTACATTTTCAGTGGTCCTCATCCTCCTCCGTAGGAAAAGCAGATTACACCAGATGGGAAATCTGTGTGGGCGCAAAAAACAGCAAAACATACTCAACCTTTAGAGCCACACAGCGGCTCCAGCAGGGCTTCAATCCAAACATCACGCACTGCAACAAAGTGAAACGGCTCACGTTTTCACAGAAAAATGTGTTATTTGTACATTAGTCTACATCTGAAGTTTGTCAAATAATTAAAAGAGAGTCAAGGTATAAACGAGTGAAATATGTTTCCACAGCAAGGCAGGTGAACTTGCCTTGGACATAAGGTGAGAAACTCAAGGTGGATCTGGAGAACAGTTGATGCTTTATAAGAAATCAGCTGAGGTGGATTTTGATTTGCAGGTTTGTA
>NW_006800038.1:674331-802288 GCF_000485575.1 Poecilia formosa
GTGACCTGCATTTATATTAAAGGGGATCAAGTACACAAAATTCACATTTTGCACAATTTTGATTGCTCAGTTTGGTCTGAACCAGCAATAACCGAATTGTTTTTGGTTTCAAAAACTTTCTGATTGTTGAGTCACATTCGACAAGCAATGGGTCGTTACCCAGCAACCCAAGTGGAGCTCCAGCATGTTTGTTCAGCTGGTTTTACTGCTGTATGCACTGTACAATGGCTGCTGGAAAACACAAGTGTTTTGTTGTTGACTCACCATCCAGAAACCACTTGCTGCATTCTTGTTGATTGTGCAGGAGGCTCTACTTCTGCTTTTCTAAGACATACGCTTGTAAAATTGCTTATCTGTTAGCAGCTATTTTCATGTTTGAGTATAAATATCGAGTGACCGGAAGCAGATTATTTGAATTTTAAGTGACGGTGCCCTAAAACAGCTCAGACACATCCTAACATTTTCAAGTTAAAAATAATAGGTACCTTTAATATTTTTCAATTTTTTGCAGTACTTAATAGTTTGTTTTGTCGAGGATTGTCCTTTCCTCCCAAAAAATTAGCAGACATGCAAATTTGGATGAAATCACTCACAACGGTGGAGTGCGTTTATTAATTATATGACTTTAAAACATTTGATTGACCTGGATTTAGTAAGTAATACCAAAGTAAATGCATGCCACACTTTACAGATTTGCCAGTGAATGTATAAAGTTTTTTTTTTTTTTTGAGTGGCCTACCCAGCTGTCCAAAGTTGAAGCGAGTCCCAGAGGGAGAGGTGAGGCTGGAGCCGGGGGAGAACGGTGAGTTACTGGCAGAGTCCTGCAGCCCACTGGTGGAGTGGGAGCGCAGCCAATCACGGTCCTCATGACCCCGCAGCTGCTGAGACGGACCGTACCTGCAGAGAGTCAAAGAATTGGCTTAAAACGGAAGCCAGGGCATCAAAATGGAGATTTTGTGTGGAGTATATGGGATTTTATTATTCTTTAAACAACAAGTGATCTGGATTTTGTTGCTTATTTTGCTTCCAGCAGCCAGATTAATCACCAGGATCTGACATGAAGATGAGACAGATGCTGCACCAACATATTACAACAGCGTGAACGTTTTTTAAAAGCTTTGAGCAACAGAAAAAAGCAGAAAAGACGGCAAAAAAGAAAAAATTTGATCCCCTGATACAAAAAAAAAATCATGCCTGCCCCAGAACAACACACTAATAGATCTGCACAGGAACAAACACTCAACACGACAACACATGTGGTAAGTGCCAAACAAAATCTTGATTTTGAAAAGCGTGAGCAGAAGCCTTAACGAGATGATGTGGACGCTGCGAAAAATAAAAAAAATATAGCAGAGGCTGGTAAAACCGGAGAGAAAAGGTGCAAAGTGCCCAACAGGAGAACAAATGAGGTACCTGAATCCCTTCTTAGGCAGAGTGTTTCTACCACAATGTGGCCCGCTGTGGGAGAAAAACACTTCAGAAGAGGAACACAAATGGAGGGAGGAGGCAAGGAAACGTGTCTCTGAAAAAATGGCTGAAATTATTTTAACAATGTATTCTCTATGCTGCAATCTACAGGATCAGGGCCACTGGAAAAAAATCTTATTTTAATCTCAGAAGTTTGAGAAAATTAAAGTCAAAATTCCAAGAAAAAAAAGTCAAAATTAAAAAAAAAAAAAAAGTCAGGATCTTGAGATTAGATTTCTGAGATAAAAATCAAAATTCTCAGAAAAAGTCATATTTCCTTCTCTTTTTTTCAGTGACCCTAATCCTCTGCAATAGCAATCAAATAATGTCCAAACTGGAAAGTTTTATTTATTTATTTATTTTTTTCAGAATGTCAAAAGCTTTAGCAAAAAAAATAATAATGAAATTAAATAAATAAATAAACAGCATTTTTCAAGATTAACTAGAAAACTAGACTAACTAGGACTCGATTCTCAAGTATTTTTCAAATATTTAATATTTCAGTGGAAACAGAAAAACCCAATTTTGGTGTAAGCTCTATTCTCAACCACAAGATGGCAGTACGTGACAGCTAAACTAAAACCTGAAACTCATAATTTCCATTCATCTCCAGGAGTCCTAAAACTAACCACAGACTACCACACAGGGACAAAACGCTGAGGCTAGATTACAGGCTGTAATCCCAGAGGCCGGGGCTCCCTGTGTGGCAGCAGGTGGTGCTTTAGCAGGACCACCCACCTCAGCAACAGCCTAACACCGCACACAGGTACATTTACCTGTCCTGCCTCCGAGGTAGCGTGTTTCGGCTGAATATGGGGCTAGCGGAGGGCGAGGAGAGGGGACTGATGGAAGACAGGAAGGGGAAAAGAAAACGCACAACAGACACAAGAGAAACAGCAAAGTTTTAGAGAGTGAGGTAGATGAAGGAAAGTGTCAGAGCAGAAATCAACAGCAAGGATTCAGCAGAGAAACCTCACTGATGTCGCAGCCTGGAGCCCAAATGATAAAATGTTTCCTCTGAGGCATTCTCGTCACTTTACACAGTCAGGCTGTCAGGAAGGAATCCGCTACACTGACAAGAATCAGGATTGTTTCCTCGCCGCGGCTGCACACAGATTACCAAACGACTCCAACATCACGGCTGCTTTGTGCAACTGATCAATTCAGACATTTTTCAAAAGGAAGCAACAGGATTGTTTAGGAGTTTTTGGTACAGATTTCCTCCCTGCAACAGAAGTCTGGTACTGTTGTCTGACAATTAGGAAAAGCCACACATATGATGCCAGATTAGGGTCATTGCAGATGGAAAAAATATTATTTAAACGGCCACAAAAAACTCAGAAATTTTTAGATTAAGCACAGAAATTTTTCAGAAAAATTTCTGAAAATGAAAACTCAGAAATTTGCTAGAAACAAACTCAGAAAATTTGAGAATGATCTTTGAAGGTTTCTTGATAAAAGAACATTTCTATCTTGAAAATTTTTTCAATGAAACTTCTTAATAATTTTTATCATAAAACCTAACTGTTTTTATTATTATTTCTATTACTATTATTTTATCACTATAAAATAATTTGAGATAACTTATTATTGACAGATTGTTTTTCTTATAACATGGGAAAAATATCTTGTTATAAGTAAAAAAATCTGCCAGTGGAACTTATTATTTTTCATCAACATTAACAAACTATTTATGTGAGATAAGCTGTTATTCCTTGCTGAAAAGTTACTTGTAAGATATTTTAGTCTTTTTTCCAACTGTGCTAAGATATTTGCACTAGAAAGACAAACTGTGTAAGAGTTTATGGTTTTGCAGTGTACAAACAGTGAAGTTTGTTCAAAGGATGTAAATATTTCTGCAGTGAACCTGAAAACAATGATGCAATTATCAAACAAGTACATTAAATCTAATAGTTATGCAAACTTTTTAACCTGCTGTTCAGAAAAATATCAGCAAACAAACAAAAGTTTTCATCTCCTAATAATTTCCGTAACCCATCCTGTCTGTCCGTACCTCTCTGACATGCCGGTCTTGACGCTCCCGGTGCGACCCAGAGCAGAGACGGTGTCCTCGCGGTGCGTCCCGAGTCCGCCGGCGCTACTCAGGCTCATGTCGATGGACTCGCTGCTGGTGTGCATGCTGCTGACCGAGGGGAATCCCACGCTGCCTGCCCCACCGTGCCCACCCAGGGTGCCCTCTCTGCTCGGCACAGACGAGCCGCTGAAGGTGGTTCCCCATGTCAGGCTGTTGGAGGGACCGGTGGAGGAATACATCGATCCTGGGCTGGAGGCCTGCAAGATAAATGTCTAAGATTAGGTCTGCGAAGGGATGGGAAACAAATCAATAATAATATGCATCAATACAGAGAAAATTCACTGAACTCTGATCTAAAACCGCACAGGATTCTGGGAGACGTATGCAGAGAAAAGGCTTTAAATGCTCAACATCTCACAGAACTCTTTGGTTAAATAGCAACGACCTGTTGAGTAACATGCGCAGCAGCATTTTATGCAGCAGCGTGGGTTGCTAGGTAACAGGGTAGTGCCACATCAAATCTGACTTGACAATCAAAAGATTTTTCAAATGGCTCATTTTCCAGACACTAAAAAAATTGCCGAAGTCGTTGGGTGGGTGTTTTTTAAGTGCTTGTGTTGCTTTTAGACGTTGGAAAAACTCAAATCGAAGTATAAAAATCAGCAAAATGTGAATTAGATGTTCAACCTCCCACAGCTAGTTAAGCAAAGGTGGTGTCATCAACTGACTCACTCACTCTTTGGTCACCTAGCAACAACGTGTTGAGTAACTGGTGGTTACTTAGCAACAACGTGTTGAGTAACTGGTGGTTACCTAGCAACAACCTGCAGAGTAAGTTGTGGTTACTTAGCAACAACGTGTTGAGTAACTGGTGGTTACCTAGCAACAACCTGCAGAGTAACTTGCGCAGCAGCAGTTTAAGCTTTCCCCACAGTTCTTCATAACTGCTTACAAATAAAAGAATAACAGTATGGAGTAAAAACTGTGGATAAAAAATATATTTCCGATATTTAAAACAAAAATCCAATCAATAATTAGCAATATTTACTGACATAAAACGCTTATTTTTGCCATTTCCAAAATCTCTCTAGGAAATAAACTGATCAAACATCCTAACATGAAAGACCTTCAATCAACATTCCAGATGTAACTTCTCCATCATATTGAGAGGAAGATTCAATAATCATTATCCTAAATCAAATTCCAGTTGCAGCCCTGACATTAAGTCCTTACATTGTCCGCTTCCATTCCAGAGTGAATTGAATCTGAAATAATTTAATAAACTTTTGAACTGCCTTCTGTTTGTGAAGACATGACTTCTCTTTCGTCAAACAACATCCTCTGTGTCATAACGTGACTCACAGCCATTCAGCTCAAAACTTATGAATCATGTGAAAACGTGAAGCAGAGTTCATGACCGAGCACGCCCAAACAGCCCGGGTCTGAAGTGATTTTGATCTGCAGTTTGTTAAACGGGCGTCTCATCTGCGCCTCACCTGAACCGGAGTTGAATAAAGAAGTCGGCGTGTTTGTGGTATTAGTAAGGTGAGAGCAGAATAATCCCAGCGTCCCACCAAAGGCCGGTAAGTAGCTCTATAAACACACTCCCACGTTTAACACCGCCACAGTTTACTCTTGTATAAACTAAGAACACAAACAGTTGCTGCTTTTAAACCGGGAATAAAAAGGGCAGCAGATGAATTCACAGGTAATATTTTAATATTTTAACTAAAATTAATAAAAATGAATAAAAAAAAATACTGTTCTGACAATAAATATGAGCAACATTTGGTGGGAAATTATTACTTTTTTGTGTCCATGATAAAGATCAATCCACATTTGACTTACTTAAAGAGAAACTAAATGAAAATCACTTGTATTTTATGTCATATTTGAACCCAAAGGAACAGGAAGTCAAATGTTAACTCTCTAATCAGCTGAAGTGAAATAAATCCTACCTAACCCAGTTAAAGTGTCTGACCTGCTCGCTGCCCAGAGTCCCGGTTCCTGACCCCAGGGCTCGGCCTCCAAACAGGGGGCTGCTGGTCTCGCTGTCCGCGCCTCCCAGCGCGCCATCGGGCGACTCCAGCACTGTCGGAACGTGGTTCATGGTGGCGTGGGGGTTGGAGATCACCGTGGAGTTCTTCAGGTTTTCAGCTGTGGTGACTGGAGCTTGTTTACTGGCTTTACCGCCAAATAACCTAAACGTGCATCAGTGAAGGAGAGCAGGAAGTTAAACCAATCAGTCACCGAATGAACAACAAACATGTTTTAACCAAAAATAGTATGTTGAAGTACTTGAGCACAATATCTGGATACTTTGCCCAACATACTCCGACTGAATGTAATTGAGAAAATACAACTAGTTGCTACCAGAGTACCCAGAAATAATACTACAGAAAGAGTAAAACTACTTCAGCATATTTTTACTCAAGCAAAAGTAAAAAGTAGCTGTCTAAAAATTACTCAGGTAATAGTAAAAAAGTATTTGGTAAAAAGTGTATACAAGTACTGAGTAACTGATCAAATTATCAATCAATTAGTATTTAAGAATTACATAATCAGGTGGATCAAATTATAAAGTTAAGAGGAAATTTTGGTATTTCATGGACCAAAATGACAATAATTCATATTAGTAACAAAAAAAACAAAAAAAAATCAGGCAAAATAATTTTTTTCCAAATCATTATAAAACTTATGAAACTAACAGAAACTGCAGGTGTGTCTCTGTCTGATGAATTTTTGGTTAAAACATGTTTGTTTTCCATTCAGTGGGAAGAAAATCCAGAAACTTTACTCAAGAAAGAATAGAAATACTTCATAACAGAATTACTCAAGTAAAAATAAAAAGAACAGCAAGAAGTAAAAAACTTCTAAAGGTAAATTTTTCCAAAAAGTTGCTTAAGTTAATGTGATTGGGTAAATGTAGCTAGTTAAACACCAAAATAATCTGCTTAGAGCTTCTAATTTTACTCATAAAACAGTGAAGAAAGAAGAAGCCCTTATAGGCTGCTAGTCAGAACGAAGCGGCGCTTGAACCTACAACCCTCCTCTTGTTCCCGGCTTCGGCTAATCGGTGGGCTGTGATGACTGCAGCCGCGGCGGGGGATAACAGCAGCACGTCTGTTTGAAGACTTATCACTGCCTCACATTAACGAGGGCAGAGTGCTGAGGTAAGACGATGCAGACTCCATTCCTGCACGCCACTCCCTCCTGTTGCCCCTCCAACCTCACCACCAAGGCTGAGGCTTGGCAGCTCATCAGCCGCGCTCAAGGCCTCCACTCACAATGGCCTCATTTAACCCCACACACACACACTGAGTGAGTGTGTGTGTAAAACAGGCCCACACGTGTGATACTTTAGTCATGATTAAGGTTTTTTGGGGGAGTGAAGTCAAGTCCATACAGGAGGGCCCCACTTGGAGTGGCTCACCATGTCTGGAGGGGTTCGCTAAAAACCAGGGCCGTCAACGTTAGCGCGTTAGCTAGTTAATCTGATATCACACTGCAAAAACACAAAGTCTTACCAAGTGTTTTAGCTTCTAGTGCCATTATCTTAGCACGCATGAAATGAGACAAAACTAACTTAAAAAGCAGTAGCAAGATATAGCCACTTGTTTTAAGTAAATATTTCCTTAATATTAATGAAAAACTGCTTGTTCCAATGGAAAACAAATTAACTTAAAACATGGGAAAAATGTCTTGTTACAAGTGAAATAATCTGCTAATGAACTGGTACTCGGTTGATGCAGTATATGAAGCTGATCTTATCTGCCTCACCAAAGGTGGTTTCTGAGTTAAAAACTGTTTCTGAATCGAATCATGACTCTGAAAATCAGAATCGTATCTCCAGTTTGAAGATGTGTGTTCACCTGCGAAGTGTTGGTGATGAAACCTGCTGTCTTCCCGCCGCCGCCGCCGCCGGGCCGCTCTGCATCCCGCCTCTCAGATTGTCGATCTCGGAGACGCCCTTCTCGCGATCCGTCTGATTGGCCAGAAGCGCTGCTGACCCGTTGGGCTTGGCGACGCCGAACGAGTTTTTCCCGTGAGACGTGACGGAGAGCACGGCCGCCTCGATGCTGCTGGTGGACGAGCGGTTGCCGTTGCGGGCGGCGGCACCCGAGCGGCTGGGCCTGGGCAGGCTGCGGTACTGCAGAGTGGAGCGGGCGCTCATCGGGAGGAAGCCGTCGTCATGGTGACCCAACGCAGACCCCCCGTCCTGCCCACCCGATTTTAAGCCGCCCGACAGAGAGCGCCCTCCTGATTTGGGCATCTTCCCCAACGTGGCCGAGCCGCTGGTGATGGTGGCGCCGCTCGCGGTAACCAT
This sequence comes from Poecilia formosa, assembly GCF_000485575.1. NCBI lineage: Eukaryota > Metazoa > Chordata > Actinopteri > Cyprinodontiformes > Poeciliidae > Poecilia > Poecilia formosa. The sequence goes on from NW_006800038.1 coordinate 682,161, forward strand.
GGTTACCATGCCGTGACCTTGCTTCTTGAAGCCGAAGGTGCTGGTCGGGGTGCGGGTCGACAGCACGAGCGTGTGAGACTGCGGGTCGGAGACGGTGTGCGTCAGCGGGGCGGCGGCGGCGCGGCCGGCGGTGGCCGGCTGCTTCTTGGCCTCGTCGCCGCTGCTGCGCCCGGCGTCGGACGGCGAGCGCTGGAGGCCGTTCGAGCGCGGGGAGAGGCGACCTTTTTCCGACACTTTTACGTCGTCGGTTTTACCTGCAGGAGGATGAAAACGATTCAGGTGAGCGAACAAAACCAGAACGGCTTCACATTACGACACAGGTGGGAAGAGTCTCCAGAAATTTCACTCCAACGTTAGAGCTGGACAATATGGCTGAAAAACGGATCAGAGGTGTCCAAAGTGTGGCCCGTGGACCTTTTGTGGCCCCTGGAATGATTTTGTGTGGCTCTGCCTGCAGTATAAAAACGGTACAGATCTGACTGTTAGGCAGATGGAGCCAATGCAGATGCACATGTTTTATAATGGGGATAATTTTATAAACATCCTAATTACAAACAAAACATTTGATCCTAAAGAGATTCTCCTTTTAAAGTCGTTAAAAAGTCACAAACTGTTCTAACTGCTGCTTTTACCTGTTTTACTATCTAAGCTGAGTGATTCATATTTTTTGAAAAGTAATTTTGGTTACAAAGATTCATAATCCATTTTAGTTATTGCGTTTTTTATAAAAAAATTTTTCCAATTCCAGTAATTATTTTTTTTATATCTTTGACTGGGTATTCTTGCATTAATATGCTGTTGTTATTATATTAGTTGAAAATTATCTCAAAATGACAATATTACTGTTTATCACAATAACTTCTGGGAAAATGTATTTGTTATAACGTCAAAGTCGTACAGTTTCCTAAAAAACAAGTAATAATCATCACTTTTATAATTATCACAATACCACAAAATACGACAATGAATCTTAAAGTCCAAATCACCAAGCATATTTTGCGTTTATCAGTAACACACAGTCCCAATAATATATACAAAATGTGAAAGGTTAAACATAAAATCACAGAAAACTAAATCTTAATCCTCCATTATATTATAACAAACAAAATCACACAAGGATTATCTCCAGGTAGCTACAAAGGCCACACCAAAAAACCCCCCAAAAACATTAAAAGTTGCCAAATTTATTGTTTATCTTGATATATTGTTCTATGTTTAACGATGGGAGTTTGATTTACCCGAGCCGTGGCTCTTCAGGCCGACTGAAACCGTGGAGCCAGTGCTGCTGGTGCTTTTAGTGCGGGGCGACGTCACCCCCACCTGGGCGCTCATGCCCCTCCTCCAGGAGCCCGTGTTGGACACAGAGGGCGTCTTCCTGCCCGAGCAGCCCTTGTCGGACTCGTCGGACACGTCGCAGTTCCTGCGGCTCCACTTGGCGTCCATCCTGGCGCCGCCGTCCAGCCCGCCGTCGGGCCGCTTCACCTCGTCTCCGGTCCAAGCTTGGTGAGCCGTTGTGGAGGCAGAGTGCTTCTCCGCATCCGTCACAGGCTGGAAACACAGAGGAACAGTTAGACAAGAGGTTCGCAAAAGTACAACGGCGCATTACGGCCAAGGTAGACGGAAGGCAAAAAAAAGGAGTAAAATTCTGCTAAAAATCTCAGAAATTTTCAGATGAATCTCAGAAATTTTCTAGAAAAAACATTGACATCTCTGAGCTCCAAAAGTCAAACATTTGTAAGAAAAAAAAATGAAATTTTGAGATTAGTCTCAGAAATTTCCTAGAAAAACTTTCAAATTTATAGTCAAAAAATTTCCATTTTTTCTCTAACATTTTTGACTTGAAAATCTTTTCAAAGTTTTTTCCAGAAAATTTCTGAGATCCATCTCAAATTTTTTGTTTTTCTTCTCACAAATTTTCAACTTTTTAAACCCAGAGATTGTGAGATTAATCTCAGATATTTTCTATAAAATTCATACAAGTTTCTGAGCTCCACAAGTCCAAAATTTTCAAGAAAAAAAAGGACATATTAAATTAAAAACTTTCTGAGCTCCAAAACTCGAAAATGCAAAAAGAAAAAGAAAAGCTTGAGATTAACCACAGAAATTTTTGACTTTAGAGCTCAAAAATTTCCTTGTTTTTTCTAGAAAATGTCAGTTTTTTTTTCCAGAAGTTTTTGAGTTTTTGGTGAAAATCTACTTCTCCTTTCTTTTCTATCTACAATACCCCTAGCATACTGTCATGTAATTTTCTAGAAAATTTCTGAGAATCTCAAAATTTCTGAGTTTTCTTCTTACAAATTTTTGACTTCTGGAGCTCAAAATGTAATCATTCTGGCAGAAAATTACTCAGTTTTTCCCATCTACAATGGTCCTACCATGTTATCGTAGAAAAGTGCTCGGTTCAGTCAGACAGCAGGACAGCAGTCGGTCTGGTCACATCACAGCTTGCGAACTAAATGTTCTAGTAATTTAAAAGATGACTACACTTTCATGTCAGAGCAAGCCTACAGTCTGACAACAGCAGATCTTCAGATTACTGAATCCTGGTTAGTGAACTGATAATGACCTTCTCACAGGAAATGTACTTAACGCAAACCAGCAGGAACACTGTTGAAGCATTTCAGCTCCATGGTTAATTAACATTTTGCTCAGGCACATTCTTGTTTTGAATCTTTATGCCAACCAGAGTTCACACCTGAGAGGAGACGCAATTCGATTGGGGAACAAATTTGAGACATTCACACTGCATTTTGTCAAAACAATCTAAACTAATTAAAAACCTGTTCCCCTCCCAGCCTGTGGGGGCGCTGCACTAAGAACCACTGAAGGAGACAACACAAAAACCTCTAATGAAAGCAGGAGCGCAACTTTCTAGTTCACAAAAAGCAAAGTAGCGTCAGATTTTAGCAGATGTCGGATTCCTCTTTTGTCTTTGGCAATAGATAATAAATTAAAAACCAGAGAAGACTCCAGCATATTGAGGCGCAGAACACAGTTTAGCCAGAAGGTGGCGTCTATTGGAGGGGCACAAACTACCAGCAGATATCTGAGACAGGACTAAAGTATAATCAAACTAAAGTTTGATTAAAGCAGAAATGGTGTGAATGCACTGTAAATATTCATAACTTTCCTACTAACAGCAGCTGGATTTGTTGCAATGACAGTTCTGCTGTCGCACAGGCAACACCTTTAAAAAGCTGCAAGCTGATCTGCTGTGAGATCTTCAAAGTCCAGCCGACGCAGGCTCGCCTGAGGACAGACGAGGCAGAGCTCATTACCGGCACTCTGTCGTACAGCTGCACTGAGAGAAAGACGCTCTGTGTGCCTTCCTTTGTTATTCAATCAGCACCTTGACCTCTGCAGCAATAATGAAGAGTCATCACACATGGGATGGCCTCAGATCAGGCCAAATATACTGTGAGTACAATAAGCACAAGAGTCCACTGACATTTTCAGCAAATGTCAAAGACTGACATGCAAGCTTAGAAAAAATAGCTTTAATGTATAAAAGAAACATGTGCTCCAACTAAACAACAAATGTTAAAAGCTTCATTCAGGGAGTTTCCACACCTGATAGTTCAGCAGACTCTGTTTGATTGGGGACCAAAATTGCAACATTTGTTACATTTTCAGCTGCTGCAGTTCTCTTTCACTGCATTGTCAAATCATCCAAACCAATCAAAAAACCTGTTCCCCTCCTCACCTGTGGGGGCGCTGCAGCAAGAACTACAGAAGGAAACAACTGAAAACCTCCAGAGCTTCCTTCCTCATGAAATGTAAACGAAAATGGAGTGGCGTCAGATTTTAGTGGTTGTAGGATTTGTTGTTGGTAATAAAACCACGAGCCATTTCTCCTGTTAGCACTAAACTAGACTAACGTTTGTTTTGGTTGTATTTACCCAGAATGCCCTGCTTTTGGAGCGGTGCAGGTTTCTGCAGGTTTCAGCAACTCAAATTTAAGACATTTTAAGACGTTTAAAGTCAATTATGAATGAAATTTAAAACTTGTATCACATCAGAAATGTACAAAAAATAGCATAATTTATATAGCAGTGCCAAACTACTAAGTGGCAAAGACAAATGTCTTCCAGCCAACTGGCGTTAGTTAACACTAAAAAAACTAGCTAGTTAGTAATTGTAAATTAGCAGCTAGCTAGTGGTAGCCTCAACTGCTTTGAGGAACAGAACATAATAAAGATGTCTGCCAATGACTCAAATATCAGATCGGTGTGTCTCTAATTGAAACAAATCATGTAGGAATGCCCTATAAAGACAATTCATTTAAACTTCGTTGAACTTCCAGTTGATTGAACTGGGTTTCACTGCAGGATGCAGAGAATCCTGCTCTCTGAATGCGTGTTTTCTCTGACTTGCCTGCGTGCTGAGGCCTTTGCGCTGAGCTGCAGGTGTGTTGGCGTAGGAGGAGATGGAGGAACTGGTGTTGATGTCATCGGTGTCGATGTTGTCGCTGACGCCGCTGCTTACCGAACTGCTGTCATCCCAGCTGCACAAGAAGAAGAAGAGATATGGAGGCTCATTTCAGTCCATATAAACAAATCGCTTTATATGGAGGAAAACGACAGACTAAGACCTGTTGGAATAAACAATAAATCAGTTAATTGCATAATAATTTCCATTTATTTCTCAGAAATATCTTCCAATTCCAGTGTTACATGTTTATTAGAAATGAAAATGTACTGATTTTACAGAGGGTGTACTTGCATTATTACCCTACATTACTTGAAAACTGTCTCAAAACAACATTATAGTTTATTGTAATAACTTCCGAGGCAATTCATACAAAGAGACAAAATAAAGTCTGATAGGATATAATTCTGCTTTGCATTAGCCTGCTGAGAAGAAATAAATTGACTTTTAGAGTTTTAAGTGTTTAATGTCACCACTTAGTCAAAGATGCATGCAAAATTCATTTAATGCATAAAAACAGATCACTTTCTATGAACCGGAAAAGACGAAAAATGTTAATTTAAGCATGAAGTGAGACTGAAAGAAGAATCTGGTGACTGCCTGGAGATTTTCCTTTTATTCTCCATAAAACTGATTGCAACTTGGATACACACACACACCCACACCCAGACACGTCTGAATGGGGTTGTCTATCATACGAACAAAGACTCGATGGAAGGCTGACATCATGGTGCGTTTGTGTGTCTGAGCTGTTCAAATAGACCCACATGAGCAGAGCAAACGTGCCAAGAGTTAAGGATATCTGTAAATATGTCTGTGTGTGTCTGCTGGTGTGTGTGTGTGTGGGGTGTGTGTGCATGTGTGTGTCTGCTGGTGTGCGTGTGTGTGTGTGTATCCGCTTAGAGGCTGTGGGGGACAGGAAGCCCAGCCAGTTGGCAGGCAAACATTGGCCTGAAAGGAGCAGAGGGAGGCTGATGGTGACAGCCACTGCAGGGATGACGCACACACACACACACACACACACACACACCCATACACTTTGTCAGAGCTGAAAGGATAAACACATTTCAGATTTGATCAAGCTAGCATTTGTTGCCTTTGATATAATTTTCTTCTAATCCAGATGATTTTTGATGTTTATTAAGGTGGGCACTTATTGTGTCGTTTATCATTTATGGATGTAAAGATTTCACATCTTTATTCACATGATGAATCTCAAGAAACCCAAAACATTCCTTAATGTTGGGATTGTTAGTTTTGATATTTTTTTCACAGTTTGTTTAATTAAAAGCATCAATGCACTGCAAAAACACAAAAGCTCACTCAGTATCTCATAAGTAATTTTTCATGAGCTTGTGTTAAGTAAATAATTCCTTTATATTTATGAAAATGTAATGGCTCCATTGGCAGATTATTTCACTTATTGCAAGACATTTTTCCAATCTTATAAGTGAAATAATCTGCCAATGGAACCAGAACTTTTTAATCAATATTATGGAATTATAGACTTAAAACAAACTCCTCTATCATTCTGAAAAGTTGCTTGTAAGTTAGTTTTGTTTTATTGCAAGTGTAATAAATATTTTCACTAGAAAATAGACCAAAAATACTAGGTAAGACTTAGTGTTTTTGCAGTGTAATATTCTGTTTATGGAAGCATGACTCAGATTTATTTGTTTATGAAAAGAGGAATAAATCCCTGAATTATTAATAAGGTGATGTCCGTTAATCCCGTGTATCAAGAATCATCTATTAAGAATCAGGTAATAGAGAAAACATTCACATATTAACATAAACTAAAAACTCTGATGCTATTTCAAACGTTTCAGCATAAAATTATTTATGATTTAATTGTGTGAATTTCAGAAATATCTCCAAACCAAATGAGCCTACACAGTTCATTTCCCACCAGCTTACATCGTCTTGTTTTTAATCATTCATCCTTCCAGTTTGATCTTTGTACAAAAGCAAAACAGAGGCAGCTTTGGTATAAACAAAACCAAAGCGGCGTTGCTCAGTAGTCAACTTACACGCCCAGAACTTTCCCACCAAGCAGCGAGCTCACATCATAATTATGGCTTCAAACTAAGAAGCTAAACAAAAACAGACATTTCCAATGGCACAGTTCCCAGATTCAACAGAGAACCGCCAAAACCTAATCAGCTGGTTCCTGACAACCATCAGACCCAAACACCAGCCGATGACCCGACGTCCTCCTGGATTTAACCGGCTGAATAAATCAAGCAGAAGCTTAGCGCAGACACGGCTTATGGAGCTGAAAGCATCCGAGGAGAGGAAAGAGCTGGGCGGTGATGAGAGATTTAGAGTGACCAGAACCAGTTTAAGTCTTCCACACGGCGAATGGGGGTATTTCCCACGTGGACTCCGCTCACAGACAATAAATATGGACAGCTGCACTGCAAAAACACTAAACTTTACCAAGTACTGTCCAGTTTCCTCCAGTGCACTTGAAAAAAGACTAAGTAACTCTTCAGCAGGACATAGGAGCTGGTTTTAAGTAAATAATTCCTTAGTAGTGATAAAAAGTATTAATTCCACAGGAAGATTATTCCACTTGTAAAAAGACATTTCCCCATGGTATAAGTGAAATAATCTGCCAGCAAAACTAGTACTTCTCCATCAATATTAAGAAATTATTGACTACATCTTTCTGAAAAGTTACTTAGTAAGTTAGTTTTGTCTTATTTTAAGTGCACTGAGATATTTGCACTATAAAATAGACAAAAATACGTGGTTGGATGATTCTACACTGCAAAAACACAACATCTTACCAAGTGGTTTTGGTATAGTTTCTCACTTGCATTAGGTTAATATTGAAAAGACAAAATTACTTGGTAAAATGATTCTACACTGCAAAAACACAAAATCTTACAAAGTATAGTTTCTAGTGCAAATATCTTAGAGCACTTAAAAAAATACTAAAATAACTTACAAGCATTTTTTGGATAGATATGGGAGCTTTGTCCTTTTTCAAGTGCACTAGAAAAAATAGACAAAAATACTTGGTAAGGCTTTATGTTTTTGCAGTGAGATAATCCAAACACTAGACATGACATGAAAGGAAACATTAAATTTAGTCTCTTTTCCTACTCATATGTCTGGTATCTACCTGTTCAGGGTGCCGGTGTTGCTGTGGGAACCGGGTCGCTGCGCGAAAATGCCAAACTGGACAGAGAGCTTCATGACTCCATGCTGCTGAAGGATTCACAGAAATAAATCTCTCTGTCTCTTCTCCTCCCTCCCTCTCTCTTTCTTTCTCTGCGCTCCCTCTCTCGTTCTGGATCGAGGTTCTTTGTCACTTGCTGCAGCGGTGCTTCATCCCCCGGGCGCTGTTTGTCTCTGTCTGCGCCGAGCGCCGAGCTGAAAGGATCTGAGCGGAGGACCTGCCCCGCCGCTGGTAACCTGAGCCGCCCTGGAGACCGTTAACCTCTTCACTGCCGCAGCAGCGCCGCTAACGCTGCGCAGCCAAACACACACACAAACACACCCTGTGCCCTAAATAAGCCGCTTGAGGAGCATCAAACAGGCGGGACGAGTCAAAGCCGCGCCAGCGCAGACAGATTGAGACAAAAATGACAATCCTCATCCTCCACTTGCTCTGCTGTGTGGTTCCCAGCTCTGGTTTATGTATCCTGACTGTGTGCGCGTGCGTGTGTGTAAGACTGCAATTTCCCACACAGATCCACCCTGAGCAACTGACAAGCCAGCGCTAATTAGAGATCAGGCCAAACGGCGGGCCCAGCCCTCAGCATCCTGCTGGCAGAGCAACCCGCCTGTTACCAACCGCCGAGCCTTTACGACCAATCACAGGAGACCGAGACGCTCACCACGGGCAGCGCTGGCAAAGACCAGGTCAACAGCTAATGGATCAGAACCAAAGGGTCAGTTTATAAATGTTTCTGGGTCGTAGGGAAGTTAAGGCTCTCTCACACCTGAACTTTGTTTCATTTTCAGCTGCTGAGGTTCGGTTTCATGCTCCCCTGAGTCCAGAGGTGGGTAGTAACTAGTTACATTTACTCAACTACGTTCACTTGAGTATTTTTTTTTTTAATTTACCTTTTCTATGCTGTACTTTTTACTTTTACTGGAGCTATTTTATTATGAAGTATCTCTACGCTTGAGTAAAATATCTGGATTTTCTACATACTGAATGAAAAACAAATATGTTTTAACAAACAAATAAGACCGACAGCTTCTGTTAAAGTTTCATAACTTTTTTTACTGAAAGAAACGGATTCGGAAAAAAATGTTTGTGACCAATTTTGTTATTTTTTTGTTACTAATATGAATTATTTTCATTTCCATCCTTAACATACCAACATTTCCACTTAATTTCCGATTTTGTTCCATCTGATTGTATGATTTTTAAATATTAAATAATTGATGATTTGACCAGTTCCTCAATACTTGAGTCGACTATTTACCAAATACTTTTTTTACTGTTATTTGAGTAAAAATTTTGGATTTTTCTACCCCTGTCTGGTGAGGAGCCATATTGATAAGCATGAAACTTTAACACCTGATCATATTATTACTGGAGGGCTCAAGTTGCCACCCTCAAAATTAACAAATTAAAACTTTTTTACATTGAGATTATGCTGATTTTGGTCAGTTAAAAAGCTTTTCTTTAATTTTATGAATATTGGAGATGTTTCTATTCTGTTTGAAAGTGTTTTTCCCCTCCTCGCCTGCAGGGGCGCTGCAATCAAGATATACTGAAGAAAAAGGCACAAAAACCTCTGAAGAAGACACTGAACACAACTTCCTGCTTCACAAATTGTAAATAAAGAGGAGTAACAAACTTTTTCTCTTTTGTCTTTGGTAAAAAAAAAAAAAAAAAAAGGCCATTTCTTGTGTTAGCACTCGATTCTTGCGTTTGTTTTGGTTGTGTTATTGAAACTGAACTAAAGATCTGATTCATTACAAAACCTCAATGGGGCTCACGGTTTAACTTGGTGAAACCAAAAGGTGCAAACCCATTCTTCAGTTTTTAAACAGGCTAAACGGCCTATAAGTCAGTAATGGAGGACGAAACGAGACCCAAATCAAGACATTCCACTCGGGAGCCTTGCCTCTCGCCCGGTCCCATTAGATTAGGGTTTCTCTTCTCCCAAAAGGGTCAAAGTTCAGGGGCCAAACTTCCTTACAGAGAAACACAGAGTTAAGAAGATGGGGGTTGGTGGCAATGAAAAAATGAAGCTCCCACATGGGACAGCCAATAATGGTTTCTGTGAGCGTCCTGAGAAACAGGCAGTGGGTTTGTTTGTTTTAACTTTCCCTATGCGAGGCTCCTGGGACGTGGTTGGTTGGACGGTTGGTCTGCTGGTCATTTCAGTTCACCAGCGGCTCCCCCAGCCCCCAACCTCAGGAAAAAAACCACCTCTGGCACGAGCACACAGAGTGTGTGCCGCAGAAATGTACACACAGACATGCAGCCACAACAGAGCAGCCAGGCAGAAGTAAGGGGATTTCCTGCATGTGAGAGGAAACTACTGGCCTCTTCGCCTCGCAGCTGCATCGCATAACCCCCAAATCCCCGTCTGTCGGGGGCCGGCAGGCAGCGGATGGTACCTCGGCGTGGTGGGTACGTTGTAAGGAGAAAAAAGGAATTATATTTCATTCAAAAAACCTCAGAAAATTTGAGATTAATCTCAGAAAATTTCCAGAAAATAAAGGAAATTTGTGAGCTCCAAAAAACTCAGAAATTTTCAAATTAAACTTAGACATTTTTGTAGAAAACTTTGAAATTCCTGAGCTCCTAAGGTAAAATGTTCCAAAAGTTGAACATTTTTGACTTCACGAACTCAGAAAAAGTTTTTTCTAGAAAATTTCATCTGAAAACTTTTTTTTATTTTTTTATCACAGTTCTTCACTTTTGAAACTCAGAAATTTCCACCTTTTCTTTTTCTAGAATATTTCTGAGACCAATCTCAAAATTTCAGAGTTTTTTTTTCTTACATATTTTCAAGTTTTGGAGCTCAAAAGTGTCCTAACTTTTAAACTCAGTTATCTAGAAAATTTCTGAGATTAACCTAGAAATTTCTGGGTATGTTTTATAGAAATTTACTCTTTTTGTCGCCTATTTACACTGGTCGTAAACGCCGTCGTAAGACGAAGAGAAACTTTTAGGTGTAATCTCTTTATAGGAAGCAGACAACATCTCACTGAAGCTGTCGGGTGTGCTTTAAGTAAACATACAGACAGAAAAGCCAGTTTGTGGATTAACACTCAACCGAACACAAAACAAGCAAGATGACATTTTTATTTTTAGTGGTGTGACATCTGGAGTGTTAAAGCAGGATCTGATCTTTACTGTTAAATAAAACAAACTGAAATGTACCTGGAGATGACATTCCTTATGAAAAACTTTAGATACCAGCAGTTTTAAAGGTTGAGTTGTATCAGATATACGTTTCTGACTTTTTGTCTTTCTTTTAATCCTTTTTTTTTAACGTTTTTACAGCAAAAAAACCTTAAGAGGATTCAAGGAGACCTAAATATGCATAAGGAAGTCCCTGTTTGTTTTTGTTTTTTTAAATAAATAAACTTTAATCATTCTGCCTTTTGGCTTTTCTACTTAAATCAAAAGTAGATCAAGTTTTTGGTTTCTAACTTTGCAGGGAGAAAAAAAATCATGTTCTGAACGGTACGGTCAAGCTGAAAAGATGAAGGAAAGGGAGAAAAACGGGATTCTGGGACATTCTGGGCCGGATCCCAGGAGTCCTGCGGTATGAAAATGACACAGTTGTCCCCGCTTTGACAGGGAAAGACGGAACCGGAGCGGACAGCACAACGAGCCGGGTTTGTCTTTCCGCTTATTGGGCCTACCGTCTCCTGTCTCGGAGAAAAAAATGGCTGCCCACATTCAGATGATTTATCGCAGCATGTGTTTCCTTTAAGTGCTCGCTTTCTCTTTGTGTTTGTGTGTTTAATATGTAAACACTCCTATAGATTTGACCGACTGACCCCGATCTACAGAGAATACACACAAAACTCTGAACACGTGTGCATCACTTCACACACACACACACACGACCCCTCCGAAAGGCACTCACTTCAGACAAATGAGGAATTTCTATCAGCAGTGCAGATGCCATCAAACCCATTTTCACCTCAGCGCGAGAAGAAGACTCAAAGCATCTTTCTTGGTCGGAGAAAAAAACTCATTTTGGATTTTAGGTGGAAAAAAATACAGGTCAAAGGAAACAAATTAGGCTCATTTCAACACGTTGGTATAGGTCAAAACATGTTCATTGCACAAAAATGTTTTTAGATCTTAACGTTCACACTTGCATGTGAAAATGGCTGCAAAAAGATGCACAATTATACAACCATACATCTTTGAAAAGCAAAAGTGGAGCCTCCTGCACAACAAGAATGCGGCAAGTGGTTTCTGGATGGTAAGTCAGCAACAAAACATTTGTGTTTCTCTGCAGCCGTTGTACAGTGCTTACAGCGGTAAAACCAAACTCCCTAAAAGCAAAAAATTAAATCTTACCAGGTATTTTTTTGTCTAGTTTCTATTGTCTTATTTGAAGTTTTGTCACTTCAAATGAGACAAAACTCCAAAAATTCTTGGTAAGGTTTTGTGTTTTTGCAGTTCTGAAGCTTTGCTGGGGTTGCTAGGTAACAGGTTAGCGCTCTGCTGGGGTTGCTAGGTAACGGGTTAGCACTCTGCTGGGGTTGCTAGGTAACGGGTTAGCACTCTGCTGGGGTTGCTAGGTAACGGGTTAGCACTCTGCTGGGGTTGCTAGGTAACGGCACACTGCTGATAAATCATAAATATCTCATAAATCATGCTGATTTATGAGATTCTGGAGGGTTTTTTTGAAACAGCTTATTTTCCAGACACCAAAAAACATTAACTTCTCACCAAAAACCACCTGGCTGTTTTTTTGTTTTTGTTTTAAGCACTCAAGTTGTTTTTTAGAAGCAGCAGAAACCCAAATGGAAGAACAAAAAAACTTAGAATAAAGTGATATTTGCATGATATGTCCCCTTTAAGGGTCTCCAGATAACACATGATAATCCTCTTTAGAATAACAGAAACATATTTGGGACTTCCAGCTGCTAGAGAACCACTTGCTGCTTTTTTCCCCTCCACATTTCCCATGTAAAAAATGTTATTTTTAATCAAAACAAGAAGGTCTGCAGTCTGTCTCAAGACACTAAGCCGACTAAAACATGGATCCAAATTAAACTTCAAGGCTGCACTGAAACGTTTCCCCTAAAGTTCAGTTAATAGACGTTTGAAGGATTCAGACTCACCCTGTGCTAACCGACCAACAAAGCTCTCACAATAGACGAATTCTCCTTTTGCTCCACTTTGTCCATCTACGGTTTCGTCCCAGTGGTCTTGGTCAGATTCCAGACCGGACCAGAACCACGGCGGGACTGAGTGCTTTACTGCACTGACTGCCTTCAGAGAGTAAATTTGAATATAAAAATAAAAAAGTATCTGATTTACAGCTGATCCGTCAGTAGAATTACTCAGTGTGTGATTTTGCATCTCTGTGAGGCTGTTTTGTTTACAGCTAATAGAAACCCCGGGTGGTGGTCTGCTGGTATGGTAGCCATGGCAACCTGTGTTACCACGGCTACCATATCTCTAAGGGCTTGTCTCAGTCTGTATCTACCTGCTTGTAAACAACAATTTTTACTTATTCTGTTTATGATATGAGAACCAGTTAGTGGCATTTAGTTTTAGAAGATGAGAACTTACCGCATTAAAGGAGTTAAAATGTTAAATAATGCATTTTTACTGTAAATTTGAAAGATATAGAAGAAGATTAAAGCCACTGGAAAAACAAAAAGTAATTGAGTTTTTCTCAATTTTGACTTGTTTCTCAAAAATTTTGACATTAATCTCAGAAAAATCAGAACTGAAAAAAGTGAGATTCTGAGATTAAAGAAGACTAAAATCAGACTATTTGGATATTTTTTCTTTTTCTCTTCTTTAATCTCAGAACTCTGAGAAAAGAGTCAGAATATTTTTTCTACATTTTCAGTGGTCCTCATCCTCCTCCGTAGGAAAAGCAGATTACACCAGATGGGAAATCTGTGTGGGCGCAAAAAACAGCAAAACATACTCAACCTTTAGAGCCACACAACGGCTCCAGCAGGGCTTCAATCCAAACATCACGCACTGCAACAAAGTGAAACGGCTCACGTTTTCACAGAAAAATGTGTTATTTGTACATTAGTCTACATCTGAAGTTTGTCAAATAATTAAAAGAGAGTCAAGGTATAAACGAGTGAAATATGTTTCCACAGCAAGGCAGGTGAACTTGCCTTGGACATAAGGTGAGAAACTCAAGGTGGATCTGGAGAACAGTTGATGCTTTATAAGAAATCAGCTGAGGTGGATTTTGATTTGCAGGTTTGTAGGTGGTACGAAAGAGGATTAGGGCCACTGAAAAACAAAACTAAACTCAACAGCGGCGTTTTTGGCAGATTTCTGACTTCAGATCTTAAAAAGTTAAAGTCAGAATTTTGACAATTCTGCGGTTAAAGTCATAATTGTGATATTTAAATCATAATTCTGATTTTAAAAAGTCCAAATTCTGATAGGATTAAAGTCATAATTCTGATATTAAAGTAAGAATTGCGTGGAAGAATGTCAAATTCTGAGAACTAAGTCCGAAATCTGAGATTAAATCAAAATCTGAGAAAAATTCAGAATTGATATTAAGTCATAATTCAGAGAAAAACTTAAAAATTCTGAGAAAAAAGTCAGAATTTTGAGATTAAAGTTTGGATTCTGAGAAAAAAGTGAAAATTCTGAGAAAAAAAAGCCAGAATTCTGAGAATAAAGTGTAAAATATGAAGAGACTACAACAACAAAAATCTGCAGCATTAAAAGCAGAAAAAATTTGGTGGAAGAAAAAACGTATCCAACACCAACAATAATTATTGCAGCGAAACCACAACATTACGATAGCTGGAGCAGAGGAGCAGGTGGAGAAGCGGCCTGGTGGAGAGTAAAACAGCCGCAGCGGCAGGTGTTGGAGAAGCAAAGAGCTGATAAGGTTAAAAACATTTTGTTCTTCTGCCCGAGGCCAACAGGGAAACCGCTCAAGTCCAGACACGACAGAGAAACGTTTGGGGGTTCAAGCATCTGTGTGTCTGTCTGAAACAACCTCTGCACTGTAAAAACTCTAAATCCTACCAAGTGTTTCTGGTCTATTCTTAGTGAACACATCACTTTGAATAAAACAAAACTAACAAGTAACTTTTCATCAAGACACAGCAACTTGTTTTAGGTAAATAATTTATTACAATTGATGAAAAAGTTCCAGTTGCACTAGCAGATTATTTCACTTTTAACACAGGAAAAATGTGTTGTTACAGGTAAAATAAGTAGTTATTTTAATCAATATCAAGGATTTATTGACTTAAAACAAACTCCGATATGTTTTTAAACCGTCACTTATTATTTAGTTTTGTCTTATTTTAAGTGCACTAACACATCCGCACTAGAAAAAGCCAAAAAACACAAAGCAAGTATTTTTGTTTAGTTTCAAGTGTAAATTTCTCACTTCACATGAAATAATAAAAAACTGGTTTAAAAGTATCAAGATGTGGGTGCTTTTTAAAGTAAATATGTCCTTAATATTGATGGAAAAGTACTAAATAATCCACAACCAGATTATTTCACTTGTAACGAGACATTTTTTCCATATTATAAGTGAATTAATCTGGCAGGGAAACTAATACCTTTTCATCAATATTGAGAAATTATTGACTTTAAAACAAGCTCCTACGTTTTACTGAAAGTTTATTTGCTACCTTTGTCTTATTTCACATGTACTCCAATATTTTCACTAATAACTGGACAAAAAAAATTACTTGATTTTGTTTTTGCAGTGCGTTCTGCAGTCACGCTCTACTTCGCACAACAATCCATCACCATCTTTTGGTGCAGACAAAACAATTAGAGGATGAATCATAAATGAAAACTCATAACTAGAGAGGATTTCAGCAGATAAACAGCAGAGGAGTGACAGACACATCAGCTGGAGTCCTTCAGGTGCCAAAACATTACAAAATGATTCACTGAAAGCAAATGGATTTTATGACCCTGGAACATTATGCCAGTGTTGCACAAACTGGGTTTGTAATGCAATGTGTCACATTGCTCCGAGGTGCAACTCAAACAAAGCCTGCAGTTTCCTCTCCCTATGAGCAATTATTAGTGGAATAATAAATCAGGAGTCTCTCCATGCAGTGTAAAGGACTTAAAAGATTACTTGTTGAGAGATTTAGTGGGAAACGTTCTGTTTGTTTGCTTAGAGAGTCTCAAAAGGCGAAGAAAGGCAAAGATCTCCACAAAAGCATGAAGTTTACAATGAAAAGGTAACGACGGCGGCAGAAGGGATCAGGCTTTAACGAGCACTGATGAAGGAGTCTGTTAGTGGATTAGGCTGAGTTTACTTTACGATGCATCACATGATGCCTAAAAAAAAAACACACACACTGCACAGACCAACAAAAACTAATCCTGCAGCAGGCTGTAGTCACTAAGTCACTTTGGCTTTTTCTGGATCACAAATTCATTTGTCATAATCAATGCGGCGGATTTTCGGTATAGGGGAATTTTTTCAATGGATATAAGATGCTTTAGTGCAAATATTTAAACTTAAAAAAAATCTAAATACATTGTTTTCTTTCTCCTTCCCATGAACTGCCCCTCCCTGGAAGCTGCAGCCTTTCTCAAATATAGCGTCTCACACAAAAGCTCTTAACCCGACACTTCTCTTGTTTACTTTCCTTTGACTTTTTAAACAAATGAACATTTTATTTCCTTGTGTGCAACAGACAAATTATGCTCAACAGCTGTATTTCCATTACAAATGTGTAAAAACGTAGTGAATATCCGGCTAGAATGTAGAAAAAACACAACTTCACAATTGTGATGTTTCCATTAAGTAAGAAAAGTGATAAAAATCACATGTAAATAAGTTTGTTCACACAATAAATCATTAAAAAATACATCACACCATCATCCTCCTGCCACTTCCTGTCATCTTCTTTGTCGTTTCTGTCAGTAGTAACATCCTGTTGTTGATCACATGACTCGTGTGATGCAAAAAAACATTTTCTATCAAAAAATTATATATATACTTTTTAAATTGCCGTGTTTCCATTAAGCAAATTTATATTCATAATTCCAATTTGCAAATTGTAAACGCAGCTATTAGTTAAAACAGAAACAAGAAAAGAAAAAGATGGGGGTGGGTCCTCTGTGCTCCCACAGCAGCTTCAGACAACAAAGACCTCTTCTTCTTTGTCTTCTTTAACAAAGAGGATTCAAACCAGAGGACAGACCATAATAGATTGCTTCCTCTTTTCTCAGCCACAGAGATTAATGACAGGATTAGAAAGCTCTCTTACACATCAGCACACAGTTTCTATTCTTTATTGTCTGCTTGTACGTTAACAGTCTGCTGTTTCATGACTCAGCTTTGCTTCCTTTTACCACTTCAGGTACATTTGATATGTTAGTCATTTTGCACAGCTGCTGAGCAACACGTCATGTTTCTCCCCCGCCTGCTCATTAGTCCAGGTCTGGTTTATCGGAAAACGTTTTGCATGACGGCTTTAAAGGTTTTCTTAAAGGTGAACCTCAGCCCTTTGAAGCCTGTGACCTCAGAGTTCAGGGGTCACGGCGTTTTTGCCCCAGTGCCACGTGACCGCCCGACACCTCCCGCCTTCAGCCGCCAGCTTCTCCTGAACACTTTGCTGCATCGCAATCCAGAGAGTACAGAAAAAAAAAACGCACAGGTCACATAAATCCACAACAGATTGCACAGATGTCTGGACGTGTGAAGCTTATAAATTAGAGATTATAGTCCAGAACCTGAACACTGCTCAGCGCCATTCCTCCACCTGCATCATTAACTCGCTTTTCATAAATTTAATCAGCCTCATCTTTTACTAGATGAAACCAGTCACCCTTCTTAACCCCCAGCTCCAAGACTTTCCATCCCGTGTGCCAATGCATTTTATGCAATGGTTCCCCAAATTACGAAGGAGGATTAGGGCCACTGTAAAAATAAAAACCTCTGACTTTAAATTTATGAGATTAAAGTCAGAATTCTGAGGAGAAAAGTCAGACTTTCAAAGAAAAAAGCTACAATTCTGAGATTAAAGTCACAGTTATGATTATAAAGTCAGAATTTTGAGAGTAAAACCAGAATTCTGAGGAAAGGGTTGGATTTCATGTTTTCCAGTGGCCTTAATCCTCTTCCATACCAATCCTCCTGATTAATCCCATTAATTTTAAAGCGGTGAGATTAACCAGACATTCCTGCAGAGATGAGGGGAGACCCACCTCTCCTTTTTCCTCTCTTTTCTCTCAAAAAGGAATTCAGCCACAACATGATCATGATGGAAAAATGTGAATATTCTGAAGAGAAGCCACATCTGCAGTGTTGGTTGATCATAAATCTCCCAGAGAAACATGAAATAAAATATAAAAAGTCCCCCAACTTTTATCATTTAGCTACTTTTTTATCCTCTACTTATCGCACTCTTTAATCTAAACAAGCAAGAAAGGAAAAACCAAGAGATGAGAGGAGAGACGCATGAAAAGAGGGGAGGAAACTGGAGATGAAAGACAAAGGGAGGACAGGCTGGCTTACAGAGAGAGAGAGCAAAACACCAAATCCCACCACGAAGTTTTGGGCTACTTTCTAGTGGGCCACTGGAGATGAGAGTAAATATTTCTAGAAAATCTAAAAATTTCTGAGTTTTTCTTGCAAATTTATGACTTTTTGAGTTAAAAGAATTTTCCGTTTTTTCAAGAAAATTTCTGATGTTATTATAAAACTTTCTGAATTTTTTTGATGGTATTGAATTCAGGTTATAGATGCATAAAAATGTTTGCAATAAATTTTAAACTAATCTAATCGTAAACAGAAATTAATAATTTTTTTTCCCCCTTCCTGTTAGGAGCTGGCGATAGCTGGATAAAAAATGCCCAAACCAGTCACTCTGCCTCTGTTTTCACCCACAGCAGGCCTTTGTCTCGCTTAATTTACCCCATATTCATTTAGAGCCGTCTCCATCCATTCTGCTGTCCATCTCCGCATCATTTTATTCCCTCCCCCATCGTCTGTCTTTCTTTCAACCCCCTCATCTTTCTGCAGCTACATGGTGGGGCGCAGCTCAGCCTTTATTCGCTTCTGTCTGACAAGCGGCCAAATCCTTCCAACTGTCTGACAGGACAAAGGCGGCAGCAAAATCACAAACAGAAATGTCACAGATCGAGCAAAACTGTCCTTCTTCTCTTTGGCTGACATCCAACACAAACGACTAACATCTCAAACCATGAATACATCCTCAAAGTGAGACATGAAATTCAGATCCGGAAACATATTTTTATACTAAATGATCTTATTGAGAAGTTTTTCTGCCTCGGGTTCTGAAACTGGGTCAAATTAACCAAGTGCTGCCTCACATTTTGTGTTTCAATGTTTGACATTTTTCTTTCTCCACGTGTCAACATACAAGTTTCATAACATATATAAATATCACCTCTATCTACACTTTCAGAACAAATATTTACTGATTTTAAAGTAGATAGATAAACTACAGGTGAACCAGTAAATCGTCCCCGAGTTCCTTCATTTGGGAAATCAGAATCTGTCAACATTCCGCTAATGGCGAAAAAACACAACTTCGCAATCGCAGTGTTTCCATTGAACAAGAGATGCAATCAAAATCAGACGTGAATAAGTTTCTTCATGCAATAAGTCACTAAAAACATGCTGGCATCATTCTCCAACTACTTCCTGTCATCTTCTTTGTCATTTCCTTCAGTAGTAACATCCAGTTGTTAATCAACTCAAGTTATGTGAAATAAGCGTTTTCATTTCGGTTTTGCAAAATAAACCAATTTCAATACAGTCAAAAAAGAATCACCTTTTCTGAGTGGCAAAACCATCAGATTATCTGAAACTGATTTGTTTCCATTAAGTACATTTATTTTTGAAATTGTGCTATTATAATGTCAATGGAATCACAGCTGTTGTTGCTACACTTGGCAACTTTTCAGACAAAAACAAAATGGGAATCGGCCAGAATCAGACAATTCTGAAAACAAATCGGCCAGAAAATGTGATCGGTGCGCCGCTAATATAAACACTGAAAATCCAACACGCACGAGAGATGTCACTATTTTTACAATCCACAAATCCAAATTTGGAATAATTAATATCAAGTGGATCCTGTGAGATGGATTAATAATAATAAACCGAGAAAGAAAATGGAAGAGGATATTTTATCCAAGAATAAAATATCATCAGCAAACAGCATGAGTTTGTTTTAAAACTCCACTTTTAATTGTTGCTCAACCAGATTTAACAGCAAACTTTAAGTTAAAAAAATCATAGAACATATATAAGTAAAAGAATAAAACTAAAAAGTAGAGGACATTCAAATACGCACTGCAAAATCACAAAATTTTAGCAGGTATTTTTTTTCATCTAGTTTCTAATGCAAAAATCTCAGTACACTTGAAATAACTAACTTAGAAATAACTTTTTACCAAACTATAGCAGCTTGTTTAAAGTAAATACTTCCTTTAATATTAATTAAAAAGTCCTAGTTACACTGGTAGATTATTTCACCTGCAGCATGGAAAAAAATTATTTTTGAACTAGTCATTTTTAAGCTCCTAGATCTGCTGAAAAGTCACTTGTAAGTTCGTTTTGTCTTATTTCTAGTATCCTGAGATATTTGCAGTAGAAACTAGACTAAAAAACTTTTGTGTTTTTTCAGAGCGAGAGGAGAAACGTGAAGTCCACCCACCTGTCGGCGTCTCCCTGTCCTGACGACGCGTTCCGATGGAGCGTCTCTCGAACTGCAGCCATGCTGTCAGGCAGTCGGTTCAGGCGGCGAGTGTAGAGACCCAAACCTCCATCGGTCATGTAGCTGCAAAAAAAAAAGAAACATTTTAGGCACCAGCACGCAGAAAATGTGCAGTACAACACTTTCAAATCCAACACACTGTGTCCGGTCTTTCTGATAAATTATCTTTATTTAGTTCAGGAGGCGGAGCTCAGAGTGGTTTTCTGGTTGGAGCAAAGCGTCCATCAACCAGAAAAACCCCCAAAAACACTGAAAACAGCTAATTAAATGACACAGATTTCCCTTATGTGGCGAACAAAAGTGGTGTTTAAAAAGAAGAGGCACAAACATTGTACTCAAAAACTTTACTCTAGTAAGAGTAAAAACGTATTTGGTAAAAGTTACTATAGTACAGAGTATCTGATCAAATCAGTCAATCATTTAATATTTAAAAATTATATCATCAGACAGGACATAATATAAAGGTAAGTGGAATATTTGGTATTTTATGGACAAAAATGACAATAATTCGTATTAGTAACAAAAAAAAAATCATTAAAAACATGTTTCCAAATCAGTTTCTTTCAATATAAATTTATAAAACTTTACCAGAAACTGCAGGTGTATGTTTGTGTCTGGTGAATTTCTGGTTAAAACATGTTTCTTTTTCATTCAGCGGGTAGAAAATCCAGAAATTTTACTCAAGTAAGACTAGAAATACTTCATGATAAAGTTACTAAAGTGTAAAGTAAAAATAGTCCAAAAAGCACATCTTAAATGTAATTAGTTACTAGCCAACTCTGTTGAAAAGAAGAGGCAGCACAATAGACAAAAGATGAGTCTGTTCTTTATTTCACCAGAACATAAATTCATTACAAAAACCAGTTCCTGCCTGTCAAATGCTGATGAATGGAAGAACTAAAGATAGGATCTGATATAAACATACTGACTACTTATCTACAAAAAGGAGGCAAAGCAGTGATTAAGTTCATTTCGTAACAGAAAAAACTTGATTTATATGTTGGGAGACTGAAAAGTGGTTCCAAGATGCTGAAACTTTCCCAACGGATAATAAAAAACTGAAACTAAATATGAACCAAAGATCACTGGTGGATATAAAAACTGGCTGATTTAGTTCAGGCCAACAGATGGTGGATGCTGAAAATGTAACGCATTATTAATATAAACTCAGATTAAAACGGGTAACCAGGAACTTCCAACAGAAAGAGAACTGATTTCATGATATACAAACATCGTTGGGGTTTCACCAACTAGAATTTATCAATTACAAATTAGAAAAAAGACAGCCAAACATATTTATAAAAGTGATTTGTTTGCGCTTGTTTCAAGTCATAAATTCCCTAATTATTATTATTTCCAGTGCTATAACTGAAATAATCTGCCAAGGAAATTAGCAAATTTGTGTTTTATCCGTGCATCTTTGTTTTACTCGTGAACCACTTTGTGATTTTTATCGATGAAAGGTGCTATACAAATAAAAAGTACTTATTTCATAGTAAGAAACCTGCAAAAAGTACAAATAATCCATTACTCATAAGTAAATAATCTGCCTTTTGTAGTCATAATAGACACAAAGTTTTGATAATAAGAGACTAAAATAATGTATGCAACTTTGTTTTAAATTAAAAAACAAGTGCGGTTAAAGCAGGACTTTGTCCAGACACAGGATCCAGTCCACAGGGGGTCGACATCAATCATCACACTGCAAAGTCACCTTGGAGATGACCGGCCAGAGACAAACACAAGCTCAAACATTTCTCTGTCACACTAATATCTAACCCCGCTCCTATCCACCTGTCTCAGTAGAAACCTGTCCAAACAAGACATTTTATTGTTTACAGGCGATCTGTTATGTAAAAAAAATCACATTCTCCATGTATTTGTACTTCCATTTGGGTTTCTATTGCTTCTAAAAACAAACCAAGCTCTTAATAAAACACACACAGCCATTTTTTGGCAATAAGTTCATCTTTTGGTGTCTTTTTGGTGTATGGAAAATCAGCAGTTTCAAAAACCTCCAGAATGTTGAGTCAGTTGCTAGGTAATGACAGGCGTCATTACTTAGTAACACAAGCTGAGCTCCAGCTTGTGGTCAGTTGGTTTTACAGCTGTATGTGCTGTACAATGGCTGCTGGAAAAGACAAGTTTTTTGTTGCTGACTTACCATTCATTATTGTTGGTTGTTCAGGAGGCTCTACCAATGCTTTTCAAAATGCATGATTGATTGTATAATTGCACATCTTTTTGCAGATATTGTCACGTGTGAGTGTAAATGTTGAGTTGGGGAGCGTGGCCAGCAGCAGATTATTTGGGTTTAAAGCATCAGAATTTCCTAAAACCGACTAAAATCTCAATGTCTTAGAATAATTTTGTGCAAACAATGTAATTAACATTTTTTTGTCATCCATAAATCTATCTTATCCTCTCTAGTTAAAATAATAGCTCACCTTTAAAACCACCACTTTACCAGCTCACCTTTATGAAACTCCTCCAGTTTGATACAAACAAAATCATGTTACAAACCTACCTGTCTGCCTCAAACATGTCAGCCAAAAGCAAAATCAAACACGTCCAGGTGCTTCTAGCCGAATAAAATCTCGAACGAAATGAGTCCGTTCAACCGTCAGGTCTGCGGCAAACACAGATAAACAACACCAGCAGGTGAAGGCGAGTTTCATCACGGTGAAATGAAGCCGGTCAACTTGTGTGTGAGCTCAGCGTTGATATGAGGCGGCTCTCCTCCGCTCCACATGCTGATTTTCCTCCCCTGATAGGAGGTTGGGTCTGGCAGAGGAAAAGGGAGGGAGGAGGAGGATGGGTCAGACAGTTTAGACCCGAAGCGTTAGAGAGTGAAGCGCTGGGTCTCTGTTCATCTCTGAGGGACAGAGAACCAAAAAACTGAGGGGCTGTGGGCTGAAGAAAACCACTGCACTGCAAAAACACAAGGATTTTTGATCCAATTCAAGTGAAATCTCTTAGTACGCTTGATTAAAGATTAAAATAAATTACAAGTAACTTTCAGAAAGATATATGAGCTTGTTTAGAGTCAATAATTACTTGTTCAACTGGCAAAATATAAAACATGGGAAATGTCTTGTTATAAGATTAATCTGTCTTTAATCAATATAAGCTCCTATATCTCACTGAAAAGTTACTTGCAATTTAGTTTTATCTTATTTCAAGTGTTCTAAGATATTTGCTCAAGAAACTAGACTAAAATNTTAACACCTGATCATATTATTACTGGAGGGCTCAAGTTGCCACCCTCAAAATTAACAAATTAAAACTTTTTTACATTGAGATTATGCTGATTTTGGTCAGTTAAAAAGCTTTTCTTTAATTTTATGAATATTGGAGATGTTTCTATTCTGTTTGAAAGTGTTTTTCCCCTCCTCGCCTGCAGGGGCGCTGCAATCAAGATATACTGAAGAAAAAGGCACAAAAACCTCTGAAGAAGACACTGAACACAACTTCCTGCTTCACAAATTGTAAATAAAGAGGAGTAACAAACTTTTTCTCTTTTGTCTTTGGTAAAAAAAAAAAAAAAAAAAGGCCATTTCTTGTGTTAGCACTCGATTCTTGCGTTTGTTTTGGTTGTGTTATTGAAACTGAACTAAAGATCTGATTCATTACAAAACCTCAATGGGGCTCACAGTTTAAGTTGGTGAAACCAAAAGGTGCAAACCCATTCTTCAGTTTTTAAACAGGCTAAACGGCCTATAAGTCAGTAATGGAGGACGAAACGAGACCCAAATCAAGACATTCCACTCGGGAGCCTTGCCTCTCGCCCGGTCCCATTAGATTAGGGTTTCTCTTCTCCCAAAAGGGTCAAAGTTCAGGGGCCAAACTTCCTTACAGAGAAACACAGAGTTAAGAAGATGGGGGTTGGTGGCAATGAAAAAATGAAGCTCCCACATGGGACAGCCAATAATGGTTTCTGTGAGCGTCCTGAGAAACAGGCAGTGGGTTTGTTTGTTTTAACTTTCCCTGTGCGAGGCTCCTGGGACCGTGGTTGGTTGGACGGTTGGTCTGCTGGTCATTTCAGTTCACCAGCGGCTCCCCCAGCCCCCAACCTCAGGAAAAAAACCACCTCTGGCACGAGCACACAGAGTGTGTGCCGCAGAAATGTACACACAGACATGCAGCCACAACAGAGCAGCCAGGCAGAAGTAAGGGGATTTCCTGCATGTGAGAGGAAACTACTGGCCTCTTCGCCTCGCAGCTGCATCGCATAACCCCCAAATCCCCGTCTGTCGGGGGCCGGCAGGCAGCGGATGGTACGACGGCGTGGTGGGTACGTTGCAAGGAGAAAAAAGGAATTATATTTCATTCAAAAAACCTCAGAAAATTTGAGATTAATCTCAGAAAATTTCCAGAAAATAAAGGAAATTTGTGAGCTCCAAAAAACTCTGAAGTTTTCAAATTAAACTTAGACATTTTTGTAGAAAACTTTGAAATTCCTGAGCTCCTAAGGTAAAATGTTCCAAAAGTTGAACATTTTTGACTTCACGAACTCAGAAAAAGTTTTTTCTAGAAAATTTCATCTGAAAACTTTTTTTTATTTTTTTATCACAGTTCTTCACTTTTGAAACTCAGAAATTTCCACCTTTTCTTTTTCTAGAATATTTCTGAGACCAATCTCAAAATTTCAGAGTTTTTTTTTCTTACATATTTTCAAGTTTTGGAGCTCAAAAGTGTCCTAACTTTTAAACTCAGTTATCTAGAAAATTTCTGAGATTAACCTAGAAATTTCTGGGTATGTTTTATAGAAATTTACTCTTTTTGTCGCCTATTTACACTGGTCGTAAACGCCGTCGTAAGACGAAGAGAAACTTTTAGGTGTAATCTCTTTATAGGAAGCAGACAACATCTCACTGAAGCTGTCGGGTGTGCTTTAAGTAAACATACAGACAGAAAAGCCAGTTTGTGGATTAACACTCAACCGAACACAAAACAAGCAAGATGACATTTTTATTTTTAGTGGTGTGACATCTGGAGTGTTAAAGCAGGATCTGATCTTTACTGTTAAATAAAACAAACTGAAATGTACCTGGAGATGACATTCCTTATGAAAAACTTTAGATACCAGCAGTTTTAAAGGTTCAGTTGTATCAGATATATGTTTCTGACTTTTTGTCTTTCTTTTAATCCTTTTTTTTTAACGTTTTTACAGCAAAAAAACCTTAAGAGGATTCAAGGAGACCTAAATATGCATAAGGAAGTCCCTGTTTGTTTTTGTTTTTTTAAATAAATAAACTTTAATCATTCTGCCTTTTGGCTTTTCTACTTAAATCAAAAGTAGATCAAGTTTTTGGTTTCTAACTTTGCAGGGAGAAAAAAAATCATGTTCTGAACGGTACGGTCAAGCTGAAAAGATGAAGGAAAGGGAGAAAAACGGGATTCTGGGACATTCTGGGCCGGATCCCAGGAGTCCTGCGGTATGAAAATGACACAGTTGTCCCCGCTTTGACAGGGAAAGACGGAACCGGAGCGGACAGCACAACGAGCCGGGTTTGTCTTTCCGCTTATTGGGCCTACCGTCTCCTGTCTCGGAGAAAAAAATGGCTGCCCACATTCAGATGATTTATCGCAGCATGTGTTTCCTTTAAGTGCTCGCTTTCTCTTTGTGTTTGTGTGTTTAATATGTAAACACTCCTATAGATTTGACCGACTGACCCCGATCTACAGAGAATACACACAAAACTCTGAACACGTGTGCATCACTTCACACACACACACACACGACCCCTCCGAAAGGCACTCACTTCAGACAAATGAGGAATTTCTATCAGCAGTGCAGATGCCATCAAACCCATTTTCACCTCAGCGCGAGAAGAAGACTCAAAGCATCTTTCTTGGTCGGAGAAAAAAACTCATTTTGGATTTTAGGTGGAAAAAAATACAGGTCAAAGGAAACAAATTAGGCTCATTTCAACACGTTGGTATAGGTCAAAACATGTTCATTGCACAAAAATGTTTTTAGATCTTAACGTTCACACTTGCATGTGAAAATGGCTGCAAAAAGATGCACAATTATACAACCATACATCTTTGAAAAGCAAAAGTGGAGCCTCCTGCACAACAAGAATGCGGCAAGTGGTTTCTGGATGGTAAGTCAGCAACAAAACATTTGTGTTTCTCTGCAGCCGTTGTACAGTGCTTACAGCGGTAAAACCAAACTCCCTAAAAGCAAAAAATTAAATCTTACCAGGTATTTTTTTGTCTAGTTTCTATTGTCTTATTTGAAGTTTTGTCACTTCAAATGAGACAAAACTCCAAAAATTCTTGGTAAGGTTTTGTGTTTTTGCAGTTCTGAAGCTTTGCTGGGGTTGCTAGGTAACAGGTTAGCGCTCTGCTGGGGTTGCTAGGTAACGGGTTAGCACTCTGCTGGGGTTGCTAGGTAACGGGTTAGCACTCTGCTGGGGTTGCTAGGTAACGGGTTAGCACTCTGCTGGGGTTGCTAGGTAACGGCACACTGCTGATAAATCATAAATATCTCATAAATCATGCTGATTTATGAGATTCTGGAGGGTTTTTTTGAAACAGCTTATTTTCCAGACACCAAAAAACATTAACTTCTCACCAAAAACCACCTGGCTGTTTTTTTGTTTTTGTTTTAAGCACTCAAGTTGTTTTTTAGAAGCAGCAGAAACCCAAATGGAAGAACAAAAAAACTTAGAATAAAGTGATATTTGCATGATATGTCCCCTTTAAGGGTCTCCAGATAACACATGATAATCCTCTTTAGAATAACAGAAACATATTTGGGACTTCCAGCTGCTAGAGAACCACTTGCTGCTTTTTTCCCCTCCACATTTCCCATGTAAAAAATGTTATTTTTAATCAAAACAAGAAGGTCTGCAGTCTGTCTCAAGACACTAAGCCGACTAAAACATGGATCCAAATTAAACTTCAAGGCTGCACTGAAACGTTTCCCCTAAAGTTCAGTTAATAGACGTTTGAAGGATTCAGACTCACCCTGTGCTAACCGACCAACAAAGCTCTCACAATAGACGAATTCTCCTTTTGCTCCACTTTGTCCATCTACGGTTTCGTCCCAGTGGTCTTGGTCAGATTCCAGACCGGACCAGAACCACGGCGGGACTGAGTGCTTTACTGCACTGACTGCCTTCAGAGAGTAAATTTGAATATAAAAATAAAAAAGTATCTGATTTACAGCTGATCCGTCAGTAGAATTACTCAGTGTGTGATTTTGCATCTCTGTGAGGCTGTTTTGTTTACAGCTAATAGAAACCCCGGGTGGTGGTCTGCTGGTATGGTAGCCATGGCAACCTGTGTTACCACGGCTACCATATCTCTAAGGGCTTGTCTCAGTCTGTATCTACCTGCTTGTAAACAACAATTTTTACTTATTCTGTTTATGATATGAGAACCAGTTAGTGGCATTTAGTTTTAGAAGATGAGAACTTACCGCATTAAAGGAGTTAAAATGTTAAATAATGCATTTTTACTGTAAATTTGAAAGATATAGAAGAAGATTAAAGCCACTGGAAAAACAAAAAGTAATTGAGTTTTTCTCAATTTTGACTTGTTTCTCAAAAATTTTGACATTAATCTCAGAAAAATCAGAACTGAAAAAAGTGAGATTCTGAGATTAAAGAAGACTAAAATCAGACTATTTGGATATTTTTTCTTTTTCTCTTCTTTAATCTCAGAACTCTGAGAAAAGAGTCAGAATATTTTTTCTACATTTTCAGTGGTCCTCATCCTCCTCCGTAGGAAAAGCAGATTACACCAGATGGGAAATCTGTGTGGGCGCAAAAAACAGCAAAACATACTCAACCTTTAGAGCCACACAACGGCTCCAGCAGGGCTTCAATCCAAACATCACGCACTGCAACAAAGTGAAACGGCTCACGTTTTCACAGAAAAATGTGTTATTTGTACATTAGTCTACATCTGAAGTTTGTCAAATAATTAAAAGAGAGTCAAGGTATAAACGAGTGAAATATGTTTCCACAGCAAGGCAGGTGAACTTGCCTTGGACATAAGGTGAGAAACTCAAGGTGGATCTGGAGAACAGTTGATGCTTTATAAGAAATCAGCTGAGGTGGATTTTGATTTGCAGGTTTGTAGGTGGTACGAAAGAGGATTAGGGCCACTGAAAAACAAAACTAAACTCAACAGCGGCGTTTTTGGCAGATTTCTGACTTCAGATCTTAAAAAGTTAAAGTCAGAATTTTGACAATTCTGCGGTTAAAGTCATAATTGTGATATTTAAATCATAATTCTGATTTTAAAAAGTCCAAATTCTGATAGGATTAAAGTCATAATTCTGATATTAAAGTAAGAATTGCGTGGAAGAATGTCAAATTCTGAGAACTAAGTCCGAAATCTGAGATTAAATCAAAATCTGAGAAAAATTCAGAATTGATATTAAGTCATAATTCAGAGAAAAACTTAAAAATTCTGAGAAAAAAGTCAGAATTTTGAGATTAAAGTTTGGATTCTGAGAAAAAAGTGAAAATTCTGAGAAAAAAAAGCCAGAATTCTGAGAATAAAGTGTAAAATATGAAGAGACTACAACAACAAAAATCTGCAGCATTAAAAGCAGAAAAAATTTGGTGGAAGAAAAAACGTATCCAACACCAACAATAATTATTGCAGCGAAACCACAACATTACGATAGCTGGAGCAGAGGAGCAGGTGGAGAAGCGGCCTGGTGGAGAGTAAAACAGCCGCAGCGGCAGGTGTTGGAGAAGCAAAGAGCTGATAAGGTTAAAAACATTTTGTTCTTCTGCCCGAGGCCAACAGGGAAACCGCTCAAGTCCAGACACGACAGAGAAACGTTTGGGGGTTCAAGCATCTGTGTGTCTGTCTGAAACAACCTCTGCACTGGAAAAACTCTAAATCCTACCAAGTGTTTCTGGTCTATTCTCAGTGAACACATCACTTTGAATAAAACAAAACTAACTCACAAGTAACTTTTCATCAAGACACAGCAACTTGTTTTAGGTAAATAATTTATTACAATTGATGAAAAAGTTCTAGTTGCACTAGCAGATTATTTCACTTTTAACACAGGAAAAATGTGTTGTTACAGGTAAAATAAGTACTTATTTTAATCAATATCAAGGATTTATTGACGTAAAACAAACTCCGATATCTTTTTAAAACGTCACTTATTATTTAGCTTTGTCTTATTTTAAGTGCACTAACACATCCGCACTAGAAAAAGCCAAAAAACACAAAGCAAGTATGTTTGTTTAGTTTCAAGTGTAAATTTCTCACTTCACATGAAATAATAAAAAACTGGTTTAAAAGTATCAAGATGTGGGTGCTTTTTAAAGTAAATATGTCCTTAATATTGATGGAAAAGTACTAAATAATCCACAACCAGATTATTTCACTTGTAACGAGACATTTTTTCCATATTATAAGTGAATTAATCTGGCAGGGAAACTAACACCTTTTCATCAATATTGAGAAATGATTGACTTTAAAACAAGCTCCTACGTTTTACTGAAAGTTTATTTGCTACCTTTGTCTTATTTCACATGTACTCCAATATTTTCACTAATAACTGGACAAAAAAAATGACTTGATTTTGTTTTTGCAGTGCGTTCTGCAGTCATGCTCTACTTCGCACAACAATCCATCACTAACATCTTTTGGTGCAGACAAAACAATTAGAGGATGAATCATAAATGAAAACTCATAACTAGAGAGGATTTCAGCAGATAAACAGCAGAGAAGTGACAGACACATCAGCTGGAGTCCTTCAGGTGCCAAAACATTACAAAATGATTCACTGAAAGCAAATGGATTTTATGACCCTGGAACATTATGCCAGTGTTGCACAAACTGGGTTTGTAATGCAATGTGTCACATTGCTCCGAGGTGCAACTCAAACAAAGCCTGCAGTTTCCTCTCCCTATGAGCAATTATTAGTGGAATAATAAATCAGGAGTCTCTCCATGCAGTGTGAAGGACTTAAGAGATTACTTGTTGAGAGATTTAGTGGGAAACGTTCTGTTTATTTGCTTAGTGAGTCTGAAAAGGCAAAGAAAGGCAAAGATCTCCACAAAAGCATGAAGTTTACAATGAAAAGGTAACGACGGCGGCAGAAGGGATCAGGCTTTAACGAGCACTGATGAAGGAGTCTGTTAGTGGATTAGGCTGAGTTTACTTTACGATGCATCACATGATGCCTAAAAAAGAAGAAAACACTGCACAGACCAACAAAAACTAATCCTGCAGCAGGCTGTAGTCACTAAGTCACTTTGGCTTTTTCTGGATCACAAATTCATTTGTCATAATCAATGCGGCGGATTTTCGGTATAGGGGAATTTTTTCAATGGATATAAGATGCTTTAGTGCAAATATTTAAACTAAAAAAAATCTAAATACATTGTTTTCTTTCTCCTTCCCATGAACTGCCCCTCCCTGGAAGCTGCAGCCTTTCTCAAATAAAACGTCTCACACGAAAGCTCTTAACCCGACACTTCTCTTGTTTACTTTCCTTTGACTTTTAAACAAATGAACATTTTATTTCCTTGTGTGCAACAGACAAATGATGCTCAACAGCTGCATTTCCATTACAAATGTGTAAAAACGTAGTGAATATCCGGCTAGAATGTAGAAAAAACACAACTTCACAATTGTGATGTTTCCATTAAGTAAGAAAAGTGATAAAAATCACATGTAAATAAGTTTGTTCACACAATAAATCATTAAAAAATACATCACACCATCATCCTCCTGCCACTTCCTGTCATCTTCTTTGTCGTTTCTGTCAGTAGTAACATCCTGTTGTTGATCACATGACTCGTGTGATGCAAAAAAACATTTTCTATCAAAAAATTATATATATACTTTTTAAATTGCCGTGTTTCCATTAAGCAAATTTATATTCATAATTCCAATTTGCAAATTGTAAACGCAGCTATTAGTTAAAACAGAAACAAGAAAAGAAAAAGATGGGGGTGGGTCCTTTGTGCTCCCTCAGCAGCTTCAGACAACAAAGACCTCTTCTTCTTTGTCTTCTTTAACAAAGAGGATTCAAACCAGAGGACAGACCATAATAGATTGCTTCCTCTTTTCTCAGCCACAGAGATTAATGACAGGATTAGAAAGCTCTCTTACACATCAGCACACAGTTTCTATTCTTTATTGTCTGCTTGTACGTTAACAGTCTGCTCTTTCATGACTCAGCTTTGCTTCCACTTACCACTTCAGGTACATTTGATATGTTAGTCATTTTGCACAGCTGCTGAGCAACA
Source organism: Poecilia formosa (assembly GCF_000485575.1). Classification (NCBI taxonomy): domain Eukaryota; kingdom Metazoa; phylum Chordata; class Actinopteri; order Cyprinodontiformes; family Poeciliidae; genus Poecilia; species Poecilia formosa. The sequence continues at coordinate 713,726 of NW_006800038.1, forward strand.
CGTCATGTTTCTCCCCCGTCTGCTCATTAGTCCAGGTCTGGTTTATCGGAAAACGTTTTGCATGACGGCTTTAAAGGTTTTCTTAAAGGTGAACCTCAGCCCTTTGAAGCCTGTGACCTCAGAGTTCAGGGGTCACGGCGTTTTTGCCCCAGCGCCACGTGAGCCCCCGACACCTCCCGCCTTCAGCTTCTCCTGAACACTTTGCTGCATCGCAATCCAGAGAGTACAGAAAAAAAAAACGCACAGGTCACATAAATCCACAGCAGATTGCACAGATGTCTGGACGTGTGAAGCTTATAAATTAGAGATTATAGTCCAGAACCTGAACACTGCTCAGCGCCATTCCTCCACCTGCATCATTAACTCGCTTTTCATAAATTTAATCAGCCTCATCTTTTACTAGATGAAACCAGTCACCCTTCTTAACCCCCAGCTCCAAGACTTTCCATCCCGTGTGCCAATGCATTTTATGCAATGGTTCCCCAAATTACGAAGGAGGATTAGGGCCACTGTAAAAATAAAAACCTCTGACTTTAAATTTATGAGATTAAAGTCAGAATTCTGAGGAGAAAAGTCAGACTTTCAAAGAAAAAAGCTACAATTCTGAGATTAAAGTCACAGTTATGATTATAAAGTCAGAATTTTGAGAGTAAAACCAGAATTCTGAGGAAAGGGTTGGATTTCATGTTTTCCAGTGGCCTTAATCCTCTTCCATACCAAACCTCCCGATTAATCCCATTAATTTTAAAGCGGTGAGATTAACCAGACATTCCTGCAGAGATGAGGGGAGACCCACCTCTCCTTTTTCCTCTCTTTTCTCTCAAAAAGGAATTCAGCCACAACATGATCATGATGGAAAAATGTGAATCTTCTGAAGAGAAGCCACATCTGCAGTGTTGGTTGATCATAAATCTCCCAGAGAAACATGAAATAAAATATAAAAAGTCCCCCAACTTTTATCATTTAGCTACTTTTTTATCCTCTACTTATCGCACTCTTTAATCTAAACAAGCAAGGAAGAAAAACCAAGAGATGAGAGGAGAGATGCATGAAAAGAGGGGAGGAAACGGGAGATGAAAGACAAAGGGAGGACAGGCTGGCTTACAGAGAGAGAGAGCAAAACACCAAATCCCACCACGAAGTTTTGGGCTACTTTCTAGTGGGCCACTGTAGATGAGAGTAAATATTTCTAGAAAATCTAAAAATTTCTGAGTTTTTCTTGCAAATTTATGACTTTTTGAGTTAAAAGAATTTTCCGTTTTTTCAAGAAAATTTCTGATGTTATTATAAAACTTTCTGAATTTTTTTGATGGTATTGAATTCAGGTTATAGATGCATAAAAATGTTTGCAATAAATTTTAAACTAATCTAATCGTAAACAGAAATTAATAATTTTTTTTCCCCCTTCCTGTTAGGAGCTGGCGATAGCTGGATAAAAAATGCCCAAACCAGTCACTCTGCCTCTGTTTTCACCCACAGCAGGCCTTTGTCTCGCTTAATTTACCCCATATTCATTTAGAGCCGTCTCCATCCATTCTGCTGTCCATCTCCGCATCATTTTATTCCCTCCCCCATCGTCTGTCTTTCTTTCAACCCCCTCATCTTTCTGCAGCTACATGGTGGGGCGCAGCTCAGCCTTTATTCGCTTCTGTCTGACAAGCGGCCAAATCCTTCCAACTGTCTGACAGGACAAAGGCGGCAGCAAAATCACAAACAAAAATGTCACAGATCGAGAAAAACTGTCCTTCTTCTCTTTGGGTGACATCCAACACAAACGACTAACATCTCAAACCATGAATACATCCTCAAAGTGAGACATGAAATTCAGATCCGGAAACATATTTTTATACTAAATGATCTTATTGAGAAGTTTTTCTGCCTCGGGTTCTGAAACTGGGTCAAATTAACCAAGTGCTGCCTCACATTTTGTGTTTCAATGTTTGACATTTTTCTTTCTCCACGTGTCAACATACAAGTTTCATAACATATATAAATATCACCTATATCTACACTTTCAGAACAAATATTTACTGATTTTAAAGTAGATAGATAAACTACAGGTGAACCAATAAATCGACCCTGAGTTCCTTCACTTGGGAAATCAGAATCTGTCAACATTCCGCTAATGGCGAAAAAACACAACTTCGCAATCGCAGTGTTTCCATTGAACAAGAGATGCAATCAAAATCAGACGTGAATAAGTTTCTTCATGCAATAAGTCACTAAAGACCATGATGGCATCATTCTCCAACTACTTCCTGTCATCTTCTTTGTCTTCTTTGTCATTTCCTTCAGTAGTAACATCCAGTTGTTAATCAACTCAAGTTATGTGAAATAAGCGTTTTCATTTCGGTTTTGCAAAATAAACCAATTTCAATACAGTCAAAAAAGAATCACCTTTTCCGAGTGGCAAAACCATCAGATTATCTGAAACTGATTTGTTTCCATTAAGTACATTTATTTTTGAAATTGTGCTATTATAATGTCAATTGAATCGCAGCTGTTGTTGCTACACTTGGCAACTTTTCAGACAAAAACAAAATGGGAATCGGCCAGAATCAGACAATTCATAAAAAAATGTGATCGGTGCGCCGCTAATATAAACACTGAAAATCCAACACGCACGAGAGATGTCACTATTTTTACAATCCACAAATCCAAATTTGGAATAATTAATATCAAGTGGATCCTGTGAGATGGATTAATAATAATAAACCGAGAAAGAAAATGGAAGAGGATATTTTATCCAAGAATAAAATATCATCAGCAAACAGCATGAGTTTGTTTTAAAACTCCACTTTTAATTGTTGCTCAACCAGATTTAACAGCAACATTTAAGTTAAAAAATCATAGAACATATATAAGTAAAAGAATAAAACTAAAAAGTAGAGGACATTCAAATACGCACTGCAAAATCACAAAATTTTAGCAGGTATTTTTTTTCATCTAGTTTCTAATGCAAAAATCTCAGTACACTTGAAATAACTAACTTAGAAATAACTTTTTACCAAACTATAGCAGCTTGTTTAAAGTAAATACTTCCTTTAATATTAATTAAAAAGTCCTAGTTACACTGGTAGATTATTTCACCTGCAGCATGGAAAAAAATTATTTTTGAACTAGTCATTTTTAAGCTCCTAGATCTGCTGAAAAGTCACTTGTAAGTTAGTTTTGTCTTATTCCTAGTATCCTGAGATATTTGCAGTAGAAACTAGACTAAAAAACTTTTGTGTTTTTTCAGAGCGAGAGGAGAAACGTGAAGTCCACCCACCTGTCGGCGTCTCCCTGTCCTGACGACGCGTTCCGATGGAGCGTCTCTCGAACTGCAGCCATGCTGTCAGGCAGTCGGTTCAGGCGGCGAGTGTAGAGACCCAAACCTCCATCGGTCATGTAGCTGCAAAAAAAAAAGAAACATTTTAGGCACCAGCATGCAGAAAATGTGCAGTACAACACTTTCAAATCCAACACACTGTGTCCGGTCTTTCTGATAAATTATCTTTATTTAGTTCAGGAGGCGGAGCTCAGAGTGGTTTTCTGGTTGGAGCAAAGCGTCCATCAACCAGAAAAACCCCCAAAAACACTGAAAACAGCTAATTAAATGGCACAGATTTCCCTTATGTGGCGAACAAAAGTGGTGTTTAAAAAGAAGAGGCACAAACATTGTACTCAAAAACTTTACTCAAGTAAGAGTAAAAAAGTATTTGGTAAAAGTAACAATAGTACAGAGTATCTGATCAAATCAGTCAATCATTTAATATTTAAAAATTATATCATCAGACAGGACATAATATAAAGGTAAGTGGAATATTTGGTATTTTATGGACAAAAATGACAATAATTCGTATTAGTAACAAAAAACAACAACAGAATCATTAAAAACATGTTTCCAAATCAGTTTCTTTCAATATAAATTTATAAAACTTTACCAGAAACTGCAGGTGTATGTTTGTGTCTGGTGAATTTCTGGTTAAAACATGTTTCTTTTTCATTCAGCGGGTAGAAAATCCAGAAATTTTACTCAAGTAAGACTAGAAATACTTCATGATAAAGTTACTAAAGTGTAAAGTAAAAATAGTCCAAAAAGCACATCTTAAATGTAATTAGTTACTAGCCAACTCTGTTGAAAAGAAGAGGCAGCACAATAGACAAAAGATGAGTCTGTTCTTTATTTCACCAGAACATAAATTCATTACAAAAACCAGTTCCTGCCTGTCAAATGCTGATGAATGGAAGAACTAAAGATAGGATCTGATATAAACATACTGACTACTTATCTACAAAAAGGAGGCAAAGCAGTGATTAAGTTCATTTCGTAACAGAAAAAACTTGATTTATATGCTGGGAGACTGAAAAGTGGTTCCAAGATGCTGAAACTTTCCCAACGGATAATAAAAAACTGAAACTAAATATGAACCAAAGATCACTGGTGGATATAAAAACTGGCTGATTTAGTTCAGGCCAACAGATGGTGGATGCTGAAAATGTAACGCATTATTAATATAAACTCAGATTAAAACGGGTAACCAGGAACTTCCAACAGAAAGAGAACTGATTTCATGATATACAAACATCGTTGGGGTTTCACCAACTAGAATTTATCAATTACAAATTAGAAAAAAGACAGCCAAACATATTTATAAAAGTGATTTGTTTGCGCTTGTTTCAAGTCATAAATTCCCTAATTATTATTATTTCCAGTGCTATAACTGAAATAATCTGCCAAGGAAATTAGCAAATTTGTGTTTTATCCGTGCATCTTTGTTTTACTCGTGAACCACTTTGTGATTTTTATCGATGAAAGGTGCTATACAAATAAAAAGTACTTATTTCATAGTAAGAAACCTGCAAAAAGTACAAATAATCCATTACAGGATATCATAAGTAAATAATCTGCCTTTTGTAGTCATAATAAACACAAAGTTTTGATCATAAGAGACTAAAATAATGTATGCAACTTTGTTTTAAATTAAAAAACAAGTGCGGTTAAAGCAGGACTTTGTCCAGACACAGGATCCAGTCCACAGGGGGTCGACATCAATCATCACACTGCAAAGTCACCTTGGAGATGACCGGCCAGAGACAAACACAAGCTCAAACATTTCTCTGTCACACTAATATCTAACCCCGCTCCTATCCACCTGTCTCAGTAGAAACCTGTCCAAACAAGACATTTTATTGTTTACAGGCGATCTGTTATGTAAAAAAAATCACATTCTCCATGTATTTGTACTTCCATTTGGGTTTCTATTGCTTCTAAAAACAAACCAAGCTCTTAATAAAACACACACAGCCATTTCTTGGCAATAAGTTCATCTTTTGGTGTCTTTTTGGTGTATGGAAAATCAGCAGTTTCAAAAACCTCCAGAATGTTGAGTCAGTTGCTAGGTAATGACAGGCGTCATTACTTAGTAACACAAGCTGAGCTCCAGCTTGTGGTCAGTTGGTTTTACAGCTGTATGTGCTGTACAATGGCTGCTGGAAAAGACAAGTTTTTTGTTGCTGACTTACCATTCATTATTGTTGGTTGTTCAGGAGGCTCTACCAATGCTTTTCAAAATGCATGATTGATTGTATAATTGCACATCTTTTTGCAGATATTGTCACGTGTGAGTGTAAATGTTGAGTTGGGGAGCGTGGCCAGCAGCAGATTATTTGGGTTTAAAGCATCAGAATTTCCTAAAACCAACTAAAATCTCAATGTCTTAGAATAATTTTGTGCAAACAATGTAATTAACATTTTTTTGTCATCCATAAATCTATCTTATCCTCTCTAGTTAAAATAATAGCTCACCTTTAAAACCACCACTTTACCAGCTCACCTTTATGAAACTCCTCCAGTTTGATACAAACAAAATCATGTTACAAACCTACCTGTCTGCCTCAAACATGTCAGCCAAAAGCAAAATCAAACACGTCCAGGTGCTTCTAGCCGAATAAAATCTCGAACGAAATGAGTCCGTTCAACCGTCAGGTCTGCGGCAAACACAGATAAACAACACCAGCAGGTGAAGGCGAGTTTCATCACGGTGAAATGAAGCCGGTCAACTTGTGTGTGAGCTCAGCGTTGATATGAGGCGGCTCTCCTCCGCTCCACATGCTGATTTTCCTCCCCTGATAGGAGGTTGGGTCTGGCAGAGGAAAAGGGAGGGAGGAGGAGGATGGGTCAGACAGTTTAGACCCGAAGCGTTAGAGAGTGAAGCGCTGGGTCTCTGTTCATCTCTGAGGGACAGAGAACCAAAAACTGAGGGGCTGTGGGCTGAAGAAAACCACTGCACTGCAAAAACACAAGGATTTTTGATCCAATTCAAGTGAAATCTCTTAGTACGCTTGATTAAAGATTAAAATAAATTACAAGTAACTTTCAGAAAGATACATGAGCTTGTTTAGAGTCAATAATTACTTGTTCAACTGGCAAAATATAAAACATGGGAAATGTCTTGTTATAAGATTAATCTGTCTTTAATCAATATAAGATCCTATATCTCACTGAAAAGTTACTTGCAATTTAGTTTTATCTTATTTCAAGTGTTCTAAGATATTTGCTCAAGAAACTAGACTAAAATACTCGGTAAGATTTCATGGTTTGAGGTGTGAGCAATCAGTACAGTTTACAAACAAAATATTCTGGGTTTAAAAAAATAACTAAGTAACTTTTCAGGAATATATCGGAGCTTATTTCAAATAATATTGATGAAAAATTCCTAATTCCACTGAAAGCTTATTTCAATTATAACAAGACATTTTCTTATATTACAAATAAAATTATTTGCCAGCAGAACTTGCATTTCTAAATCAATATTAAGACATTTTTGACTCTAAACGAGCCCCTACACCTTCCTGAAAATTTACTTGTATGTTAGTTTTGTCTTATTTCTTATATACTAAGATATTTTCACTAGACACTAGAGCAAACATACCTGGTAAGATTTTGTGTTTTTACAGTGCAGCTTTAAAAACGTCTCCTGAATTTGGCGAAATCTCTGGGAAAAGTTTATTTCAACGGTTGCCGTTTCATTTTACCTGTGTCACATTTCCTCTGAATAACCCAGTGACCTCCTTGTACAGTATAATCCCAGTTAATCTTTTAATGAATGGCTCTCCAGTGTTGGAAAGAGCAGCAATTCATTTCACCACGGGGTTGATTTTCAAGGTGGGCTGAACTCCCTACAGATTTTACAACAGCTGGGAGTTTCCTGCCCTGTTTTAAATAAAAAGTTCTGCCATGATGGCAGGAGTGCAAAAACATAAAATCTTAGCAAGTATTTTTGTCTAGTTTCTAGTACAAATGTTTTAGTACACTTTAAATAACTTTTCATTAAGATATAGGAGTTTGTTTTAAGTAAATAATTCTTTAATATTGATTAAAAATACTGGTCCCATTGGCAGATGTTTCCCATTTTAGTCAATTACAGTCTCTTTTCAAGTATCCTAAGATATTTGTGCTTAAAACTAGACATAGTACTTGGTAAGGTTTTGTATTTTGCAGTGTTTTTTGTGCATTTATGTGCCACACACTGGAAAAACATAATCTTACCAAGTGTTTTAGGTCTAGTTTGTAGCATATTTGAAATAAGACAAAAAAAACTTATAAGTTTTTAGTACGATATAAGATCTTGTTTTAAATCAATAATCATTTAATATTGATGAAAAAGTTCTAGTTTCACTGGCAGATTATTTCACTTAAAACATGGGAACAATGTCACATGTGAAATAATCTGGAACATTTTCATCAAAATTAAAGGATTATTGACTTAAGCTATAATATCTTGCTAAATATTTGTAAGTTTCTTATTTCAAGAGTATTAAGAACAAGAAGCTAGAAGAAACACTTGGTGGTATTTTGTGTTTTTGCAGTGCAGTCAAGCAACCAGCTCCTCCTCTGTGGGTAAACGTCCCAGCTCCGGTGTGGAAGAACCAGTTATGTCTGCGCTGGATGCCGACGCGCTCGCGATCGAGGGAACCGCAAAATGTCCCGAGGACGAAGAGGAAAGTGGGAGGTCATCATCAGTCTGAGTCTGTTTTAAATGGTTAACCCACAGGGTGACTCCACCCACACACACACGCTCACACGTGCACACACGCACGCACGCACACACACACACACACACACACAACAACCAAGAGCCTCATATAGTCTCTGTTTAAATAAAAGCTGATTTCCCAGTCATCCATCACTTCTTCCTAAAGCTTCATAAAAATGCCATGGCTCTCACCTACAGACATCAACTAACATGGATGAAACGTCAACAGAAAGTCATTTGTCAAACAGTCCAGACATCAACAAGAGCCGGATCATAACAACAGAGGATTTGTGGATTTTCTTTGCTTTATGATGGTGTCAAGTGTAAGAAAAATGAGAAATGGTTTCAAAACAGAAGAAAAATTAGAAACACGACTTCAAAGGGACTTGAAAGTAGAAAAATGGAAATTTTGCAAACATCTAAGGATCATCTAATCACTGCATTGGAAAAACACAAAATCTGAAGTATATACGGTTTAGTTTCCATTGCAAATATTTAGTACACTCGAAAAAAGGCAAAACTAACTTACAAGTAACTTTCCAGGACATAGGAGTCAATAATCCCTTAAATCTGATTAAAAAGTTCCACTGGCAGATTATTTCACTTATAACATGGAAAAAAATGTTTCGGTAAAACCAAAATTATAAGGTTTTGTGTTTTTGCAGTGCAGACAGTAATCTTGTATTTCTGCTTCAGTTTTTTGTGTTTTCACTGCAAAAACACTAAATCTTTCCAAGTTAGGTCGGGTTTGTAGTCAAAATATCTTGATATACCAGAAATAAGAAAAATGCTTGTTTCAAGTAAATAATTTCTTAATATTGATAAAAAGTAATAATTCCACTGGTAGGTTTTTTTCACTACAGTCAGACATTTTTCCCTTGATTTAAGTGAAATGATCTGCCTGTGTAAGTAGCACTTTTTAATCAATATTAAGGAATTATTATAGAAACAAGATCATTTATCTTCCTGAAAAGTTACTTGTAAGTTAGTTTTGTTTAATTTACTAAGATATTGGCTCTACAAACTAAACCAAAAATACTTGGTCACATTTTGCATTTTTGCAGTAAAGAATAGAGCATGAAAACATCCTCCAACAATCCAGGAATTATTTTGTGATAAATAATATTTAGTTTGGAGCAAAAACTGTGTTGTGAACCAACACAGATCAAAACATTGAAATGTTCGCTCTAACATCTCAAAATTAATCAACAAACTTTAATAAAAACAACAGAGGAAACCTCAAAGTCCTAATTAAAGAGGGACTGATCACAATCAGTAACAATTTGGCTCAAAAGATTGTATCTAATCAGTCAGTTTAAGTCTAAAAAAAGAAAGTTTACTGTAAATATTGATGCATCAATATTCACCAGGAAATGTGAATCAGATATAAAACTGAAACATTAGCTTCCTAACACTAAGCTTGGATTCTGGGTTTAAGAAACGTGCCTCTGCTTTGGGCTCCTCTTGGAAATCAGTTCAAACTCATGCAGATGTTTTCCAAACTTTATCTGAATCTTTCAGTCTGAGGCCAACTTGGCGCCTTTTACAGCTTCATCTGATAACAATGATGACAGCAGAGCTTTGGATCAGTGTAACAGCCAAAATATGCAAAGAGCATGTTATAACATAGACAGTGGCTTTGTGAACAAAACATAAACAATGGATCTGAAGATCAGCATTAATGCATCTGATGATACATGTGGCATGTTGGCTTTGAATTGTTGCAGATAAATGTTGTTATAAAAGCTACACACAATCTGGCAAAGTACTTTTGGTCTATTTTTTTAGTGCAAAATATCTTATGACACTTAAAATAAAATAAAAAACTAACTTACAAGTAACTTTTTAACTAAATACCTGTTTTAATCAATATGTCCTTAATATGTATTTTTAAAAGTATTAATTCCACTGGCAGATTACTTCACAAAATGTTTTATTTTTCTGTATGGGTAGTTCAGTCATTAAGGAACACTACTGCCCTCTTCTGGTTTGTTATAAAACTGTATAAGAACCATTAAAAGTTCAACATTTGAACTTGTATAATAAATATATATTAAATTATCCATCATAACCTTTAAAAGTGACCTGTTAAATTCCCTGAAAACGTTAGGACAGGTTTATGGTCAAAACATTTTCATTTGCATAAAGTTATTCTTAGATGATGACATTTCAGTCTGATCAGTTCTGCCTTTTCTCAGCTCCTTTCAGATTTAGCTGTCACTATAAATCCATGTGAAAATGGACCCAAACAGAGCAGTTATACAACCTTTGAAAAGCAGAAGCGGAGCCTCCTGGACAACCAACAAGAATGCAGCAAGTGGTTTCTGGTTCTTGTCTACTCCAGCAGCCATTATACAGTGGTAAAACTAGCTGACCAAACATGTTGGAGCTCAGTTTGTGTTGCTAGGTAACGGGCTGGGCTTTCAGGGTTGCTAGGTAACGGACAGTGCCTGCTGATTTGTAACATTACATTCTGTTTTGTTATTTGAAGGCTGTTTTTAAAAGTAGTAGAAACCCAAATGGAAGTACAAAAACACTAAAAGTAAAAAGTAAAGTAAAACAATCTGCTGCATCCACCCACTTACCCACTGGTGACATCATCAGTGCGCACGACGTTCTTGCTCAGCACGTCTCCGTCGCTCATGTAGCCGGTGACCTCCATGGCGGGGCCGTCCAGCTCCATTTCGTCTCCGGCTCTGTCCCCCAGCTCCACGCTGCACAGAGCGCCGCCCCTGCCGGCCAGCTGCCTCCGCAGGTGCCCCGGGTACAGGTAGCGCCCACCTCGCCCGCCGTAGCCGTTCCCAACAGAAGGGGCGTCGCCCGCCTGCAGACGAGGGCTGGACTGCCCCAGTCGCCATGGTGACAGCGACGAGCGGGCGGAGGTAAGGCTGAGGATGCTTCGACCGCTCCCGCCGCCGCTGCTGTTGTTGCCGGATGATCCGCCGCCACCACTGCTGATGTCTGTCGTAACGCTGCCGTCAAAGGTGGTTTCCAGAGTACTAAGAAAAAAAATTAAATTTAAACAACAAACAATCAAACTCCTCTAGAGAGTACTCCTCTAGATCATTTTATTAGCAGAACCGCAACGAAAAATAGGGGTTAGACTGAAACTAGGGATGAATAAAATGGCTGAAAAACGTGTCAGATATCGGTATCGGTATGGGAAGTGAATCGGTGCATCCGGAGTATAATCACCAACATTTTTGTCTTAAAAACTCATGAAAATAACAAGAAGTTTTTTGAAAAAGATCATTAAAGTGAAATTTAGTTGATACTTTCTCATCTTAACATAGAAGTAAGTGCAGTCAGTTGTGGTTTAGTAATTAATCATAATTAAATAAGCATTTTTTATTATTGTTTTACCTGTGAGTGACCTGAGTTCCCCGCAGACTGGACATGGTCTCTTCTAAATTTTGCCGAAGGTCTGCAATGTTTTTGACGGTGCGCAGCCGTCTGGCCTCTGGGTCTTCACCTGAACAAAACATTGTTTTAAAGAAGTGAGATTTGAAATGTAAACTGTGGACGGAAGCAGACAGTTCCTACCTGAAAGGTCTTCGATGGAGGTCTGGCTGGTCTTTGTGCAGGAAACGTCTCCACCTCTTCCCACTGAGCCGCTCTCAGAGTTCACCGTTCCCTCGCCATCTGTTTGTGTTCTGCCGGAAAACAAATTGTGTGAGTGATTAAAGTGAGGAAATCATTGATTGTGAATTATGGCGCACTTAGGGGGAACCTAATATTCAGAAAATTGTCACGAAGAAGGGATAAACCTGATTAGACCTTAAATCTGCTGTGTTTCAAGTCTTGTGACTGCGGTGAGAAGCGAATGGCTGCTAAGCCTCAGACTTCAGTAACGTTTTGTCTTTGAAGGATAAATCAATAGAGCGCTGCGGCTGGACAGCGTGACGTTTGAATGCCTCGCTCATACGCTGCCTTTGCTCTTTGGCCGACTCCAGACTTTGTCCTTGTTGACTAACGAACCCTCAGCTGAGCAGTTAGAGTCACTGAGGAGAAATAACACTTGAATTTTAACTACTAATTATCCACAAAAAATGTTTTAGCAACAAAATAACACATTTGCTTGGTTTATTTTCAGTAAAACTTTTCTCCGTCTTTGTGAGATTATGGTTTATGGAAGCCAAAGTTGACATAATGCAAAGAGTAATTATACATTTGACAAGCAAACAAAAGAAAATGAGCTTTCTGTGTTACACAATGTTTTCTAATTGTGTTCAAACTGTAATTCTGTCAAGCTACAAAAAAAGAACCAATATGTTTTACTGGATTTCAATGTATTTCAATGAGATTCCAAAAAGTCTGAGAATAAAGTCAGGATTATAAAACTCTGAATTCTGAGAAAAAGAGACAAAATTTTGAGAAATAAGCAGAATTTTCATAATCCAGAATTCCAAGATTAAAAATCTGAATTTTGAGCTCAAAAGTCTGAATTCTGAGATTAAAACCATAATTCTAAGATTAAAAGTCAAAATTATGAGAAAAAAATAGAATTTTGAGATTAAAAGTCCAAATTCTGAGATTAAAGTCAGAACTCTTACAACAATCCTTACAGCTGCTCCTCCAAAACCAAACCTTTCTGCTGTTTGCTAATATTCAAGCTAGCAGGGTAATCCGGCCTCCTACCTGTACATGAAAGGTGCGACAGTAGCCGTGTTGGGGTGGCTGTGCAGTTGCTGCGTCTGAGGTAGCTGCACGCTGACAGTGTTGCTGGCCGTGCTCTGCGTAGTGCCTAAACCCGCCACCGGGGCGGCGCCGGGCTTCCCTTCAGTGGAGGCCAAGCTGGAGGTAGAGCTGGAGTGCCTGCTGTCCCTGTCTCTGTCCAGAGGGCCGCGGTGCATGGCGAGCCCGCCTCCGCCCAGCCGCATGCTCCGAGGCCTCTCCGCCGCCTCCTTTGCTGAAGAAGCTTTGCCCCCAGCTCCCGGGGCTTTGCCTCCTGGCTTTGGTATTCCGCTTTGTGCTGGGGTGGAACTCTCCTTTTTGGATACTTTTCCCCCCTTGGGAATGAAACTAGCAATTTTGGACGTCTTTTTGTTGGACGCCTCCACATCCGGAGGAGCGGGCGCCGCTTCCTCCTTAAGCTCCTCCCCCCTCAGCTCCGCCCTGTCAGGGCCGCGTTTGCCCAGCTCCTTCCCTTTCTCTTTCTCCTTCCCTTTCTCCTTGTCCGGGCCTTTCACTGAACCCTTCTTGGCAGTCAAAGCTCTGCTGAAAGTGCGTTGGGCAATGCCCTTCAGAGCAATTTTGGGGCTGCTGGCGGTTGTCGAAGCCGTCGTCCCATTCATCCCTGGTCGAAGGTTGCCATCTTCTTCCTCCAAAGGGTCAGTGTTGGAGCCGGTTTCCAATCTCTCCACAGGCGTCCGGACTGGGGCGGCGCCATCCGGTTGGGGTACTGCCGCTTTAGATCCTGATTTGCTGTTGAACAGCTTAAGTTTCTCAAGCATCGACTTCTGGGTGGCGGCTTTGGGAGGAGCTTCAACCTTGGTCGATGCGTCCTTCTCTGGCTTGTTGGACTGCATTGCGGATGCCGGGCTGCTGGTGGACGATGGCGGTTGGGCGTTGGTGTGCCTGGCGCTCGTTGACTTGCTCCTCCAGGGTTTGCTGCTGCTGTTGGGTTGGGGAATGGCGGTAGACAGGGAGGCAGAGGATGTAGGAACCAGGTGGGACGTAGCAGATAGGGCGCTGGTGGAGGAGCCGACGGTCACTGCAGACGACGGAGCATGCTCAGTCATCACAGACAGCTGTGAGGTCATGCCCTCCAAGGAATCTGCACCAAAGGACAGACATTTTACCAAACAATGAAGTCAAGTTTATTTGTGTAGCACATTTTCAGCAACAAGGCAGTTCAAAGTGCTATCATACAGTCATCAAATATCGAACAATGAATAAACATTACATTTAGTCAAAAATCAGAATCATCAAGCAAACACTCATCTAATCAAAGGCAACTCTTTTATTCTAGATTTAAAGGTACTCCATGTTTCAGCAGTTTTGCAGTTTTCCAGAAGTTTGCTCAGATTTGTGGTGCATAAAAGTTGAATGCTGCTTCTCCATGTTCTGGGGATGCAGACCCGAACCCGAACCAGAACCAGAACCAGAACCAGAACCAAAAGACCTGAGAGGCCTGGAAGGTTGATCCAACAACAGCAGATCTTTAAAACCACAGTAATATATTTTTTATTACATATTTTTTTCATTGTCACCAAGCTGACAGTTAATTTGTGGAAAAAATCGAGCTCTTCTGCCTCCTTCTTCCAGAAACAACCAATCAGAGCCCAGAGGCGGGTCTTAGCGCTGTCAATCACTATGTAGCTAGCATAGCATGTTGTGAATGCTGAGGCTCGTTAGCATAGCCATTAATGACGGCAGATAAACGGTTTTCCTGTAACACATTTAACAGTGTGTATATGAGGTTGATTGACAGCACTAAGACCCGCCCCCTGTCTCTGATTGGTTGTTTTCACAGTTTATCTGTCTAATGTTTTATTATCACAACATAGTAATAGTTTTAACAAATATTTTAAAAAACATAATTTGCTAAGACAAATGTCATATTATTGCCTGTTTCATTAAAGTATTAGTTGTTTAATTTATTATTGTGCAGATAAAAGAGAAAGTAATCACAATAACATTATGTTTCCACTTTTAATTGGAGAAAAAAGCTAATTTTGGCTCCTGAGGACCTTCAACTTGGAGAGTTTGAACCTTGGTACAAAAAGTTTAGACACCCGTGTGCTAAGGGATAAACCTGCTATGAGTTTGCTGTAAAAAACCCTCAGCAATAACAATAAGGGAGTCCATCATAAACTGTTTAGAAGAGCAGTGAGGAGCAGACTGGAGTGCTTTCAAGCCTCGCCAAGTCAGCCACATCAAGAAGCGGTGCTGCTGCACTTATAAGGCCTGCTTTTGGTCAGAGTTCTTCTGCTCTGCAAAAAAAAAAAAAAAAAACAGCAAGATACATGGACTCAACCTCGCCTAAAAACAGAAATAATATCTCGCAACACCTCACTTTAGTTCCTGTCTGCGTAAATCAAACACAGATCTTCCTGCTAAAAGCTGTAGCCTGTCAGAAAGTAAAACTATACTGAGGGTTTCTGAGGTGGTCAACATGCAGATTGCAGCTCCAACCGGCAACATTTGAATATTCAAACACCAACTGCCAGAGAGAGAGCGGGAGAGCGAGGGCCTGAGCTGGGCGGCGAAGACCCCCACCTTAGTTTGCATGAGACAACACAGACAAGATCCTCAGGCCAAGTCTCTCCTGCAGCCGTTTTCTCTAGTTTACATGATTTATTTGTTTGGTTATCTGATTACAACTGGAAACTAGAGATGCTTTGAATAAACTGTTTGTATTGTGCATAAGCCAAGATATAAAAACGAACCCCTGATTAAAAAGTCACAGTTTTGGTGACAGAAAAGAGGAAAACATGATTGCAATTTTCAGGCAAAACCTACAATATCCTGCAAAAATACAAAATCTTACCAGGTATTTTTGGTCTAGTTTCTAGTGCAAATATTTTCGTAAACTTTAAATAAAACAAAACTAACTGACAAGTAACTGTTCAGCAAGATATAGGAGCTTGAATTGAGTCAATAATTTCTTAAAATTGATGAAAAAGTAAATAATCTTCTGGTGGAACTGGTCATTTATAATCAACATTAAGGAATTGGTGACTTAAAAGAAACTCCTACATCTTGCTGAAAAGCTATATGACTTATTTTTGTCATATTGTGTAAGATATGTGTGCCAAGATATTTGCAATAGAAACCAAAAGTAGTTGGTAGGATTTTGTGTTTTTGCAGTGCAGAGCCACATTCTTGTATTTTAAGAGGTTTCCTCATCACATCTCCTTGTTTCAGTAACAATTCATAGGATACTGCTGCACAGGCCTAGTGAGAAATGTCATTTATTATCAGAAATAACTGGACAGGTATTGAAATAAAAGGCATAGTGAAACTCCAGAAGTTTCTGAATTACATCTCAATTAATATAAAGTATCAGTCCAATGAATGAATGTTTTATTCACAGCAGCATTTATTCATAGTGGTAAACAACAACACTTTCATACTGTATGCACATTTTCATGAGGATCTCCCCTTTTATTCATGTTGCCAGTTCTTTCATGTCCTAATTGGAAATCGGCACTCACAAAGCAGCCTTCACTTTCTCCTCCTCTTCAGCGTTTAATGTGAGCAGCATGAAACAAAGCAGCCATTAGGAAGTAATTAGGGACCAATTAGATGCGCTAGTAGTTAGCTATTAACAAAGTGGGTCAGGTTTCTAATAGCTGGCTTCCTATTGGTGCTAGCTGAATAAGATGGGAACCACATCCAGCAGAGTGGGGGGAGCAAGGGGCCATGCGGTTCAGGTTTGGGGTGAATGAGGCTTTGATGTGGGCCAGCAGGAAGGTCCGGGCTCCCACAGAACTGGGTCAGTTTGGATTTTGGGTCAGAAAGGAACAGAGAGAGATGCGATGGGCATTGGGAGGCTTTTGACTTGGAGCCAGCGGGTCGCCGACAAGACCGGACCGTAAGGGACGAGGACTGACATGCTCCAGTTAGGCTGCCAAGTCGGGAAAAGAGAGATATGTTTTCCAGAGTTATGAGTGAAAAGTAACAGAAAATTGATTAACTTGGGATTCTGATCAGATCTGCTTCATTCAACAGGTTAGGGCAGGTCTACGGGCGAAACAAGACATGCTCACTACACTTTTTCCACAAAACCGTCCTATTTGGAGCTGTTGCAGGGCATCTTGTCACTTTAAATCCAAATAAGCTGCTGCTAGGCATGCAGTCCAAATGCAATGCTTACACTCCCATGATGGTGCAGTTATACAACCATACATCTTGGAAAAACAGAAATGGAGTCTCCTGCGCAACCAACAAGAACACAGCAGGTGGTTTCTGAACGATGAGTCAACAACAGAAACACTTGTCTTTTCCAGCAGCCATTTAACAGCCATAAAACCAGACGACCAAATGTGCTGGAACTCTGCTGGGGTTGCTAGGTAACCGGCCAGGCTTCCGGGGTTGCTAGGTAACGGGCAGAGCCTGCTGATTTGTGACATTACATTCAGGAGGTATTTTGAAACGCCTCCTTTTCAGACACTAAAAAGCATTAACTTACTGCCAAAATCTATGTGAGTGTTTTTAAGCGTTTGGACCGTTCTTAGGAGCAGCAGAAACCAAAATGGCAGCACAAAAACTTAATAAAATAATTTGCACAATACACCTCTTTTCGCTTTAAAAATAAGTGGAGCAAATGTTTCATATGTTTTAAAATTTTAAATGACTAACACTTTAGCCTGTTCTGATTGATCCCAGTCCTGCTTTGGCACAGTTAGCTGAAGAATACTGAATGAAAGAATGGGATTGTCTCTGCAAAACAGCTTCAGATCCAGAACCAGTACTACTGAATACCCAGAATGCTTTAAAATCAAAACATTAAGGTCAAAGGTTATCCACTTAATCTTTTTCATATCTTTTTCATGTTTTAGTTATTTTTAATGTTAAATTAGTCACTGACTTTTTTATGTAGTACTCCATTTTTTTAATACATTTTTATTTGAATGGTGTCACTATAAATAAATCACTTTATGCTAAAAAACAAATGACTGACACCAATGACCATAAAATTAGATTTTCTACTTCAATGTTTTTTTTTTGTTTTCCATTTCCTGCAAAAAAGCCAGTAAGGAAGCACTTTCCTTCCAAAATAAACAAATTATTCCTCATGTGGTTTAGCTAACGGGTCACTAACTAAGCGACCCCGTGCAGCCTGAGGCTGAATCCTGAAATTGCGCTGGTCACATTTGTTCATTTTGCTGATTTAGGGACATGCTGGAAGAATTTAAGTGTTTGACTTAACTGCTTAATTGCTGTGGTCATTAGAGATTAAAATGAAAAGCAGACCACCCTTCCTCGACCCCCTATACGTCTGAACATCCTCTAAGTCTGGGTCCTCTCCCTTCTGCATGAGGATAATATAAAAGCCTCTCCAGGATTCACACAGAATCGATTCTAAAGTTCTTTTCACGGCTCGTCACACTCATGCGTCTGTGAATATGCATGTGTTCAAGCCTGTCTGCACCAGAGGAAAAGAGGTTGCAATTTCACACAGTGTCAGCACTCGAACCGTCTGTGCATACATGTCTGAGCACGCCTGCCAGGTTAAGCAGAAACGGTTGGAGCTGTGTACATCTGCAGGGCCAGAAACTGAGGCGAATGCAGGCTGGAGCGCTGACGGAAAACAGGCAGTAAAAAGAAAAGTGACATCCGCTGATGACTCGGATCAAACATCTGACACAGTCATGACTGTACCAGTCACAAGATATTACTGTCCGACTTGGGAACAAATCGCTTGGACATACAGGAAGTAGGGCTGGCCAATAGATCAATAACAACATATATCGCACTAGACATGTGATCAATATTAACAGATAATTACATTTTTAATATATGGAATATTCACAGAACCACATGGCATTCTGGGGGATGTAGGCAGAGGAAAAACATTAGCCGTTAGCTAGCTAAGTTAGGTAGCTGACATCAACTAACTCTTTGGATTCCTAGCAACAACCTGTTGAGTAACTTGCGCTGCTAAGATATCTGCACTAGAAAATAGCAAAAAAGACTTGGTAAAATTGTGTTTTTACAGTGTAGTGCTTATCACTTTTATTATCACAATAAAACCACAAAATGTTGTAATAAAACTTTAAGGGCATATCTCCCACCCATGCTTAGCATCCATTTCCCATTGACTTGACATGTTGCCCTTTGATGGAGTAGCACTTATTATGATATAGAAAATCATAATTAAAAAATAATCACTGAGTATAGTTTATCCAGAATAAAACATGGTTAGGCATTATTTTTATTTACAGACTCATTCACTGATGCTTCTCTTTCGCCCTGCAGGTGTTTTTGCTTCCATATCAGATTTCAGTCGGCTCCTCTCGCTCCTCACACATTGTGCTCCAAAAAGCAAAGGGGACAGGAAGCTTTTGTGATTTTTTTCTTTTATACTTTTTAAAGTTTCTCCATATGAATACACTCAAACAGTGACGCCACAGCTCATCAAGGAGCTAGTCACTCAGTAAAGGGAGCAGACGTACAAACTCCTCACAGAAACACACAGGTGCACCCTGCACTGCAAAAAAACAAAATCTTCTGTCTAGTTTTTAGTCCAAATATCTTGGTACATTTCATGTAACCTTTCAGTTTTGTTTTAAGTAAATAATTTATTTATACTGATTAAAAGTCCTGGTTTCATTGGAAGATTACGTCACTTATAATCAGACATTTCCTGAAACAAGTAGATGTATTCAGGGAACAAAAATGCATTTTTACTGTTTTAAAAAGAAGCAATAACTGCATAAATGTGCACAGCTTTCAGCTAAAACTTTATTTAAGACAACATGAAATATAGTTCTGACATCCTAAAACAGTGTAGCTGATATCCCTCATTTGTATTGATTGGTTTAAGCCAGAGTTGCCCAACATGTTACAAAGGATGTATTTGTACAAAAGGCATCAGTCAGGAGAAGGCTAAAAAGAATCCACAGCATTATAAATACTTCATGGTAATGTGAAAATAGCCCTCAGTTATTGTAAAAACTACAAGGAATTGCAACAGCTTTAAGAAATAATGATTAATAATGATTTATTTAATATGTAAACAATACACTGCAAAAACTAAAAATCTTACCAAGTATTTTTGGTCTAGATTCTACTGTGAATATCTTCATACCCTTGAAATAAGACAAAACTAACTTGCAAGTACATTTTTACCAAGATATAGGAATTTGTTTAAAGTAAATAATTAATTTAATATTGTTTAAAAAGTCCTAGTTCCACTGGAAGATTATTTCAATATTTTGATCTGAGTTAGTTATTACTTTTCAGTGAGAAAATGAGCTTTTTTAAAAGTAAATAATTCCCTAATATCGATGAAAACGTTGTAATACCACAGGAATTATTATTTCACTTGTTAGAAATAAATCAATTTAAGGAAATATGTACTGAAAACGAGTTCCTATATCATGCTAAAAAGTTACTTATTCGATAGTTTTAACTTAGAAAGTAGACCAGAAACAGTTGGTAGGGTTTTGTGTTTTTGCAGTGCGCTCTCTCTGCTCAGTGTAAATTAACAAACACCCAGATTCTGTCAGCTCCTATTAAACAGAGAGCAGAGCAGGACGCCTGTTAGCATGACTTCATTCTGGTGTCACAGCCGCTGACACAGAACAGCTCCGGCCCGAACATCTGAACCTGCAGCAGCAACGTTTCAAACATGCATGCAAAATTACAAGTTAGGAAAAAATCTATAAAAACCAACAATTAGAGATTGGTTGCTACCTCAAAAGGGGGGGAAAAAAGAAACTAATCTAAACTCTATAAACCTGTTAAAGTAACCATTTCTGGAGAGGATTTAGAAGTGGAAGCTGACAAACCTGGCTGGTGCTGCTGACATCAAGCAGGAAAGGAAAGTAGAGAAGAAAGAAGATGGACAGCAGAGGAGAGGAGAGGCTCAAAGTGGCGTTCAGGGAGGAGGAGTGCGGTCCGCAGACAGGACAGGGGCGGAGTTTGGGAACAGGACTGCTGCGGTCATTTTTAACTCTGCACAGCCATCACATCTGTAACTTTATCGCACTTCGTCATGTTACGAGCAAAGGCTTTAATTTGTTAGGCTAACATAAAGAAGCATGTAATTACCAACTGGAAGGAGAGAGAGGCACGGCTTTCAACCTTTACAAATAAAAAGTATGGAGTTTATCTTTAGCAACCTAAAATGAAACTACACAATATGTAATAGTGTCATAAAATCCGCAAACACATTTTGCAATTCTTTATCCCAGAATATGTAATAGCATTATTATGTTTTCAACCGATTATCACAACATGCACAGGTACACTGCAAAAACATAAAATCTAACCAAGTATTTTTGGTTTAGTTTCCAGTCCAAATATCTTGATAGATTTGAAATAAGACAAAACTAACTTACAAATAACTTCCATCAAGATATAGGAGCTTGTTTCAAGTCAACAATTCCTTAGTATTGATTAAAAAGTTTTATTGACAGATTATTTGACTTGTAAACTGTAAAAAAATGTGTTATAAATGAATGTATCTACTAAACGAAGCTTTTCCATTAATATTAAGGAATTATTTACTTAAAAAAAAGCTCCTATGACTCAAGCTCCTGAGTTATTTTTTCTTATTGCAAGAAATATCTGAACTAGAAATTTGACCAAAATACTTGGTAAGATTTTGTGTTTTTGCAGTGCAGAAACATTTTCAATGAAGTAATTTTCTTTTCATACAATTTTCTTTTTCCAAGTAATTACAATATACTCAGATTTCTTAAGTTAACTCAAGCTATGCTTACTAAAACTGCATAAGTTGATGTTACTCACTCAGTTAATTCAATGAAAACTGGAAACATTTGAGGCAATGAGTTTGTACATATTTTCTGTTATGACTTTTTTGAGCTTTGTATCAATTTTATGTCCTCATCAAAAGCATACTTGGAGTGTTGCCTTGATTCTTTAAGATGTTTAAGAAATCTTTTAATCTCCATGGAAACCATTCAGATGTGAAAAACGCCTCAAAGTACGGCTCTCCCTCAGTCAGCTCCTTCAGACTAGCCAGCAGCAATTAGCAAACACCTGGTGGAATTGAGCATTTCATTTTATAAGATACTTCTCAGTGAAATTCTGGTAAAAACACTGTTAAAGGGTTAATAGAGGAGCCATGTTGTGATGATTTCCTGAAGGCGGAGCTTCAGAAACTGCAGGAGCTTCTTAAAGAGACAGACGCATTTTCCAAATTACAAAGTCAAATTTCTTTTAAGTCATATTTGATATATAAAGCATTTTTATAATAATTGCAGTTAACGTTACTTGATTGTGCTATGAAACAGCTCTATGTGCCTGAAAAATGCATAATACTGCCATTTTAAGTAAGAAGAACTAACTAGGTTTTACAGTGCACGCGCTTCCTTTGAATGCTTATAAAAACGCCTCCCTTCTTGGAGTATGTTGGACATTTTTTCATTTATTTCCACTCTGTTCTTCCTGAGAGTCTGAGCAGCAGACAGTTTGCAAGTAATTGAGATCATCTGCTTCATTCATGCTTCACCCATCAGCTGACTGGTAACATCCCAGTCCGCCTGCATGCAGCCAACACCATTAACTGCTGCTTTTACGCACAGAAGCCACCTTTATGCAGCATAATGGGAAACCTTAAAACAGGTTCACTTTACTCAGTGTGAACAAAGGGACTCTTTCTTTCTGGGTCTAAACTAAGACAGACTTATTTAACAGCAAATAATCAATTAAAGCTGCAGTATGTAACTTTTATAAAGATGTTCAAGATGTTTTTTTATATATTTGTTAAAACTGGCACCATGTTGTTATATGAGGCAGATAATCTGTGAAAAGATCAATCCCTGAGCTGATGATGACATGCAGCACTCCCGACCAAAAACAACCAATCACAGGCAGGGGGGCGGGTCTTAGCGCTGTCAATCAAGCTCAAGGTAATTTTATTTTTAAAGCACATTTTCAGCAGCATGGCAGTTCAAAGTTCTTTACTGAATTAGAAGGAGAGACAAACAAAACAACAAACCAAAAGAAAGACAGAGTAAAAGTATAAAACTACATATTGGTTCCCCATGTTTAATAATAATGATAATAAAAATACTTAGTCCATAGTATAGAAACTAGTAGGGGTTTCATGTTCTGATAAAACTAAATGTTGGTTCTCTGTGTTTGGTAAGACTAGTGAGGCATAAAACTAAATGTTGGGTCCAGTTGTTCTGGGTGGAGTTCTATATTTGTTCGATATAAATCTAAATGTTGCTTCTCAGTGTTTGATTCTTGTTCAGGGTTGTTAAGTAGATGGTACTTTGTAATTTTCTAGAAACAAGACAAAACTGACTTACAAACTAACTTTTTAGGAAGATAGAGGAGCTTGATTTAAGTAAATTACTCTGTAATATTAATTAAAAAGTACTAGATATACAGTCAGATTATTTCACTTATGTAAAAAATGTCTTGTTGAAAGAGAAAATCTGCCAGTTGAACTATTACTTTTCATCAATATTAATGACTTAAAACCAGCTCCTACATCTTACTGAAAAGTTAGGTTTGTCTTATTTGAAATATATTAATATATTTGCACTAGAAACTACAAAAAAAATGGTAAGATTTTGTGTTTTTGCAGTGTTAGCCTGGCACTGTTTAACACAATGACATCTCTCTCTCCCACCTCTCTCTGGGCGGTCAAAACTCCCTGTAATTCTGGGTAACGAGTTTAGACGTCGGACACTAACAAAGTCTATATAAAGGTCGGGTCCACTGAACGGTCGCTTCAAGCACCATTTATGCTAAATCTGCTGCCAAATACCAGAAACAGATTGTAAAAAAATTAAGCCTTTAATGCAAACACACCGTAGAGAGAAAACTTGCGCTGCGATATCAAATTTATAGTTTTATGTAAGTCGTTTCCTGTGCTTAGAGGATTCAGAGGAGCTGTAGGAGAACATTAACATGTTTGCACTCCAGTTTTAAGAGGATCCTCTTGCTTTTCTTTGCTGGCTTAACAATTCGACCAAAACTGAGTGCTGCTTCTAATAAAATAAACACTTTCAGCAGGCTGCAGCAGACTGATAACGGCTGAAGTGTTTTTGGGGAGCCGTTCTTCGTTTCCACCACATCTCTGAGTGAAAACAGCATAAATTTCAATCAGGGTTGGGTAAAAGTCATCAGCTATTCTCAGAATTGCGAATGATGTGGTGCGGAGCGACACAGAATGTTCTGTCCTTCTGCTGGACCGAACCCCAGCCTTTGATATGCTGACCGCCACATCAGGTCAGGGTACTGGGCCGCCGTATCGCGCTCTGCCTCACCGTGGTTTTCTGCATATCGTTCCGATCATTCCTTCTGTGCAGCTGCTTCAAATTATAGGGCTTCCTTAGACCGTTTTCATTTTGGCGTACCTCAGGGTTCTGCATTTGGGGCCCTTGTTATTTCTGGTTTTACATGCCACTTGCGCACATTTTGGACAGTTTTAAAGATGACTCATGTCGATGCTGATCTCTTCATGAGTTATGGAAAAAAAACATTTCTCACATGCTTGTTGCTAAATAACAATATCTGGCATTACATGCATGTCTTTCAGGGTGCATAACAAGAAGCTATGATGACTGACCAAGCCTCCTACTGGTCTCAGTCACAAGTTTCACCATGGATATCAGAGTTACACAGTTAAACCATTTTCATTTTGGCATACCTCAGGGTTCTGTATTTGGGGCTCTTGATATTTCTGGTTTTACGTGCTTCTTCAGAACATTTTGAACAGTTTTAAAGATGACTCATGTCAACGCTAATCTATTTTAGGCCTCATGAGTTATTGAAAAAAGCATATAATTCATGTTTTTTGCTAAAAAAAAAAAATATTTGGCATTACTTTTGCCACATGATTTCTTTTTCTTTGACAGACACACACAGATAGTTTCAGTATCCAGAAAGCATTAGGTTAGAAATAAGGTTGAAATTTCCTAAACCAGTCACATAGAAAGAGCGATTTACATAACTAAACTGCAAATTGTAATTTCATTTAAGCATATTTTTAAAGGTATTGATGATTTCATTGGACAATCGATTAAACAGTAAAACTAGCAATTCCAACAACAAGGTAAGTTTTTTTAAGCATTACTGGAATTAAGAATAAATAAAAAAAAATTATGATCACAACAAAAAATCTAAGTTAACCAATCCTTTTGTGGTTTTTGTTAAAATACAAGATGAAACTTTGGTAGAACTTCCTCCAACAAAGATATGTTAAGTGGAAATTGTTTAAGGGTCTTTCTGGTAGAATTTAAACCGCAGGTGGAGGTACCTCTGTCACCGTTTATGAAGTTTCTCACCTTTGTTGGGATGTAAACTTGCTTTGGTCTTGTCGCTGCAGCCCTGACTGCGCCGGTTTCCAGCAGCGCTGACCGAGCCTCTGGCAGGGACGTCACCGCCAGCAGTGGACACCCGTGTTGACGGGCCAGGAAGTCTGATGAACAGATCAGAAAGAAAAACAAAAAAACAATGGAGGAGGGGAGTAAAGACATCTGAGCTTTCACGAGGGAAGTTTAAATGTGTGACATCTGATTTAACTCAGAAAAGGACTTTTTCACACAGAACAGATAAGAACCGGTTTAGGAAGGTCAGAAAGAGCTGCTGTACATTTCTAATTCTTATAAAAGTCTCCTAAAAATATATCTGTTATATCTTGTTTTATGCAACAGTCAAACAACAAAGAGAAAAATGGTTTTGTTTCGACATGCTAATGCAAATATTTAATACTTTGAGTAAAAACATCTGGATCTGATCAACAATCAAACATTTTATATTTGAAGCTTTTCCCAACTGTGCAGCTCATTAATTTATTCCACCAGACAGATTATTTCACCTAGACTGCAACGTTTTAAATTATTAATAAAGTCCACACAATTTCATATGATGGAGTATTACGGCTACTACAAACAGGTGGGAAAAAGGAGTAAAATAAGATTAATATCAGAAATTTTCTAGATAAAACGTGGAAATTTCTAAGTTTGAAAAGTCAAAAGTTTTCTACTTTTTTCTAGAAAATGTTTCGGATTAATCTCAAAATAAAAAATAAAAAAAAATTCAGCAAATTTTTAACTTTTCAAACTCTGAAACTTCCAGGTTTCTTTTTTCTTTCTTTCTTTTTTTAGATTTCCTCCATAAAATAGTAGAAATATTATTCAAATAGGAAAAGTGCAAAATGTTTCTGTTTTTGACAAAACACACTGGCTATGCTACTAGAAACATGGCTAATTAAAGACTGTCACTGCACTTTGCTGACATTACATAGTATTGCATCTGATAAAAACAGCATTTTATGTCTAAACAAATTTTAACAAACATATTCACAGTAACTGATAATAAAAACAATATACTTGAATACTTTATTACTTTTAACACACCTTTTGAATACTAAAATACACATAAATACATTGCAATAATCAGGTAATCTAACAGTAATATCTTCACGTTGTAGTTACACAGGTTCACCAGAAGATGGAGACATTGAACCACATGTTAGGGGCCGTTGTGTCGACAGGAAGCAGGTGCAGCAAATCACATTTTGGGATGGGCTGCATGCAAAACCAGATCTTACATTCAGTTTAAAAGGGAAAGTTGTTACATTAGAGCAAAATTCATGATGAGAATCTGACAAAACTTCAACAAAACCAAACGAAACAGAACAAAGGCAAGTTTCTGTCACGCATCACTTCAAACGCACAATCCTTGCTGCAGGTTCTGTGTTAATTATTAATGTCACATTATACACGGAGAGGGGGACGTTCTTGTCAAGAAAACCAACCCACACACACTTACTTACTTAAGGGTTATCTAAAGGTCTTTTACAGCCCATTTAGCAGACCGGCCAAATGAGGCGTGATGCCAGAAACAGACAAGAATCCTCTGAAAGTGGAGCCAGGAGCTTTTGTTTCTATCTGCGGAGCACCATCACTCATGCATTATTGATGGTGCTTGTAGTAGAAATTGCCCTTAATCACAGACAAAGAAGCAATAGGAACTTCATAATGGTTGAAAAAATAAGTTGTCTCTGATTGGAGGCAATTTCTAGCATTCTACACTGTAAAAACATGCAATTTTACCAAGTATTTTTAGTGAAAATATTGTAGTCCACTTGAAATAAGGCAAAACTAACTTTTAAGCAACTTTTCAGCAAGAAATGTGAGCTTTTTATGTCAATAATTGCTTAATATTGATGAAAAATGTAATAAGTGAAATAATCTGCCAGTGGAGCCAATACTTTTCCATGAATTTAAAGGAATTACCTACTTAAAACAAGTCAACATATCTTGCTAAAAAGTTACTTTAGTCTTAGTTCAAGTGTACGACGATGTTCACACCAACAACTAGACAGAAACTTG
This sequence comes from Poecilia formosa, assembly GCF_000485575.1. NCBI lineage: Eukaryota > Metazoa > Chordata > Actinopteri > Cyprinodontiformes > Poeciliidae > Poecilia > Poecilia formosa. The sequence goes on from NW_006800038.1 coordinate 740,739, forward strand.
GTAGACTTTGTGTTTTTGCAGTGTAATTCCAGGTAAAAGTGTTGGTGAGGTGAAGGAAAGGGCAGGAAATCAGGAGAGCAAGTGAAGCTGACCTAGAGCTCTTTTTCTGACCAATGGAAAACTTGAGAAGTTTACTCTGACAAGCATCCCTGGAGGAGGAGAAGAAGAAAAGAGACGGGAGATGTGGAGGAGGACGGGAGAGAAGCCATGTTTAGAAATTTAAATGATATGAAATGTGAGCAAGAAGATAGAAATGTCAAAATGATGGATTGAAGAAAGTGAAGCAGAACATTTCATCCACTCATGTCTCTTGTTAAAGCTGCAGTATGTCAGTTTTATAAAAATATATATTTTTTTTTACTTATTTGTTGAAACTGTCAATTTGTCGAGACAATTTACAGATAATTTGTCTTCTCCCAGTGGTAACTAGAAACAACCAATCAGATGATTGAATGCTGAGCTGCCATGAAGCTCAGCATTCATGACAGGCTATGCTAATGTTAGTTAGCATAGCTTGGCGTTTTGCATTAAGCAATATATCAATTAATTATATGATAAATTAAAACTATATCAACGACTTACATTTGTATGATTTATTGTTTTTCTCTTTTCTCTCATTAAAGGACAATTCTAGTTTTGAATTGTCCTTCAAAACTAGCTCATAAAAATCTTCAGTCTGATGTTTTGGTCTCAACTAGCTCTTATTTTGAAGGACAATTTTGTTTACAGAAACTTCATAATTTGTTTGACTTGTTTTTATTGTTTTGTTTATTTGTTCTGGATATTTAAGCTGTCTTCCAGTTCCAGTGTTAAATGTTATTAGAGTATAAAGTTTACTGAACTTTGAGAATGTGTCCTTGGATTATTATTACTCTATTATTCCATTATTGTTATATTATTTGAAAATAATCTCAAAACAATATTATCATTTATCGCGATAACTTCTGGGACAATTTATTGTTTTGTAATCATGACAGAGCTAAGCATGTCCACCAACGACGGCAGATTTTCTGTGGCTGTAAGTTGTTTTCCACCATTAGCGCGTTCATGAGGATGATTGACAGCATTAAGCCCCGCCTCCTGGCTCTGATTGGTTGTTTTTGGTGCATTTCGAGATTATCTTTCCAGTCACAACAAGGTGACAGTTTTAACAAATATGTAAAATACTTTTTTTTAAGTTAAGTTGCACACTGCAGCTTTAATCTGCGCTGATCTGGCGAACCGGGCTCACCTGGACTGCATCTCGGCCTGTGCTGCTTTCTGTGCTGTGAGGGCGGGCGTCCCATACGGAGAGTGGCTGAGCTGTGCCGGAGCGCTGCTCTGCTGGCTCAGGGACGGGTGTGTGTTCTGGGTTTGGGCCGCCGGCACGAGGTTGGGCTGCGAGTTCTGCCGCTGAGCCTGCTGCTGCTGCTGTTTGTAGCGGGACAAGCTGAAGAAGAGGCCAAGGATCGCCTTCAGATTCCCATTACGAATCTCTGAGGGTCAGACAGAGAATCCAGATCATTTATGTAGCACATTTCAGCAGTTTAAGGCACTTTACACTGTGAAACATGACAAAACATCAGTCAACAGTTGTGAAAACTGATGACATTACATTTTGTCATGTTAAATATGTTGGTCATTGTTCCAATGTGTGACTAAAGATCAACGCATTGATCAGTTTCTCAAGATCTTGCTTGGATCTGAACCCTGGAAATGTTCTTCAGGTGACAGAAGGCCAACTTTGTAACTGTCTTTATGTGTCTCTGAAGATTCAGGTCAGAGTTCATCACTACACCCAAATTTCAGGCCTGATCGCCGGTTTCAGGCTGTAATAACTGACTGGATTGTTCCTCTTTAGGTCCAAAGGTAATAACTTCAGTTTTGTTTCTGTTTGATTTGTTCTAAGCATCTTTTCAGCATGATTTCACCAGAGTCACCTGATGACATTGTAATGTAGAGCTGAGTATCATCTGCACAGATATGATAGCTAATCTTATTTCCTGTTACAACCCAGTGGGAGCATCTAGAATGAGAGGGATCCCAGGATTGCACCTTGGAGCACCCCAGACTCCGATTCAGGGAAAGCAGAACATGTGACGTGTTGAATTAGTAGATAAAAACCATTCAGGGTCATGCATCAGTCCAGCTCACCTTCTGCAGACAGACCCTGGATGTTGACTCCTTTAGCTGCCAGGAAACTCAAACAAGCATCAATGTTCTCAATCTGGAGAGGAAAAGACACAGAAGCAAGTCAACACAGACTCCATATTTACATTCTACATAATTCCACAACATAATTATTTAAACTAAATCTGTTAAAACGCATGTTTGGTAATGGAGATCTTTTAGGTGCAACGATTGTTTAAATTCTATCTCGTGGCGAATAAAGACTCATTTTGATGACATCGGTGAAACAAACCAAACATACATGTGTCAGCAGTCCTATACTAAAACAACCCCTCCATTGCAGCTCAGTTGCTATGACTACGGCCCTGGCAACCTGCTGAGCTGCCATTGGACAACAGGAGGATTTGATAGGTAGACTGGCTTTGTTACGGGATCGTCTGACCCATTATGCCCAGAATCTGATGACCGGGTCACATGATTATAAAGTAAACCACATAAAACAAGTCATTAAATGGGAATGACCAAAGGTTGTAGGCGATGAGTAAACACAAAGGGTGACGCACAAAAGATATCAATATGGCGTAAAACACTCCTTTCTCATGTTACATTAAACACGCCGGCCTGATGTGAGACTCTCAGATGAGCAGAACATGACAGAACCGGCTTCACAAACAGACACAAACTCACAGAAACCTGAAAAAGGAGAAGAATATCTGAGAGTTGGGAAAACCTGGAACACTTACACATGGAAAAAGAAATCCTCAGAGGATATAAAAAGTAAAACGCATATAAAACTACACATTAACTCCGCTGGGTGTGGGCAAAAAGCAGTTGGGTACCATTCATTCAGCGATTAATGACATGATTACACCTAATGTGCAGCAGCTAAATATAGCCTGACCTACAGATTCTCCTGCCTCCAGCTGGGAGGTGAGAAGCTCAAACCAAAACGGATTTTTACATTTTCCACCATGTGAATTTTTAAATAAATAAATTCAATGACAGGGCATAAACCAAACTAAAGCTCAATTCTGTTTTGATGTTGGTCCTTCTTGTTCACTACAATATGAAGCAAAACTTTTGGATGAAAAGGACCAGTACTAAGCCAGTCTATAAGAAATATATCAATTAAAACATTTATTTTTAATTTCATTTGCATGATTTACAAGTTTTCTCTCTCTTTCTACCAAAAACTGGATGACCAAAGTCATGGTCTCAACTGGAGCATTTTTTAAAACTATTTTGCTTACAGAGACTCTATAATTCATTTTATTTCTTGTTTCTCTTGTTCTGTTTATTTGTTTTGGATAATTAAAACGTCTTCCAGTTCCGGTGTTTAAAAAAAGGCTTCGTTGATTAAAAGTTGCAATGTTGTTTGTGAAACATCTGGTTTTCTGTGAACCTGGGGCTCGACGATATGCGTTTCATATAATTAGATATTGATAATTGTTAATTTCTTTTGTTTGTTTAAATATCTGACATACTGCCAAACTGGTGGACTGACATTTCCTGATCTATCCACAGTTTTCACTCCACATCGATATTTTTTTAATTTTTAAGCAGTTATGAGGCACTTAACTGTTAAACTGTTACTGAGCAAGTTACTCAAAGGTTGTTGCTAGGTAACCAAAGTGGGGAGGGGGGGCTGCTTCTTATCCAGAATGTTGTTGCTAGGTAACCGAAGTGGGGAGGGNGGGTGGGGCTGCTTCTTATCCAGAATGTTGTTGCTAGGTAACCAGAGAGTGAGTGAGTTAGTTGATTTCACCAATCCAGCCCAGCTCAGTGGTCATGGGAGGTTGAGTGACTAAAGCCTTTCTGCCTATATATATATAGTCCTATGTGACTGTCATTAAACATCTTTTAATTTAATTTAACTCGTGTTAAATTAAACCTCCAAAGCCTTTCTGTGCTATTTTGGCGTATGAACAGGTCAAACTCCCCTGCTAACATATCTGTGATCTCTGATCTGAGAAACAGCTGTCAGTATAGCGGACATATGCTGTCCTTCTAGATGACACGACGCAGCGTACAAGTAGGGCAAGAATGGGGACTATCGCCTTCTTTGAATACCACAACCTCCCCAAAAATAACCATCTTTGAAACACCGCTCTAACCAAGTCTTTCTTTAATACCCTGAATCTGAAACCTCACTTTGGTGACTGAACTACTCTCCCTGCCACTTTCTCTGTTGTAGCTGCAGTCTGAATAGCAGTCACCTTCAGAGAGTCTCGTCATAAATGCCAGGCCTGTCCTGCTGAGATGTACCCAGCCACGCCTCTCTGGGGGGCCAAACACTGAAACCTCGCGCTATTTAAAACCTCCAAGAATAAGAAATGCACACACAGCAAAGGGGGTCCAAATCTGCAGCAAAACTCGTATTTAAGTGGCTCAGATTTCAGAGTCCACATCTGAAGATGATAAGAACTAAGGAGGATTTAACTGAAAAAAAAAAGGTTTCTGACTTCAATCTCAGACTTCTGAGGTTTGATATCAGAATTCTGAGATTAAATGAAACATTCTGAGAAAATCATCAAACTTCTTCTGAGATTAACGTCAGAATTCTGGAAAAAATGTCAAAATCCAGATAAAAACATCACAATTCTGACATGACAGTCAAATTTCTGAGAAAAATTGGAAAATTCAGAGATTAAATCAAACATTCTGAGAAAAACATCTAAATTCTGAGATTAATACTTTTTCCACAGCTGTTTGTTCCTGATTTTCAGAACATGAGAAGTTAAAACCAGCCATAATGAAACCATATTAAAATGCCAAAGTTCCTCTGAATCGTCAATCTTTTTAACTAAACCACTGGTTAAAGTATAAGTAACACTTTCTGAGACTACAAACTCAGAAACAAAAAACCTTCCCAAAACCAAAAAAAAAAATCCTTAATGAGGATCATGTCATTATTTTATAGAAGAAAAAATCTTCAGCCTATAAGGAAACGCGATCTGTGCTGAAAATGCTGCAAACTGTGGCTGTCAAATCTAGAAAATCCAGAATAAAACCTCCTTATCTGAAAATACCTCCAAACAAGTCAGACGACGCGTGTCTGAGGCCCGACTTCTCGCCGCGGCTCCGCCGTCGGTCACCGCCTGCTCCGGTTCCTGACAGCCGCACTGGGCCGGCCGGCCAACAACTGAACAAACACTTCCTACCATCACAGGGCTGCTATTGTGTGTGTGTGTGTTTATGGGTGTGTGTGTGTGTGTGAGAGAGAGAGAGAGAGAGAGAGAAAGAGGAAGAGAGGTAGGGAGTACTTTTTTCTTGCAAGAACAGGATCTTGATGGCTTATAGTTACCATTTATGACTTATAACTTGACAACTGCTGGTGTTTTGCACTAAATTTAATTATTTTTAAGCTAAGCTAAAGCTACATAGCTTCTTGTTTCCGCATATAACATAATAACTTTGATTTATCACTGATTTTTGACATTTTAATGGCTGCTTATCATTTCCTCATCTCAATTTTATTAACCTTCGAGACATGATATCTTCACTACAGTCTGACAACCACAAATGGAAACTAAAAGGTTTCCAAAAATATGGAGACATATGCAGCAACAAATTGTTGCTAATGCTAAATAACACAGAACTGCACTGAAGCCAGATGTTGGTCTGTAGACTGTACGCTGTAAAAAAACACAAAATCTTACCAAGTATTTTTGGTTTAATTTTCAGCATAAATATATCAGTACAATTGAAAAAAAGACAAAACTAACTTTCAGGAAAATCTATGAGCTTGTTTTATGTCAGTAGTTCATTAAAATTGCTGAAAAAGTGACGGTTCTACTGGCAGATCATTTCACTTACAACAAGATATTTTTTCCATGTTAAAAGTGAAATAATCTGCCAGAGGAACTAGAACTTTAATATCAATTTCAAGTGATTATAAACTAAGACGAGCCCTCATATCTTGCTGAAAAGTTACCATTAAGTTAGTTTCGTCTTTTTTCAACTGATCTGAGATATCTGCAGTAGAAACTAGACCAAAAATACTGGGTAAGATTTTGTGTTTTTAAAATCTTAGTTTGCAAAATGAGACAAAAATGGAAGCCGCAGATCGATCTAAAGCTAACTATTTTTGTTTTATTTACCTAATTAAGACATAACATTATTTCTCTACCTATTAAAATGGATCATTGCCTGTTATTCTATCATCTTATTTTCAAAGAACAGTTCCCGTTTCGTTTTTAGAACATGCCTGAACTAATGTCTTTATTTTTAAAGGCCACACTTTTCCCAGATTCCTGGAGGGAAACTCTGTCTGCGCTGCTGATCAGCTGCAGATGACTTTCTGCTAAAAAACAGGAACACTGAGTGCATCTGCAGCCAGTGGCAATGCTCTTTTTCACTGCATAGAGAAAACCAAACCCCAGGGTCAAACACGGGAAGTTTCTCCATTCAGCCTGTTATTTCACCCACTGCTGCAGGTGCACCAGTTTTTTCCCAGAGATCAAAAAATGCAGCAAATGATTCACTTTTTCGTTGCTTTGCAACAGAAACTAAAGTTGCTCTTCTCTTATCGGTTCAACATGTGATCATCCCAGCTCTGACCTGGTGACTAAACTTGGGATTTTCCCACGCACTCTCCACTGAAACACTCTTTATTCCTTACATACTCTAAATTGTTAATTTTCAAACAATCTTTGGCCATTTTTTTTTGTTGACAATAACAGTTTTGTGAATTTATATTAAATATAAATGTGGTAATATCATTTTCATTCTCCAAATCCAATGAAAAACTAACAGCATCAGAAATAACAAGGAATGAGGAAATAAATCAACTGTTGATTGGAATAAAATTGATTTTTACACTGCAAAAATAAAATCTTACCAAGTATTTTCAATCTAATTTTAGTGTCAAGCTCTTAATACATTTGAAATAAGACAAAACTAACTTACAAGTAATTTTTCAGCAAAATACAGAAGCTTGTTTCAAGTCAATAATTTCTTAATATTGATGAGAAAGTACTAGCACATAGGTCAATAGCGCAGGGCATTCTGGGAAAATACAGCCAAAACAAACGAGTTAGCATAGCGCTAGCAGAAGAAATGCATCGTTGTCTTTTACCAAAAACCAAAGAGAAATCCTACAGTCGTTAAATCTGACGTTACTCCATTTCTGTTTACAGAAGCAAGTCGTTTCATTTCCTTCAGTGGTTGATGCTGCAGCGCCCCCACAGGTGAGGAGGGGAACAGGTTTTTCAAAGGGTTTGGATTGTTTGACGCAGAACAGTGAAAGCGAAATGCAGCAGCTGAAAATGTAACAAATGTTGCAACTTTGATCTCGAATTGAACCAGGTAGTTTTTGACAGCTCAATCCAGGAAGGCAAAGAAAAATAAAATTAACTTTTTGATACTTATATCTTCCTATTTTATAATTATGAATGAGAAAATAGAGTCGAAGTGAAAGTTTGAGTAGAAAATTCAGACTGGTATATCTTTAACCCTGGATCATACCCACACTGCAAAAAGATAAATATTACCAAGATTTTCAGTCTATTTTAGTGCAAAGATATTAGTACACTTGAATTAAGAAGTAGCTAACTTGAGTAACTTTTCAGCATAAAATAGGAGCTTGTTTTAAATCAATAATCATTTAAAATTGATGATAAAGTGCTACATTCACTGGCAGATTATTTCACTTAGAAAATCTTAATGAATCTAAATGAATTATTTACTCATCCTGCTGAAAAGTTACTTTTAAGTTACCTTTGTTTTGTTTTAAGTGTAATAAGATATTTGCTCTCCAGTTTTTGCACTGTGTGAACATGCAGCCATGTGTCGGATCTAAAACAACCAAAACGGTTGCAAGTTCCCGTGCCTGAATGTGATTTAAATGCCAACTGTCTCTTTATAACAAATTGTCTCACAATTTATTTATTTATTTTTTTTACTTTTGCAGAAAAAACTGCTTACAATTTTGTGACAGACAAAATAAAATATCAAACGTCTGTTTGTAAAACACGTGTCAAGCAGCAAACACGTGTTTTAAATCAAAGCTTAAAGGTTTAGGAAACAACACTCACCCGTCATGAAAAAGGAAAAGCAAATGAAATGTTGCAGAGTGTCGATTTAAACTGAAACTGACTTTTAGAGTGAAACCTGGAGGGATAAATCTTCGTACAGGAAAGCCTTAATGTCAGTTGAGATTTTAAACAAGTATACACAAGCAGGAAAACCCATTAAGTACCCGGCCCTGCTGGTTTTCACCCAGGTATAGCTGTCAGTTTCCCATTTCAACTCTCACAGTTCTGACAGCAGCAGGAAAAAAACTGCAGGCTAGCAAACATGCTATTAGCAACCAGAAAACAAGCAAAGCTCTCTGCTTTTCATCTGGATCACTTTAAAAACTGGAACAGGTTTTACCCATGTTTTACTGGCAGCCTGTGTGGTTTTCACAGCTCAGTGTGAAATTCACACCATCAATCTGGACTAAACCAACAAACGACAAACTAAAACTAAAACTGGGTGGTTCAGCACTGAGCAGGCCATGGGGTCCGTTTAACAAGGACGAGGCAGCTGTAAAAACAGAAACTCCTTCTGAAAACTGCAAAAACACCAAATATAACAAGTATTTTGGTTTGTTTTATCTTAGTACCCTTGAAATAAGACAAAACCAACTTACAAGTAACTTTTCAGCAAAATATAGGAGCTTGTTGAGTCAAATAACACTTAATATTGATTCAATAAAAGTACTAGGCTCCACTCCATCACATTTTCCCGATGTTATAAGTGACATAATCTGGGAGTAAACTATACATGCTGAAAAGTTACTTATGAGTTACCTTTGTCTTATTTCCTGTGGACTTATATATTTGTAGGCCTGTGCAATAACCAGTAAATGATTTAACAGCATGATGAATAAATAGGTTTTTCTCTCTTTCTACCAGAAATGACCAAAGTCTTCAGTGTGGAGTTTTGGTCTCGACTAGCTGTTTATTTGAAGGACAGTTTTATTTACAGAGACTTCATTATTCATTTTATTTGTTGTTTCTGCTGTTTTGTTCATTTATTTTTGATATTTGAACTGTCATCCAGTTTCAGTGTTAGAAACTTACTAGAATTTAAAGTTTATTGATCTTTGATAATGTGTTCTTACATTATTATTATTATGTCATTATCATTATATATAACATTGCAATAAATTCAGGGATAATTTATATTGTGACAGGCCTTTGATATTTAGATATTTGCACTAGAAACTAGACTCCAGTAACTTGGTAATATTTTGTGTTTTTGCAGTTGATTTTTTTTTTTTTATGTTTAGAGGCCCGGGTTAAACTCAGCGCTGGTAATTGGCAGCAGCTCTGGAAGCTTTGGGAGTTTAAAGTGGAGTTTCTCCAACCAGCTGACAAACAAACTCCACAAACCTGAGTGTGTTTGTTTTGACGGAGCTGCAAACACAAAGCAGATATTTGCATAATGACTGCGGTTGCACCTGCCCTTCATGGCGCCGCGTTTCCTTCAAAGCTGACGAAGCTGCTGAGATTACAGCCAGAGATCCAATAATACCCGCCGAAGCTCGGCACATAAAGGCTCATTCAAAGCCATAAATTAAACACTCCGTCTATGAATATCTGAGATGAAATGTGTTTTAAAGTCTCTTTTGATGACCTTCTGTAAAGTGGAGCTATTTTTGTAATGCTAAGGAGAAAAGGAAGCTAAGAAACAAAGAATAACTTTAATTCAGATTAAAAAAACAAAGCATGTACTGAAAGATTACTCTCGTTCAACTTTATTTTCATATTATTATCACTTTATCTTTGTATTATTTCTACTTTATTCTCATGGCTTTATGTCTCCAAATATCATAAGTTTATTATAACTTTATTTTCCAAGTATTATGACTTTAATCTCTAAATTTTTTACCTTATTTATTTAAATATTATGACTTTATTGTCTAAATATTCTGACTGCATTCTCATAAAATTTTATTCTCATGGTTTTATTTTATTTTATTTATTTACTCTTGCGTAAACATGCAATAAAACCTGAGAAAAAAAAGATTTAAGCATGAAAACAGCCTGAAAAAGGAGGGCAGGCTGTCCCCTCATGGTTGGGCCTCCTGTTTGGGATCAGCTGTGGTTCCACCTCTGTCTCAGATGTTAAATTTGGGTGTGCTTGTCTCTCCCTGCGTCTCTCTGGTGCTCAGAAAGGCTTCAATAATCTGGCTGGTGGCCAGAAATATCCCCGCTCAGCTGGCGCACCGGCCCAATTTACAGCCCATCACAGAGCGGCGGGCGGGCGGGCCGGCCTTGGGATGCGCCGCTCTGTTCCCAACAACAACAACAGAAAACAGCGTTTAGACGTTGAGAAAATCCGCTGCTCCTCACTGGTGTAACAAGATGAGGCATAAGTGGGTCTGAAACCCAAACCTGCGGTGCTTTTAACTGGGAGCCAACAGCCCCAAGTCTGGGCCAGATGTTTCACAGACGGTAGCCCGCTAGACCATAAAAGTAAATATAAATGGACTTTCAGTTCCCAGCTACAATCACTCACAGGGATTTCTGTGCCGCAGCTTCCATAGGGAAGAGTTACTACACACAGATGCACCCACACACACTGTTACACTGCAAAAAACAAGTTTTAATACAAACATTTTAGTCCACTTGAAGTAAGACAAAAATAACTTAAAAGTAACTTTTCAGCAAGATATAAGAGTTTGTTTTAATGAAAAATTCCTTAACATTGACCAGAAAATCTAGTTCAGTTGGCAGATTATTTCACTTAAGACATTTCTCCATGCTATAACTGAAATAATCAGCAGTGGAACTACTATTTTCTCCATCAATATTAGGGAATTATTAACGTAATAAAACCTCACACGGACTCCTAGCACGTTATTGTTTGCATCTGGGAAATTCACACATCCGTACAACGCTTGGGGACAAAAAAATGCCATCCGTAGCCGCGCTGCCGCAGCAGAACAGTCCATTTAACTCAATGAAACCTGGAGATGATTAATTCAGTGCAGTGCACCACAGCAAAGGGAAAAACAGCGTAGAAAACCCATTAAAGAACAACTCAAAACTACTTTTCTTCTCACCGTCTGTGCTGGTTATGCTGCATGCAGACTCGTTGCCATAGCAACTCACAACAACGCCACAAAGTGTGTCAGGATTCAACACTAAAAAACACTCAAACATTTCCCACACCGAGAACAGAGCATTCAGTCTGTTACAGTCTGATGTTTTCAGGCTTTGCGATTATTAATAAGTGATCGCTGTGGTTGATTAGCTACCGCTGCTATTAGCTAAGGTAACAGAGCGGTGGTAGATTAGCTACAGCTGCTATTAGCTAGGCTAACAGAGCGGTGGTAGATTAGCTACAGCTGCTATTAGCTAGGCTAACAGAGCGGTGGTTGATTAGCTACAGCTGCTATTAGCTAAGCTAACAGAGTAGTGGTAGATTAGCTACAGCTGCTATTAGCTAGGCTAACAGAGTGGTGGTTGATTAGCTACAGCTGCTATTAGCTAAGCTAACAGAGCGGTGGTTGATTAGCTACAGCTGCTATTAGCTAAGCTAACAGAGCGGTGGTTGATTAGTTACAGCTCCTATTAGCTAGGCTAACAGAGCGGTGGTTGATTAGCTAATATAAACACCTGATCTATTGATGGCCTGTTAGAGTTCATTGTTCTGGTCGCATTTTTATTTTTTAACTGAACCGAAACACACAGAATTACACATCACATCTACATGTTAAGGTTGTCAAAGTCAAGCTAGCATATCACAACTACAACTACTTCCCTCTCCGTCTCTATTTTCCTTCTTAATTAAAACTTTTTCCCTTGTTATCCAGTTGTTGTAGTCTTGACAATTAGTAGCAAAGCACGGTGTTGTTTGTCCTGTTATATTTCAAATGTACATTTAAGATTTAGTGTGTAATATTCACAACTAAATAGCTAAAAACCAATAATGGTAGTCACAATTGGCAAGCAGGTTTTTGCCCTCCAGCATGGAGATGGGTGTGCGTAAGTTCATGCTGCAAAAGAGTCCATATGTTCCTGAAAAGTTACTTGTACGAGTTTTGTCTTCATTCAAGTGCACTGAGATATTTGCACTAAAAAATAGACCATAAATACTTGGTAAGATTTTGTGTTTTTGCAGTGAAAACAAAGTTTGGAGGTCACTTACCATCTGAGAACGGCTTTTGGGACACCCATTGATATCATCAATCTTCTCATTGGCTAAAGAAGAGACAAAAAAAGAGGGAAAAGAGACAAAATGAGGGAAGATTAGAAACTCATCTGAGTTTGTTCAGTAAATTATTCCTGTTTTAATCCAAAGGATGGAGACTCCAGTGTGTTTGAGTCCTGGATGGTCGATGCCTGAATGAGGGACATGAAACATTATCTGGGAGCGATGCCACCGACCAGCAGTGTTGTGTTGCTTTTTTTAACGTGTGTGTGTGTGTGTGTGTGTGTTGGGGGTGTTAAGGATCACTCCTGTCCATTAAAGGCCCAGCCCACAGCAGCTGAGACACGGCCGTCAGATCACAGCTGACAACTGAGCCAGCGGGACAGATTTTGGCATCTGAGACACAGCGGGGCCAAAAGACCCGCTCCATCACAGAACCACCAGAAACAACCAACTAACCTTCATCTGTCCTTCAAGGCTAACCCCTTATTATTAAAGGTGGAATATTTCGCTTCTTTGAACAGGTTAGGATCGGTCTACGATCTATAATGTTCGTCACATTTTTTTGTACAAAGTCATTCAGAGACAATAAGATTTTAGGCTGTTTCAGGGACTCTGCCACTTTAAATCCATTAAACATATGAACAGTGTTCTACCAATATATTTGATCAACCAAATGAAACCAAATATATTGGTTCCCTTGACCAGATATGGTCAGTGGGATCAAATAATCTCCCGCAGACCACGCCCCCCAACTCAACGTTTACACTCGCACATAAAAAATGGCTGCAAACAGATCTGAAATCATATATCTGTTTGTTTGAAGAGCAGAAGTGGAGAACACACCAAGAGGTTTCTGGATCGTGAGTCAACAAGACTCTTATTACAGCGCATAAAGAGGTAAAACCAGCTGACCAAACATTCTGGAACTCAGTTTGGGTTGCTAGGCGACGGCTGGGTTCCGCTGGGGTTGCTAGGTAACGGTTTGTGACTTTACATTCCAGAGGTTTAGGAAATGGCTCATTTTCCAGACACCAAAAGACATAAACTTATTGACAAAGACNGTCTTTTTTCAACTGATCTGAGATATCTGCAGTAGAAACTAGACCAAAAATACTGGGTAAGATTTTGTGTTTTTAAAATCTTAGTTTGCAAAATGAGACAAAAATGGAAGCCGCAGATCGATCTAAAGCTAACTATTTTTGTTTTATTTACCTAATTAAGACATAACATTATTTCTCTACCTATTAAAATGGATCATTGCCTGTTATTCTATCATCTTATTTTCAAAGAACAGTTCCCGTTTCGTTTTTAGAACATGCCTGAACTAATGTCTTTATTTTTAAAGGCCACACTTTTCCCAGATTCCTGGAGGGAAACTCTGTCTGCGCTGCTGATCAGCTGCAGATGACTTTCTGCTAAAAAACAGGAACACTGAGTGCATCTGCAGCCAGTGGCAATGCTCTTTTTCACTGCATAGAGAAAACCAAACCCCAGGGTCAAACACGGGAAGTTTCTCCATTCAGCCTGTTATTTCACCCACTGCTGCAGGTGCACCAGTTTTTTCCCAGAGATCAAAAAATGCAGCAAATGATTCACTTTTTCGTTGCTTTGCAACAGAAACTAAAGTTGCTCTTCTCTTATCGGTTCAACATGTGATCATCCCAGCTCTGACCTGGTGACTAAACTTGGGATTTTCCCACGCACTCTCCACTGAAACACTCTTTATTCCTTACATACTCTAAATTGTTAATTTTTAAACAATTTTTGGCCATTTTTTTGTTGACAATAACAGTTTTGTGAATTTATATTAAATATAAATGTGGTAATATCATTTTCATTCTCCAAATCCAATGAAAAACTAACAGCATCAGAAATAACAAGGAATGAGGAAATAAATCAACTGTTGATTGGAATAAAATTGATTTTTACACTGAAAAAATAAAATCTTACCAAGTATTTTCAATCTAATTTTAGTGTCAAACTCTTAATACATTTGAAATAAGACAAAACTAACTTACAAGTAATTTTTCAGCAAAATACAGAAGCTTGTTTCAAGTCAATAATTTCTTAATATTGATGAGAAAGTACTAGCACATAGGTCAATAGCGCAGGGCATTCTGGGAAAATACAGCCAAAACAAACGAGTTAGCATAGCGCTAGCAGAAGAAATGCATCGTTGTCTTTTACCAAAAACCAAAGAGAAATCCTACAGTCGTTAAATCTGACGTTACTCCATTTCTGTTTACAGAAGCAAGTCGTTTCATTTCCTTCAGTGGTTGATGCTGCAGCGCCCCCACAGGTGAGGAGGGGAACAGGTTTTTCAAAGGGTTTGGATTGTTTGACGCAGAACAGTGAAAGCGAAATGCAGCAGCTGAAAATGTAACAAATGTTGCAACTTTGATCTCGAATTGAACCAGGTAGTTTTTGACAGCTCAATACAGGAAGGCAAAGAAAAATAAAATTAACTTTTTGATACTTATATCTTCCTATTTTATAATTATGAATGAGAAAATAGAGTCGAAGTGAAAGTTTGAGTAGAAAATTCAGACTGGTATATCTTTAACCCTGGATCATACCCACACTGCAAAAAGATAAATATTACCAAGATTTTCAGTCTATTTTAGTGCAAAGATATTAGTACACTTGAATTAAGAAGTAGCTAACTTTAGTAACTTTTCAGCATAAAATAGGAGCTTGTTTTAAATCAATAATCATTTAAAATTTATGATAAAGTGCTACATTCACTGGCAGATTATTTCACTTAGAAAATCTTAATGAATCTAAATGAATTATTTACTCATCCTGCTGAAAAGTTACTTTTAAGTTACCTTTGTTTTGTTTTAAGTGTAATAAGATATTTGCTCTGGAAACTTTTTCTCCAGCTTTTGCACTGTGTGAACATGCAGCCATGTGTCGGATCTAAAACAACCAAAACGGTTGCAAGTTCCCGTGCCTGAATGTGATTTAAATGCCAACTGTCTCTTTATAACAAATTGTCTCACAATTTATTTATTTATTTTTTTTACTTTTGCAGAAAAAACTGCTTACAATTTTGTGACAGACAAAATAAAATATCAAACGTCTGTTTGTAAAACACGTGTCAAGCAGCAAACACGTGTTTTAAATCAAAGCTTAAAGGTTTAGGAAACAACACTCACCCGTCATGAAAAAGGAAAAGCAAATGAAATGTTGCAGAGTGTCGATTTAAACTGAAACTGACTTTTAGAGTGAAACCTGGAGGGATAAATCTTCGTACAGGAAAGCCTTAATGTCAGTTGAGATTTTAAACAAGTATACACAAGCAGGAAAACCCATTAAGTACCCGGCCCTGCTGGTTTTCACCCAGGTATAGCTGTCAGTTTCCCATTTCAACTCTCACAGTTCTGACAGCAGCAGGAAAAAAACTGCAGGCTAGCAAACATGCTATTAGCAACCAGAAAACAAGCAAAGCTCTCTGCTTTTCATCTGGATCACTTTAAAAACTGGAACAGGTTTTACCCATGTTTTACTGGCAGCCTGTGTGGTTTTCACAGCTCAGTGTGAAATTCACACCATTAATCTGGACTAAACCAACAAACGACAAACTAAAACTAAAACTGGGTGGTTCAGCACTGGGCAGGCCATGGGGTCTGTTTAACAAGGACGAGGCAGCTGTAAAAACAGAAACTCCTTCTGAAAACTGCAAAAACACCAAATATAACCAAGTATTTTGGTTTGCTTTATCTTAGTACACCTGAAATAAGACAAAACCAACTTACAGGTAACTTTTCAGCAAAATATAGGAGCTTGTTTTGAGTCAAATAACACTTAATATTGATTCAATAAAAGTACTAGGCTCCACTCATTTTCCCGACATAATCTGGGAGTAAACTATACATGCAGAAAAGTTACTTATGAGTTACCTTTGTCTTATTTCCTGTGGACTTATATATTTGTAGGCCTGTGCAATAACCAGTAAATGATTTAACAGCATGATGAATAAATAGGTTTTTCTCTCTTTCTACCAGAAATGACCAAAGTCTTCAGTGTGGAGTTTTGGTCTCGACTAGCTGTTTATTTGAAGGACAGTTTTATTTACAGAGACTTCATTATTCATTTTATTTGTTGTTTCTGCTGTTTTGTTCATTTATTTTTGATATTTGAACTGTCATCCAGTTTCAGTGTTAGAAACTTACTAGAATTTAAAGTTTATTGATCTTTGATAATGTGTTCTTACATTATTATTATTATGTCATTATCATTATATATAACATTGCAATAAATTCAGGGATAATTTATATTGTGACAGGCCTTTGATATTTAGATATTTGCACTAGAAACTAGACTCCAGTAACTTGGTAATATTTTGTGTTTTTGCAGTTGATTTTTTTTTTTTTATGTTTAGAGGCCCGGGTTAAACTCAGCGCTGGTAATTGGCAGCAGCTCTGGAAGCTTTGGGAGTTTAAAGTGGAGTTTCTCCAACCAGCTGACAAACAAACTCCACAAACCTGAGTGTGTTTGTTTTGACGGAGCTGCAAACACAAAGCAGATATTTGCATAATGACTGCGGTTGCACCTGCCCTTCATGGCGCCGCGTTTCCTTCAAAGCTGACGAAGCTGCTGAGATTACAGCCAGAGATCCAATAATACCCGCCGAAGCTCGGCACATAAAGGCTCATTCAAAGCCATAAATTAAACACTCCGTCTATGAATATCTGAGATGAAATGTGTTTTAAAGTCTCTTTTGATGACCTTCTGTAAAGTGGAGCTATTTTTGTAATGCTAAGGAGAAAAGGAAGCTAAGAAACAAAGAATAACTTTAATTCAGATTAAAAAAACAAAGCATGTACTGAAAGATTACTCTCGTTCAACTTTATTTTCATATTATTATCACTTTATCTTTGTATTATTTCTACTTTATTCCCATGGCTTTATGTCTCCAAATATCATAAGTTTATTATAACTTTATTCTCCAAATATTATGACTTTAATCTCTACATTTTTTACCTTATTTATTTAAATATTCTGACTTTATTGTCTAAATATTCTGACTGCATTCTCATAAAATTTTACTCTCATGGTTTTATTTTATTTTATTTATTTACTCTTGTGTAAACATGCAATAAAACGTGAGAAAAAAAAAAGATTTAAGCATGAAAACAGACTGAGATCTGTAAAAGGAGGGCAGGCTGTCCCCTCATGGTTGGGCCTCCAGTTTGGGATCAGCTGTGGTTCCACCTCTGTCTCAGATGTTAAATTTGGGTGTGCTTGTCTCTCCCTGCGTCTCTCTGGTGCTCAGAAAGGCTTCAATAATCTGGCTGGTGGCCAGAAATATCCCCGCTCAGCTGGCGCACCGGCCCAATTTACAGCCCATCACAGAGCGGCGGGCGGGCGGGCCGGCCTTGGGATGCGCCGCTCTGTTCCCAACAACAACAACAGAAAACAGCGTTTAGACGTTGAGAAAATCCGCTGCTCCTCACTGGTGTAACAAGATGAGGCATAAGTGGGTCTGAAACCCAAACCTGCGGTGCTTTTAACTGGGAGCCAACAGCCCCAAGTCTGGGCCAGATGTTTCACAGACGGTAGCCCGCTAGACCATAAAAGTAAATATAAATGGACTTTCAGTTCCCAGCTACAATCACTCACAGGGATTTCTGTGCCGCAGCTTCCATAGGGAAGAGTTACTACACACAGATGCACCCACACACACTGTTACACTGCAAAAAACAAGTTTTAATACAAACATTTTAGTCCACTTGAAGTAAGACAAAAATAACTTAAAAGTAACTTTTCAGCAAGATATAAGAGTTTGTTTTAATGAAAAATTCCTTAACATTGACCAGAAAATCTAGTTCAGTTGGCAGATTATTTCACTTAAGACATTTCTCCATGCTATAACTGAAATAATCAGCAGTGGAACTACTATTTTCTCCATCAATATTAGGGAATTATTAACGTAATAAAACCTCACACGGACTCCTAGCACGTTATTGTTTGCATCTGGGAAATTCACACATCCGTACAACGCTTGGGGACAAAAAAATGCCATCCGTAGCCGCGCTGCCGCAGCAGAACAGTCCATTTAACTCAATGAAACCTGGAGATGATTAATTCAGTGCAGTGCACCACAGCAAAGGGAAAAACAGCGTAGAAAACCCATTAAAGAACAACTCAAAACTACTTTTCTTCTCACCGTCTGTGCTGGTTATGCTGCATGCAGACTCGTTGCCATAGCAACTCACAACAACGCCACAAAGTGTGTCAGGATTCAACACTAAAAAACACTCAAACATTTCCCACACCGAGAACAGAGCATTCAGTCTGTTACAGTCTGATGTTTTCAGGCTTTGCGATTATTAATAAGTGATCGCTGTGGTTGATTAGCTACCGCTGCTATTAGCTAAGGTAACAGAGCGGTGGTAGATTAGCTACAGCTGCTATTAGCTAGGCTAACAGAGCGGTGGTAGATTAGCTACAGCTGCTATTAGCTAGGCTAACAGAGCGGTGGTTGATTAGCTACAGCTGCTATTAGCTAAGCTAACAGAGTAGTGGTAGATTAGCTACAGCTGCTATTAGCTAGGCTAACAGAGTGGTGGTTGATTAGCTACAGCTGCTATTAGCTAAGCTAACAGAGCGGTGGTTGATTAGCTACAGCTGCTATTAGCTAAGCTAACAGAGCGGTGGTTGATTAGTTACAGCTCCTATTAGCTAGGCTAACAGAGCGGTGGTTGATTAGCTAATATAAACACCTGATCTATTGATGGCCTGTTAGAGTTCATTGTTCTGGTCGCATTTTTATTTTTTAACTGAACCGAAACACACAGAATTACACATCACATCTACATGTTAAGGTTGTCAAAGTCAAGCTAGCATATCACAACTACAACTACTTCCCTCTCCGTCTCTATTTTCCTTCTTAATTAAAACTTTTTCCCTCGTTATCCAGTTGTTGTAGTCTTGACAATTAGTAGCAAAGCACGGTGTTGTTTGTCCTGTTATATTTCAAATGTACATTTAAGATTTAGTGTGTAATATTCACAACTAAATAGCTAAAAACCAATAATGGTAGTCACAATTGGCAAGCAGGTTTTTGCCCTCCAGCATGGAGATGGGTGTGCGTAAGTTCATGCTGCAAAAGAGTCCATATGTTCCTGAAAAGTTACTTGTACGAGTTTTGTCTTCATTCAAGTGCACTGAGATATTTGCACTAAAAAATAGACCATAAATACTTGGTAAGATTTTGTGTTTTTGCAGTGAAAACAAAGTTTGGAGGTCACTTACCATCTGAGAACGGCTTTTGGGACACCCATTGATATCATCAATCTTCTCATTGGCTAAAGAAGAGACAAAAAAAGAGGGAAAAGAGACAAAATGAGGGAAGATTAGAAACTCATCTGAGTTTGTTCAGTAAATTATTCCTGTTTTAATCCAAAGGATGGAGACTCCAGTGTGTTTGAGTCCTGGATGGTCGATGCCTGAATGAGGGACATGAAACATTATCTGGGAGCGATGCCACCGACCAGCAGTGTTGTGTTGCTTTTTTTAACGTGTGTGTGTGTGTGTGTGTGTGTTGGGGGTGTTAAGGATCACTCCTGTCCATTAAAGGCCCAGCCCACAGCAGCTGAGACACGGCCGTCAGATCACAGCTGACAACTGAGCCAGCGGGACAGATTTTGGCATCTGAGACACAGCGGGGCCAAAAGACCCGCTCCATCACAGAACCACCAGAAACAACCAACTAACCTTCATCTGTCCTTCAAGGCTAACCCCTTATTATTAAAGGTGCAATATTTCGCTTCTTTGAACAGGTTAGGATCGGTCTACGATCTATAATGTTCGTCACATTTTTTTGTACAAAGTCATTCAGAGACAATAAGATTTTAGGCTGTTTCAGGGACTCTGCCACGTTAAATCCATTAAACATATGAACAGTGTTCTACCAATATATTTGATCAACCAAATGAAACCAAATATATTGGTTCCCTTGACCAGATATGGTCAGTGGGATCAAATAATCTCCCGCAGACCACGCCCCCCAACTCAATGTTTACACTCGCACATAAAAAATGGCTGCAAACAGATCTGAAATCATATATCTGTTTGTTTGAAGAGCAGAAGTGGAGAACAGACCAAGAGGTTTCTGGATCGTGAGTCAACAAGACTCTTATTACAGCGCATAAAGAGGTAAAACCAGCTGACCAAACATTCTGGAACTCAGTTTGGGTTGCTAGGCGACGGCTGGGTTCCGCTGGGGTTGCTAGGTAACGGTTTGTGACTTTACATTCCAGAGGTTTAGGAAATGGCTCATTTTCCAGACACCAAAAGACATAAACTTATTGACAAAGACTGTCTGGGTATGTTTTTTAAGTGCTTTGGTTGATTTTAGAAGCAGCAGGAACCCAAATGTAATGACAAAAATGTGAAGTATTAACAAACTAATGGTTATCTTCTCTATTTATTTAGTAGTTTGCTGATATACTTTTGTGTTCCTGTCCCTTCAGAGCCAAAACACAAAATCTTAGTATTTTGAATCCAGTGTCTTGTGCAACTATCTTAGGACAATTAAATAAGACTAATACAGAAGATGATTATTGCCACTAAAAGAAATAAAGAATTCTGATTTTTGATCACATAAGATTCTGAATTTTTTTTCTCAAAATTCTGAGAAAAAAGTATTTTTCTTTTCTTCAGTGGCCCTAATCGTCCCCCTTAGACCAAATTACCTGACAAGTAACTTTTTAGCTAGAAATAGGATCTTATGTGAAGTAAGTAGTTCCTTAATATTGATGTAAAAAATACTAGCTCCACTACCAGATTATTTTACTTATAATAAGAGTCTTCTTCAAGTAAAAAGTGAAATATTCTGTTAATTAAACTAGAACTTTTTCATCAATAATTATTTACTTAAACCAAGCTTCTATATCTTGCTGAAATGTTAGCTTTGCTTTAATTCAAGTCCACCAACACATTTGCGTTAGAAACTAGACCAAAATTACTTGGTAAGATTTAGTGTTTTGCAGTGTAGAGCTGCACAGAGACAGATCCACCTGAAATAAAAGTGATTCAACAGCTACATTATGGGAATAGAGGCTGTCTTCAGATAAAGGGGAAGTTTAAAATCTGGGTCAGAGGTCATGGGGGAAGAGCCGGGAGACGAAACAGTCACTGACACGCTGAGTCAGCGTTCGGTCAGCTGGTGTCGGCCCGTTTCAGCCTCCAGTCTGTCAGCGGACGCAGTGACAGCACAAGGGCGGCCAGACGAAATGACAAGACCGATGATGATGACGACTCTGACGGGGGCAAAGGTCAAGAAGACACAGAAACAAACAAATTTCACAGCCTACTTCAGGCGGTTACTATGGTAACGTATATGGATAACCGACTCTGGAGACATCCTGCATCACTGGAGGCTGAATTATTAACTCAACTGGGAAACAGTTTATAGACTGAGCAAATTACAGAAAGATCTGTCAGGTTTTTACATCTGACAAGCACTGCAAAAAAACAAAATATTACCAAGTGACTTTTGGCTAGTTTCATTAACTTAAAACTAACTTACAAGTAACTTTTCAGAAAGATATAGGAGCTTGTTTTAAATCAATAACACTTTAATCCTGATAAAAGTGCTAGTTCCACTGGCACATTATTTCACTTAAAACAAGACATTTTTTCCTTAAGTGAAATAATCTGCCAGTGGAACTAGCACCTTAATCAAGATTAAAGAATTACTAACTAAAACAGCTTTTATATCTTTGAGATTTCTGTGCTGAGGTTGAGCTTTTTCTTGCAACTTTTGGAGCTCAGAAAAGTTTTCCTTATAATAGTAAACAAAATTACTTTTCAAGGACTTGCATTTCCAAATTTATTTTTTTAATTGTTCAAAAAAAAAAAAAAAAGTTTTTTCTAACCGATTTTTGTGTTTTTCAGCAATTTCCTCTTATTTTCTATTTATATACAATGACTTTAAGAAACCGTCATGGTGAAGTGAAAAAAAATAAAAGTTATTTTGTTCAAAACCATCCACTTCTTCTAAAACCAGTGACGTTCTCCACATTTTCCTCCCGTCGCCACTTGAAC
Source organism: Poecilia formosa (assembly GCF_000485575.1). Classification (NCBI taxonomy): domain Eukaryota; kingdom Metazoa; phylum Chordata; class Actinopteri; order Cyprinodontiformes; family Poeciliidae; genus Poecilia; species Poecilia formosa. The sequence goes on from NW_006800038.1 coordinate 763,053, forward strand.
GGTGTTGGTTTTAATTAGCCAACTTTGTAATTAAATTAGTTAACTTACCGACGACCTGTATGATCTCGGCCAGCAGCACTCCATCCGTGACGTCCGTCTGCAGGTCCTTGATGAGCCGCTTGTGTCCTGACTTGGCAAGGTAGTGGTTGGCCCAGTCCGTGTAGATCTGCATCCAGAAACACACAAAACGCCCGTCACTTTCTGGACCCACCAAAACAAAATTCGGTCCCAAAAATCCAGAGGTCAGTGTTTCAAAACTCTGCAAAGACACTTGAACACCAACAAAAGGCATAAACGGTTGTTGCAAATTCACGGCTACAGAAATAACAGCATGGTTAAACGGGACCGGAGCGGCCCCTGGTTCTTTTGTTGCAGCTCCGATCCGGAGTGTATCCGCGTGGTATTCAAATTGGGGCCATTGTGCTCAGCCGGGGCATTCATCTCTGAGCACACGGCGGCTGTTTTCTATGGGCCGTGCTGACATCACCCTCTGGGGACAGAAAAGACCCTTCACTGCCTGGAGGGGGGAGCAGAGCAAGCATCTGAATAATCTGAATGGCTTCCTTCATAATTAGTTACCAAACTCACGCCTGTCCTCCCTTAAACTCACAACGGGACGATCGAGTTTCTATTTCTGAGTGAATAAAAAGAGGGCAGGAAGGTTGAGAAGCGATCCAAGTCGTCATAAAGGAGTTATATTTGAGAAATGGACAATTCATGGATCTGTAGTCGCTTCAGATCCTCTCTGCAGGGATTCAAAATGTGTGGCAGCTCATCTCCCTCTGTTTGACATCTTATTTTTATCATTCACCATTTGCTGATATCTGCTGGGAGAAATGTCAGTTATGGGAATAAAAAAGAGTTGATTTTTACTGGAAAATGTCTCATGAAGGAAACAGTTTTACTACAAGCACAGGCCTTTAGTTAAGTTTATTTTTGTAAAATTAACCAGACTTTAGTCTGAGAAAATTAAAGTTAGAATTCTGAAATAAAGTCAGAATTCTGAGGGGGGAATCAAAATTCAGAGAAAATAGTCAGAACTTTAAAAAACAAAGTTAGAATTTTGAGATCAAAGTCAGAATTTTGAAAAGGAGAGTCAATCTCTCAAAACTCTTTAAAAAAAGAGTCAATTCTGACTCTCGTTAGAGTTAGAATTGACTCTAAAAAAGTCAATTCTTTTAGAGTTGACTAAAATAATTGACTTTGAATCCATCCTGGAATTCAAAGGCAGAATTCCAGGATGAAAGTCAGAATTCTGAGGAAAAAAGTTTTTTTTTTGTTTTTTTTTATGGTGGCTCTTATCCTTTTATGAATGGATCTGATCAGTAAAATACATAATCTAAGTTTTAGAGCTTAATACGAATAGGATACAGTTTGGGAACATAATGCTTTAACGCACAAACATAAAATGCCTCTATGAAAAACTTGCAGCACATTTTTCCCAAAGATCAAAATCTGTCAAAAACAGATTATGTTTTTGACAGCAAGTCGGAAGTGCAATTGGTAAAAGACATGAAAACACATAAACAGAAAGTACTTGATAAAGTTTTGTTTTTGAAAAAACAAACCTTAAGGTGCCAAAAGACAAAGTTATAACCGTTGTAAAGAAACCTAAACACTGACAAATTGTAAGCACGGCGGTGGTGTCTGGTTACGTTTGAGAGAATCTCAAAAGAGGGAAGTCATGACTGCAAATTACAGGGCAGCAAACCAGCAACATAAAAAACAGAAGCTGCTCCCCTGAACAAGACACAATATTTGTTTTTTTTCTCCTAAAACGTGCAAACTTTCTCCACTCAAAAGAAAAAGAGCCGGATTTATTTATTTTTTCTGGTTGTGAAACTGAAGAACATCTGTTAATCTGGACAAGACGCCTAGTGTTGTGGTTAAAAAAAGCGAAGCAGCATTTAGGGTTTGACATGATGGCGACCTCTGGTTCTTTGTGTTTGCACTGTAAACACACTCGGGGCTTTTTCTGCTGAAACACTAAAAAATAGGATGAATCACTGCTCGTCATGTCGGTTTACAGCAGGTGTTCAAACTTCAAAGACTAGCGCTCAAACGCCAACTCATGCTAGCATGCAAACGGTTTATTAGAGAGACAACATCAAATTAAATACAAGAAGCTTCAGAGAAACCTTTAAATTATACCTACACTGCAAAATCACAAAACCTTACCAAGTATTTTTGATCTAGCTTTAGTGCAAATATCTCAGAATACTTTAAAACAAAACTAACTTACCCTTTTTTAACAAGAAAGAGGAGCTTGTTTTGAGTAAATAAGTCCTTAAAATTTATGAAAAAGTAATCGTTCACTGAGATTATTTCATTTATAACAAGAAATATTTCCATTTTATAAGTGAAATGGAAAAGGTACGTTTTTTATCAACATTAAGGAATTATTGACTTTTAAACTCTTGTATATCTTACTGAAGTATAACTTAGTACAACTAAGATATTTGCTCTAGGAACAAGAAGAAAAATACTCCAATTTTGTGTTTTTGCAGTGTAGTTTTAAATTAACAACAAGACGTTAGAGTAATTATTAATCTTTACACTGCAAAAACAAAGAATCTTACTAAGTATCTTATTTCCAGTTTGTATTGAAAATGTCTCAGTTTAGTCTAAATCTTACAAGTTACATTCTGGCAAATTTTAAAACTTATAACATTGGAAAATTATTTGAACAAAAAATCTAACAGTCGAACTACGTTTTTATGAATATTAAGGAATTATATGTCTTGCTGAAATGTTGCTTCTCAGTTAGTTTTGCCTTGTTTTAATTCTACTAAAAGATTTGCATAAGAAACTAGACTAAAAATACTTGGTAAGATGTTGATTTTGCAGTGTAGATGCTAAAACTGTTAGAGATTTGATAAACTTATATTTAGTTGTTATAAGAGGTATATTTTTTACTCTATATTGTGTATTTTACATAAAGAGATCTTAGTAGTCCAGCTGTTGAATCGTCTCGTTGTTTTTCTCTTTATTTTTCACTTAAAGTCGGAATGGATCCGTTTTCTCAGGTTATTTGAGCCACGTTTTCTGGTTTCAGTGCGTTGAATGACAGCTACCCGTTTCACCTCGGTCTTTCATTGCAGCCCAAACCCTCAATTTGCTTCCCCGAAACTGCTTCAAAGAAAGCCTGCACGCTCGCACAAAAGCTCCTGAAGATCGCACTTCCTTTATTTTGAGAGAGCAAATTGAAAGGATGAAGTTTAATCCGTTTTTTTATAGCTCCTTGTTTCACTAGAGACTGTCTTTATTCTCACTGAAGGTTTGTGTTTAAACTGCAAAAACACAAAATCTTACCACATATTTTAATCTAGTTTCTAGTGTAAATATCAGAAATAAGACAAATCTAATTTACAAATAGCTTTTCTTGTAAGTTTAAAATCAATAATTTCTTGAAATTGATGAAAAAGTACTAGTTCAACTGGCAGATTTTATTCCAAGACATTTTATAAGTTATAAGTTTAAAAAGCTCATTTATCTTGCTAAAAACTTACTATTAAGTCAGTTTACTTGAAATTAGACAAACTAAGAAACTAGACAAAAAAAATATACTTGGTAAGATTTTGCATTTTTGCAGTGTGGCTTTTGTTACTGCACTGCAAAAACACAAAATCTTACCAAGTATATTTCCAGAGCAAATATCTTAGTGCACTTGAAATATGACAAAACTAACTTATAAGTAACTTTTCAAGAAGGTATAAGTTTTATTTAAGTTGATAATCCCTTAGTATTCATTTTACAAAAGGTACGTGGCAGATTTTGTTTTCACATTTTTCCAAAAGTCTTTTGAGAAAAAAATCTGAATTCTTTTCTCTTTTTTTGGCACCAATCATCTTCCGTAGCCATCTGTAACACTATTCTAATGTATTTAAAGCCTGGTCTATTATTGAACATTGAAATACAACTATTTTCTGCTTCTGTTTTTTCATATGTCAACACAGCAGAAACATGTTTAATCTGGAAGGGCAGCTGAACAGGCATGCTGTTTCCATATGGAAAATCCCACCATTCCCAGAGACTCCCAGTAATCCCAAATCTCCCTCTTCAAGGGAGTGTGGGTCTTTTTTCGGAGCTGATAATTGGTGTAGGGGTCAGGGGTATTCCCGTCATCAGAGAGAAGCAAAGTGACACCAGATCCTTCCTTCATCCTTATGAAAACTCTTCTTTGTGCTGCCAGCCCATCAACATCCTGTTCTGCTGACGATACATCAGCATTACTAACAGCCGTTCAGCTGCAACCTTTTCTCATCAAATACAAAGCAAAACATTGTTGACAGTTGGCTTCCTTTACGACACGGGTGTCCAACGTGGGGCCAGGGGGCCATTTGCAGCCCTTGGAATAGCTTTGTGTGGCCCCCTGGACCCTTTTTAGGAATGCATATAAATGGTAATTAGCTTGCACTTTTTAAAAAACCTAAAATTTCACCAGTTCTACCTGCCATTAGTTCCTTTTTTCCCTGTCTGAGGTGAATGATCATTATTTTCTGAAATGCTACTTTGCTTACAGAGACTTTATAACCCACTTTTTTTTATTTTGGATGCTTAAAATGTTTTATGTTCTTTAGAAATTGAAGTTTTTTTATCTTTAAGTGGCTATACTTGCATTAATATGTCATAATTGTTATTATTATTATATTAGTTGAAAATGGTCTCAAAATGACAATATTATCGTTTACCGCGATAATTTCTGGGACAATGTATCATCCAGAAAAATTTGCTACACATATATTTACCTAAAAAAGAAGCAATAAATAGTTCTTATCGTCACTTTTGTTGTTACAACAACAGTGCCATAAAATATTGTGATAAAACTTAAAGACCATATCGCCCACCCCTGATGAAAACGTCTTGTTTAGTGCACAGGCCTGTTCTACATGACAGCTGTGTGCAGCTTCTCATTTAAAACCATCAGCTCTTCAAAGCTGTGATGAGTCACTCCCCCAGACAGCTGCATCGTCTTTTCACACAAACACCACAAAATGTGCCGCAGATCCAACACGCCTGCCGCCTCGCCTCGCTGAGTCACCAGCCTGACAACAACAGGCGGCGATGGACGCATGCCATCCCCGCAGTGCACACTCTGCTTGGTCAGGCCGGGCCTCACGCCGCCACACTGCCCTTCAGCTGACAGAGTCATCCTGGATCAGAAAGCAAAGGTTTCCCAGATGGTCCAGATATACGGATTTAGGCGCTTGGAATTTTTATTATGATATTTTGTGGTACTATTATAAAAAGAAATGCTCATTGCTTCTTTTGTAGCGATTTTGAAGATAAATTGTCCTAGAATTTATGGCAAGAAACAATAATATTGCTATTTTAAGACCATTTTCAACTAATATGGAGCCTATGCATGGGTTGATTCCTTTACATGCTGTCCTTTAACAACTGAATAAATTATACCTGCAGATTTTTGCTTTTTTGGAATTTTTGTATCAAAGCATTGCTTTTATAAACATAATGTCTTTACTTCAGTTATTGTAAAAGTTTTTTGGAAAACGTCTTGTAAAAGGTAGCATCTGAAAGTCGTTTTTGTTCTTTTGTGTTTGTTAGTTTTAGCTTACGTTGCATCATATTCATTTTTGGAAAGTTATTTGCGTCGCCAACTGAACCCTTAAGATAATAACTCTAATAGACTTGAGTTACCAGCATAATAGCTGAACTTTGATGGACAGACTTGCGTTGTTGTGGTTTGATTTAATGGTAAAATGGGAAACATTTAGTCACTCCTTTGTGGTTTACATGCTTGAACTTCAATGGGCAGAGTAAATGGTCCTTTAAATGCCTTTCAGTAATGAACCGGGATAAAAATACATAAACTTTAATAAGGTATAAATACCCAAGGTGGGGTGCAAAAATCTCTTGCATCGTCTGTGTTTACACAGGATTAGTTTCAAAAAGGTGGCATAAAAAATCCTCTAAGAAGGTGAAGTTAAGTTCATGTTAAAATTAGTGTTTCTTTGGATTATTTTCCCACTATCAGCGCTAATCTAGAAAAACTGAGGGATTTGACAGCTGTTCAGTGTGACAAAGAACCAGCCATGTGGCGCGTGGTTGAAATTAAAGCACTGAATTTTCTTTATGAAATAGTTTTTCCCTGATTGGTGTCACAGTTCTAGTTTGCCTCCTGCTACAGTTGAAAAAGTGTTTTATAGGTTTGGTAACTAAGTGGGCGGGGTTCTGGAGAACAGGACGCCGCGCGCAAAGGTTCAATAGATGGATTCAGCAAGTTACAGCCGACTTGATGGTCGATAGGTGGATCATTGACCATCTATCTATGGTCAATGATCCATAGATTCACTGAGTCGGTGGCCAGCTATTCAGCAAGTTGAAGCTAGTTATCTATATCGATGGATCCAGCAAATTGAAACTACCATGTTAGCTATCTATACATAGATTATGCTAGCTATGTATAGCTAGCATAATCTATGCTAGCTATACATGCTAGCTAAGTTAGTTAGCCAGATAGATTCAGCAAATTGAAATTAGCTTGACAGATTCAGTGAATAATTGGTTTGTCCCAGCACAGCACGCAACAGTAACATAAATTTAAATAATAAGTAATTACAATTTAGTTCAGTTCAGTTCTTATGGAAGAAATAATATAACCTGACTTCTGTGATGCCTTTTGCCAACATTTGTTACCAAAGCACCAAAGCATTAGCAATGTGGCTATTTAGCATGCTACACTACAAAAACACAAAATCTTACCAAGCATTTTTCAAGTACAAAAGACAAAACTAATTTACAAATAACTTTACAGCAAAGATACAGGAGCTTGTTGAAAGTAAATAATTCCTTAATACTGATTAAATTAATCTTACTGGTAGAATATTTCACTCCTAACATGGAGAATGTCGTGTTATAAGTGAAATAATTTACCTTTTTCAGTTCTTTTTTTTATCAGTATTAAGGAATTAATTTAAAACAGGTTTCTGTACCTTGCTGAAAAGTTTTTTGGTGTTTTATTGAATGTATTGGACCAAAAACACTTGGTAGGATTTTGTGTGTCAGATTTGCAAAGTACCTTCTGCTGTGTGAAGCTGCTATAATAAATCCAAACAGCTTCTGCAGATCTGGTTCTACTCTTGACAAGTCTATTTCAAGCTGACCTTTCCTCCTATATGCATTTAAGTCTGTTCAAATCATTGCTCCCAGCAGTGATTATGGTCCTTATTAACACCTTTTCCTACAGGCTGTCTGATTATTCTACAAGCAAATCAGAAATGATTTGATGTTTGCCGTATTTTCCATGTTTCTTCCTGATTTCTTACCACTTTGTAGTTTTCACAGGAAAAGCGGCTGTTGCTCCTGGGCGGCACCTTGAGGCCGCAATAGAGCGCCATGCGAGGTCGTCACCGAGATGAAGATTACTGACAGACCCAAACAAACAGCTAGACATTCCTGAGAAGATGAGAGCAGTCTGAGCGAACAGAAGCGGTTTAGTGGCCACTTGCCCCTGACTGCCTTATCTCCGTCGCAGCGTCTTTACGGGCTGCTGCCGGTTGGAACATGACATGATTTACCTCTTTACAGGAAGGCTTCTCTTTATCTGCCCCCCGCCCCTTTTCAGACGGCTCGGCGAAGCCTCAGACATCCTGACACTGTTACGGCCCCCTGCCCACCCGCCGCCGCTGCCGCCTCTCTGAGTGTCATTCAGTCTGAGTCAAGTAGCCGACCTAGACTTGGTTCCTCTCCAGGTACAGACACAAAGCATGCAGAAATGGCGACGTTTATGTTGGGGCATAGTTTTTATATTATTATTATTATTCGGTTTAAATGATGCCTTTCCACAGAAGAGGATTAGAGACACTTAAAAAAATATACTGATTTAACTTAATTAAAAGTCAGAATTGTAACATTAAAGTCAACGATACAAGGCTACCTAATTTGCTAACTACAGATTAATTCAGAAAGTTGAAGGTAGCTAGCTAGCTATCGATAGATAGATTCAGGGAGTTGAAGCTAGCTCTCTAGAGATAAAGTCAGCAAATTCAAACTACCCTGCTAGCTACATAGATTTAGCAAGTTGAAGCTAGCTAGCTAGCTAGCTATATGTCGATTCAGTGAGTTGAAGCTAGCTAGAATGATTCATTTGTAAGCACACAAGAATACAAATTTAAAAAAATAATAAGCTTGAGTTCAGTTTTGACAGAAGAAAAAAAAAAATATATATATATATATATATATATATATCTCTCCAAAGTTTTCCTGCTTTGATGCCTTTTGGCAACATTTGTTTTATTCTTTTGTCTTCCGAAGATGAAGGATGAACATTTCACAACCTGAAGGCTCTTTAGGAATATCACAGAGCATATTTGGTTATTGACCCCTCCATCTGCTCACTTTCATCAATAAGGAGTCAGCATGTCTCCATGCTGCCGTGAGCTCAGGGTGACATGTGGCGACACATCCCCTCTGACCCAAGCTGGGCCGTCCAGCAGATGGCTGCTGGGAGAATGATGGATGGACTGATGGAGTCACTAACACAATAATCTAAAAAAGACATACAGTGAGTGGCTGCGGCTCTTCGTAAACAGAGGTAGATATGAACAGATGTCTCCTGACGCGCCAGAGGACCACAATCTGCTGCCATTTCATTCATATTTTTGGATTTGAACCGCCAAATTTCCCCCTTTTTCTATGTATATTTACCAAAAATCTGCAATTTTATTTAAATACATGCAAACGTTCACATTGACATCGGGTTTGAATAAATGGATCACCATTAGAGCCGTGCAGCAATGCATTAAGAAGGAACAAGAACCCAACATGAAAGAGCAGAAAACTGATTTAAAAACCACTTCATCCAGGGCCGGCCCAGAGATTTACAGGGCGTTGAGCAGAATTTGATTTGTGGGCCTTTTCCTGTTCAGCTTATCGCCACCTCCCCCTCGTTTAGGGAGCATTCATGTCAGCAACTGTTCAGTTCGATTTGATCAAAATTTTGTTTGTTGTCTAGAAAATCCAGTTTGTGGAGGTGTGAATACGTAAACTAACTCTGGTCCGCTTAAAAACCTCTGCCTCGGTTCGGTTGAAGTGAACTCTGGCGCAGTTTGAATGCATATGTGAACAAAAAGCACTCCAAAGCCAGGAAGTGGACTACAAAGCAAGGCATTCTGGGTAAATACTACCAAAACAAACGTGAGAGTCTAGCACTAGCAGGAGAAATTTGACAAAAAATCTGTGCAAGTACTGAGTAACTGATCAAATTATCAATAATTTAATATTTACAAATCATCAGACAGACCAAAATGTAAACTTAAGTGGAAATGTTAGGCATTTTAAGGACAAAAATGTCAATAATTCATAAAAGTAACAACAAATATCAAAATAAATTTTTTACAAATCAGTTTCTTTCAATAAAAAAAATTATGAAACTGTAACAAAAACTGCAGGTGTGTTTCTGAGTCTTTATCTTAGTCATAATAAAATGACTCGAGTAAAAATAAAAAAGTACAACTTAGTAGAAATACTCCTAAAAGTTCATTCTTTCCAGAAAGTTACTTAAATAAATGTAATTGAGTAAACATAGTTACCACCCAACTCTGTTGAAGATCCATCGAGATAGCCAAGCATAAGAAGTGTGAATGAATGGGATTTTAAATATAGCCACTGACTAAATACAGGATCCAAACAATCTTTTGTCATATGGATTATTAGAGTTTTATCATCAGTTTAGAGCCGATCGAGCAGCAGCACCAACCGAAGTCGGTAACCCTCCCTGCCTGCCAACCGGCGCAGGCCTCTAAAGTGGCTTCAGCCCGCAGGGAGCCGATCCAGGCCAGCTCTAAATAAGCCCTCATGTCCCTGCTTGTACTTCGTTTGGCGCATAAAACATGTGGTTTAGAGAAGCCTTGTGAGGCACAAGGCAGACCAAACAACTTGGCCTTAACGCGGCTGGTGGAGCATGGGAAACAAAGTCAGATGCTAGTAAGCCAGAGCGATGGGAGGGAGTATGAGCTCCTGACATCTGATGGGAATATTCATATCCCTGCAACAACACACAATCTGACCAAGAATTTCTGCTCTGGTCTTCAGTGCAAATACCTTAGTGCACTTGAAATAAGACTAAACTAACTCACAAGTAGCTTTTAAGGCTTTTATATTGGAGTTTTAAGGCAATAATTTCCTAATATTGATGAAAAATCTTCTCATTCCACTGGCAGATAAATTCACTTATAACAAGACATTTTTCCAAACTTATAAGTGAAGAGAAACTGGAACTTTTTCATCAACATTAAAGAATTATTTACTTAAAACAAGCTCCTATATTTTTCTGAAAAGTTACTTGTAAGTTTATTTTGTCTTATTTAAAGTGTACCAAGATATTTGCACTAGAAAATAGACAAAATTACTTGGTAAGATTTTGTGTTTTTGCAGTGCAATCTTATTTCTAACAATATTTTTAACAATTAGCCAGGATAAACTTCTCCTTTTGTTAGCCCATTTAGAGACTTTTACAGTTAAATCAGCTCATTGGTATCTAAAATACAAGAAAAACTTGTTTAAAAATTATTTTTCTAATCATTAAGTACTCAGATTTATCATTTGATTAATCTGGGCTGTTGTTGTTTGTTTATATATAAAAGTTGGACAGAAATGTTGAGGATTTATGGCTTAATTATCTGTTCATTAACATGTACAGAAATACGAGTATAAAAGCACACGAGAAACATTATTTATCACCAGACAACAAAAAGTAATATTGTTCAAATAACTGAGTAAAAACGTAGGTTATTTTTCAACATCACATTTAAATCTCATGATTTATTTCCATAAAAAGTACCAGAAGGAGCTTTTTCAAAGTTCTGAATGGTTAGCGGTTTCAGAGTCCATGTTAAAACACAACCACACTAGTTTCCATTTTTCCCCGAGGCTTAGCCGTAAGCCAGGAGGGTCAAGAGCTACGATAAGCTCAAGGTTTTAACAACATTTCAACAATTACAAAACACAAACAAGTTTGACACATTTATATGATGAAAAATGTAATACAATAAGCTTTAAAATGGACCAAAGGCCTTCCCTCTGCAAGTGGCACAACAATTTTGATTTATGGACCGCAGGTCATTTGTTGACATGACAACCATGACGGTCAAATAATCAATCGAACGGATAGAACGCACCATAGATTACCGACATCGACGGCACTTCATAACACAGACGGTGGGTCATTTTAATCTTCTAAATGTGCTGATGTTTTCATGCTTATGTTGTCGGTTCCACTTATTTTTTTGTTGCTCACACACACTGACCTAGAGGTGTGTTGTCAGCCGGTGTGTGTGGGGGTTAGCTGTGTAATTAAGCTAGCTTTCTTATCAACCCATCTAAGAACCTCCACTGCCTTCCCTTCCTCTCTGCACCAGAAGAGATGCAGATAAGAAAAGGAGAAGCAGAAAAAGAGCCTCAACAGGGCGCTTACTGAATAAAATGACTTTTAATAAAGCTGCTGCTTTTAATGCTATCACCTCTGAAATCTTTATAAAGGTTTGATTTTCCATTTCTTTGCTCCACATGTCTTTTCTGCAGCTGACCTGCTTTGTATTTTATCTCAGAATCCCAGACTCTGCTGAATATTTACCACCTCTGCAGCACCATATTGCCCTGAACAGTCAGTTTGTGCAACAATGCACAAAGCAAAGTGAAAGAATGATGCCTTGCTAATGCTTCAAAGGAAAATAGACTTGTGCACGCATGTGCTGCAGAACTCTAAAGGGGTAATTGACCCGATTGTAACTTTCCAAGCAGACATCAAAGTGAAAGACGGAATCAGGTGAGGGGAAACCACAGAGCATTTCCCTTTATATTAAACCCTTTGCTAATCCGCAGCCTTCTAGTAACCCAACACCGAAGCTGCTGCATTGTTACAGCCTGACGAGACAAGCCCCATAAAAAATACATCAACATAGAAATATACAGAAACGACTTAGAGCCACTAAATGAAGGGAATTTTGACTTGAATCTCAGAAATTCTGACTTGAAAATTACTGACTTTTTTCTCAGGATTCTGATTTTAATCTCAGAAAATGTAGATGTGAATTCTTCAAAAGACGAAGTAAAAGCCAGAATTCTGAGATTGAAATCAGAATTGTGAAAAAAAATTCAGAATTCTGAGAAAAAAACTAAGAATTCTGCAGAAAAATAAACTAAATTCTGCAAAAAAGAGAAAGTTGTGACCCTATGTGAGAAAAAAGTCGATTAAAGTGAGGATTTTGTGATTAAAGTCAGGATTGCTAGAAGAAAAGTCAGAATTCTAAGAAAAATTACATTTTGAGAAAAAATGTGACTGAATTCAGCCTTCTGTGAAAAAACAGTCAGAATTCAGAGACTAAACTCAGAACTGAGAAGAAAAATCTGATTTATTTTGTGAAATTAAAGTCAAAATTCTGAGAGTCAGAATTGTGATAGGAAACATCAGAATTTGGTGAAGAATATTTTAGAATTCTGAGAAACAAGTTGAATTAAGTAAGAATTCTGAAAAAAAAGTCAGAATTAAGCAAAAAAAAGTTCGAAGTCAGAAAAAAAATCTAAATTCTGTGAAAAAAACTGAATTTTCAGAAATAAGTCAGAATTCTGTTATTAAAGTCAGGATTGTGAGAAGAAAATTCAAAAAATCTGCAGAAAAAAGTAAATATTCTGCAAAAAATGTCAAAGTTGGAATTCTTTTTTTTAAGTGACTCTAATCAACTTCTGTAGAAATAACCATCCTCAATTCAAGAACGTCTAAAGTGACTTTTAGCAAACAGAGCTTCCATTCTGTCACATTTTTACACATTTTGACACCAGAGAAACACGTAAAGCTGATAATTTCCCAAATCCCAGCTGCTACTTGACCCTGGACATGACCCACCTACCAGTTTCATGGTGAAATTGTTCTGCTCCCAGCGGCACAGCATCAGACTCATGGTGCTTCATACACCTGCCTCACATGTAGCAAGACGGCCGACGGACCCGTCGGGTCCGGATGGGTCACATCAGGACTAACTTTAGCCCAACAGAACCGGAGTGGGAAGAAACCCCAAGAATCCAAAGAATCCCAGACGGTTTCTCAGGGTGCAGGGAGAGCTGCTGCTACGCTGGGACCAGCAGGTCTCTGGTTGCCTGGACTAGAAGAACCGGGTCCCTCAGCGTCTCCCCACCCACTCTGGACCAGAGAGGAGGTGAAAGGCGAGAGGAGCTCCGCCGCCTCTGCTGCAGCTTTGAGCCGCTGCCAAGCCAAATGCAGGATCCCTCCTCCTCCTTCTCCTCCTCCTCCTCTTTGCCCACAGCAACACATTGTGCAATTGCTTTTCAATAGACCTTTGGTCAAACGGGGAGGAGGCTGAAAAAGAAAGGGACAGTCCTCGTACCCCTCCCCCGATAAAGCTCACCTCCCCCAATAAAATGGAAGAAAAGCAGCAAAAAGATGAGTGAACTTTTAATCGCAGTGTATGGAGACCAAATCTTGCCAAGTATTTTTGGTCTAGTTTGTAGTGCAAATATCTTAGTACACCTGAAATGAGACAAAACTAACTTACAGGTAGCTTTTCAGCAAAATGAAGAAGCTTATTTTAAGTCAACAATCACTTAAAATTTATTAAAAAGTTTTAGTTCCACTGGCAGATTATAACAATATTTTTGCCATGTTAAAATTGAAATAATTTGCCAGTGTAACTAGAACATTTTAATCAATAGTAAGGAATTATTTACCTATAAGCTTCTATATCTTAATTAAAAGTTACTTGTAAGTTATTTTAGTCATTTTTATCAAATGTACTGATATATTTCCAATAGAAACCATTTAAAAATACTCATGTTTTTGTGGTGTATGTGTTTTGACAAATTATTTTTCCAGCCTGAATTGGACTCTAAATTAACTTTAAGTCTTGCTGTCAATCTGGGTTTTTTTATTCTTTATTGAGATTATTTATTGTTTTTGTTTATTATAAGTGAAATAATCTGCCAGTAGAACTAATATTATTTGTCAATATTAAAACAAGTTCCTATGTCTTGCTGAAAAGTTACTTACAGAAGTAAAACCAGCTGACCAAATGTGCTAGAGCTCCACTTGGGTTGCTAGGTGACAAGCTGGGCTTTACTGAGGTTGCTAGGTAACGGGCTGGGCTTTGCTTGGGTTGCTAGGTAACGGGGCTGTGCCTGCTTATTTGTGAAATTACATTTCAGAAGTTTTTGAAATGACTCATTTCCAGACATCTAAAAACATTGATTTGAAGTCAAATAACAGCTGGGTGTTTTTTAAGCACTTGAGCTGTTTTTAGAAAAAGTACAAAACCAAATGGAAGCACAAAAACATGTAAAACGTGAATTTTACTCTGCTATATCTTGCTAAAATGTTACTTGTAACGTTTTTGTCTTTTTTGTTTCCAAGTGTACTAAGATATTCAAACTATAAACTAGACTAAAAGTACTTGGTAAGATTTTGTGTTTTTGCAGTGTGAGAAATGAAAAAGCTTAGAGGCCAAACCACTTAAAACTCCAGACTAACAATCTCCTTTCCAGTTATTATTATTTCTTTAAACAGCTTCTTGCTGTGAAGAAAAGCCAAGTTTTATTTTCCGCAAACACAGATGGACCAAACCGCTCTCTGATCAGCCGTCACTCACAACTCGCTGCCCGATGCGGACCCATGTATTTATGTGCATGTGCTGCGTGGGTTCATAGCCCAAGTATTTATATATTTGTGAGTGTGGAAGAGAATCCACAGTACAGGATGCTCTCCGTTCAAGCTCACTCCAACCCCCTGTGCACACACACGCGCTCCATTCCCAACCACAAATTACAAGCCGAATTTGAATTTTGGGAAAGACCCAAGATCTACAAAAAGTTCCCACAGCAGCGGGAGGCCTGATCACTTCCAGCAGGCTGAACAAAACGCTTTCAACTCCTTAAAATAACAATATTTCTGATTTGTGTAAAGTGATATTTCCACCTAATTCTCTGCAGTGCTGAAAGTAATACGCAATTCAATAGCCATGAAATGATTTATATCAGTTTAATAGTAGCAAAATATAGAAATCTAACACAAACATACACGTCAGGTCCAAAATGGATTCCCATCTTTTTCATTTGTACCAACCATGTTTTGTTTTCTTCTTGCTTGTAGTAATTGCTGTTTCCTCACAAACACTTTGTGTAATTAAGCTAATAAATCAGTAGCCATAATTTGATTATGATGATGATTATGAGTTATGATTTCTTTCCATAAATGAGTGTCCCTACAAACATTTTTCATCAGAGTACAAAATAATAAAGAAATGTAATAATGGCCACACAAAGAACCCAACAGTGAGTTGATTTTTCCACCAGAGCTAAGCGAAGTACAAGTTCTGGTTAATAATTACATTTAGGAGTATTTTTACTATGATGTACTTCATTTTAAGTTTCGCTGGTCTTACTTGAGTAAACTTTCTGGATTCTCTACCACTGAATGAAAAGCAAACATGTTTTAACCAAAGATTCACCAGACACAGACCTGCAGTTTTTGTTATAGTTTCACAAGTTTTTTATCGAAAGAAACTGATTTTATTTTTTTTATATTAATTATTGTCATCCTTAAAATACCAAAATTTCCACTTAACTATACATTTTAGTCTAGCTGATGATGTACTATTTAAATATTAAATTTGATCAGTTACTCAGTACTCGAGCAGACTTTTTTTACTTTACCAAGTAAAAAAGTACTTGGCCAAAGTACTTTTAGCCAGAGTAATTTCTGGGTACCTTTTACTTTTGAGTAGAAATATATTAAATTAGTGCTACTCTTACTTGATGTGAAGTTTGTCAAAAAGTGTTTATTTATTTTTTGAATTCATTTTGTCTAGACAAGTTGTTTCTCCAGTCATTTATCGTTGATTTGTTACGTTGCGTTTGGCGGTTACCATAGAAACCAGCTCCGCCCCCTTTTTCTGTTGCCTTCTGTGACTATGGCCTGCATTGGAAACAGCTCTGCGTTTTCTTCACAAGTACGGTATTTTAGCAGATATTTTAGGCAAATTTGATCACATGCAGTGTTCCATTAGTAACTTTGCTGTTTTGTTTGATATGTTTTAGTTATAATTATTAATGTTGCCCATTTTAGCTATGTTTAATTTTACAAAGTTAACTGTTGCCAACTGCTCATTGGGAAGCATTGCTTTGTAGTTTGTTAATTATTGTATTTTATTTAATGTACGAGGGCAGAAGCTGCTGGACTGATGCAAACCACTTGATTTCCTCGTCTGTCAGAATCAGTACGGTGAACCTGAGTGTGTCTGTCGTGAAGTCAACCTACTGGACCTGAGACGAACGTAGAAGGGTTGCAGATGTACTATCAAAGCAGTGACCTGACCCGTCCACTCAGCCTTTGGACGTTCCCATTGCTCTGAACAGCATTGTCTCACTGTCCCTGTGGCTCTACACTGGGAAACTGTCAGCATTTAAAGCTCGAGTTTAACAGTTTTAGTGGAGGCCTTCAACAAGCTCATTAAGTGCAGCCGCAGTGAATGGACTGAGCAGTGGTTCCTTTCACAGCTCCAAATAAAACACAGTGTATCAGGGACAATAGCGGGGGTAACCCCACCGAGGAGGGGCTTTTGTTTTGGGGGAACCCTCCCTTTAAGCTGGGGGTGAAAACTACGCTGATGATGGGGGGAGACGGACCTGATTCGTATAGACTCTCAGTTTAGGTTCAGAGACTCGCTGTAGGTTGAGACACAGACAAAAAGCTGCTGGACCGATCAGAGTTTACATTTCTATGACCTTTTCTTTTTATAAAATGTAATGATCTGTCTGAGTTACAATAAAAATGGCACTGACTTAAAAGACAACGCAGGACTTCTGGAAAGACTTAATATCTTTAAAATGACAGAAGCACAAACAAAAAATTCTGCTGCACAATTCTACCGATGATCAAAAATGCTAGCATTAGCAGTTAGCTCCAAACCAGTGAAATAATAAACAGAAAACTCAGTATAGCAATGATGTAAAATACTGGGGAGCATTTTTCAGTGGATGACATTAACTGAGGGTGTTTGAAAGATCTTCATGAATAAATAAGCAGCATGCACTCCTTCAAATTAGATTAACCCCTAAATTCAGATGTGATTTTTGATTTATTGTCAATAATTACTCGGTGTGGTTTAGCAAGAAGCTTCTTGACTGTCAGATTTACAGCTCTGCTGTGGAATCCAATATTTACCAGAGCAGCTTTCACACTTATTGCCGTTGCATGCAGGCTGAAACGGGAGGCGTAAGACGGCTTGAGAAAGTCCCCGAAGCTGCAGGAGAGAAGAGCTGAGAGCGGAGATGTGAAAATCCGCTCAGTCATCCTTCCAAAGGCGAACGGCGCTGACAGAAAGCCGAGCGATATTTCACAGCGGTTGTCACGTCTGTTTAAAATGAGCAATCATGTTCAACACCAGCTGAAAGACGAGCAGGAACTCATCATTAAAAATGTAGAGATGATCTGATGCTCGATGCTCTGGGGACGGTGACTTCAGTCCTGTTGACCTTTACCCCCAACCTCTCCTCTCCATTCAGGCTCCAGCTTCCAGACCGATATGACGCTGATCGTGTTAGTTGAGGCGCTGATTCTCCAGGGGGCGCCGCTCACAAACTGCCATTTATGCTTCCCAACGAGCTCCATGTGACAACTGACACGAGGAAAGCAGAGACGCCGGAGTGCGGAGGGCACCTTGGCGGGGGATCGATTGGAAGGATGTTGACTCAGGAGAAGCAGATGTAGGCTCTTAATTAATATGGTTATGTCCTCAGCCATGACCTCAGACAGGAAGACAGCGAGGGCGACCGCACAGGAAGTGGAATCTGATCGAGACGCATTAGGAAAAGAAGTGAGGTCATTACTCCTGGAGCCAAAACGGCGTATGATCACACACACCGAACAGGTTTCCACGCAGAGCAAATTTAATCCCAAGACTTCCAAAGATGATTTATTTATCAATGGAAAATCTGTCCAAGCCAACATGGTAATTTACAGTTATTTAAAGGGTGTTTACAGAAGCCGAGAGCAGAAGATATTCAGATAAACTTCACCAATGGTTTTGATAACGAGTTAATCTATAGAAAGCAGATGGTTGGTGTGAATGTTAAACCTGCATCCTGTTGTGGCACAAACCTGTGTTCTTGATGAAACAGAGATGGTTTTCTCAACAAAAAAACAACTAAGTTTGTTTTCCAGAGATTAACTTATCTCTAGAGAAGCATCTGAAAAAGTGTGAGAGGAAAATGGAAAAGTAATTTCTTATCTAGAGAAAAACATTTTAAAAAACAAATTATGTTGAGAAAACCATCAGGAAATTAATTTGTTATCTCAAGAAAACTGTTGGGAAAAAGATTATGCAGAAAAAAGTTAATTCTTTTGCTTATGTTAACTAATTCTGGCTAACTGCGTTGGCTGTATTTTCTCAACCTTTTGTACTGTCAGATTTATTTTCTAAAGCTTTTCACCTGTTTTGGCCTCGACAACCTACAAAATTAAAAGTTAAAAACCAAAGAATTGATTCTTGGTCATTGAGTTAAATCCAGATAAAAGTTGATCTGGATAAAAAGCTGCCTTTAAGGAAGTGGGAACCAATTGACAACTTTAGAACGACCTCACTTCACACACCCTCATTAGAAAAGGAAATATTTTGTTTTTTAAACATGCTACCATCTATTCCTTGATCAGAATTGGACGTTTATTGTTCAGTAAAAACGCTTCAGGACAAACGTCAGGTTTCTGCTGCCGCTCAGTCGGATCAATCTGCAGGACACACAGGTGCTGGGTGGAAATCTCTTATCTCTAAAGAGTCAGCTGTCAGAAATGAAAGCAAACGACCTCAATTTGCCCTTGATGACGAATCTACTGGAGGCGATTCTAACAGCGACTCTAAATGAAAAGGTTCAGAGTTTAAATCCATGAGGATAAGAGACGATTCCCTACAAAACATGTTCTTTTTTTCTTTACTTGAACTCTGCAGTCTGTTAAAACCTGGTTATTTCTGTTCAACAATAACATCCCGGACAATAAAACGTCCATTAAATCTGGTTTTAACTAGCAGCGCCTCTTGAAGTGACATATGTCTGTGTGGTCCTTTGTCATGGTAATAAAGAAAGTAATATACCCAGAACCCCCAGCAATCTGTGCAGCTCCGGACCGGCGGCCATTAGCAATGCAACGCTGCTGATTCTCCTTTCTCCCTCACCTGCTCCAGTCTGCAGGAGGCTGGAGCTGGGAACCATAAAAAAGTCATGACTGCATTTCACTGGGAGGAGGGAGGAGCACCAGTAATAAAGAACGGCCTCTTATTGGGGTCAACAAGGTTGAATCTACGTCGGCGTATTCGAGTCATTGGTGATAGAAAAAAAGGACATTTCCGCAAAGAAGGTCAGAAAATTTAGTTTATCTCTAAAATGTTCTAGAAAAAATACAAAAGACTTTCTGAGTTCAGGAAAAAAATAAATTCAGAAATTTTGACATTGTCTGAAATTTTCTGAAACAAAACAAAAGGATTAAATTTCTGAGTACCAAAGGTAAAAAATTCGAGAAGAAAATCAAACATTTTGAGATTAATCAAACAAATTTTATAGAAAAAAAAGGAAATTTCAAAAGTCAAACATTTTCAACTCTTTAAACTCAGAAAATTTTTTAAATTGGAAAATTTTCAACAAAATGTCTGAGATTAGTCTCAGGCTTTTTCCACCAAATTTTTGACTTCTCAAACTCAGAAATTTTCAAAATGTTTCTATAAAATTTGTGAGATTAAACTCCAAATGTCTTAGTTTTTTGCAGAAATACTTTTTTTTCTATCAATTTTGGCTCTACTTTGTCGAAATAGTACTCATTGGAATTTAATCCAGCTTCCTTTGAGATTAAATAAAAAAAAAGTAAGTTTTTACATTAATCTGTATCTTTCATATCCATGCAATTCCAAATGTACAAGCATAACTAACTTAGATTAATATTTCAGAGCTTAGATTATTTTTTTGCGTTTATTTGTCTGCATTTTCCCTGTTATTGGTCTGAAAATATTTTTAGCCAATGACATTGCTGCATTATAGTCATTTAATAGAAACACTGCAAAACATCAAAGCTTACAAAGTATTTTTCTCTATTTCAAGTATCTTAGTACATTTAACTTATTAGTCAACATTACAATACACCAATATTCTTTAAATACTAATATGAATATTTTTGAATAATATCTTAAACAAATAAAGTTGAATGAAATAAATCTAGCTGAGTTTGTTAAACTGTTTCATGAAGCTGATGAGAACTTCTGAATCTAATTTTAATGAAACAAACCAATCAGTTTGACTTTAAGGGTCATTTAATTAACTTTCAATCCATAATAATCAAAAAAGTTCACATATATCTCTGTGTAAGCGTGTTCACAGTCGATTCAATCCCAGAAATCTTAATTAAATTTATTTAAATTGTGAAATCATAATCTCCAGCAACTGCATCTTCAAAAAGGGATGAATTAATGGAGCTGACTTATCAGGCCAAAGCTTTTTATTATTGGACGGGGATTTATTTAAACAGTTCCTGGTTTATTTAACAGACCATCTTGGTAAATATTACCTTCATGATGTCTTTATGTGGTTCAGATTCAGCTCCCAGACTAATAAATTCGCACAAAGGCGGCAGCAGTTTGCCTTTCAAAGATGTTTATTAAGATAATAGATCCTAATCACTCAATTATAAAGACAAATATCTGCCTCTCAGGACGTTAATCTGAATGTTTCTCAGTTTTCCAGTCTGTATGTCATATTAATTATAGGATGTTATGTAAAAAAAAAAAAGAAAAAAAAAGAAAAATCAGAATGTACACTTTTGAAGGTTTCAGAGCTGCAGCAGAAAATGAATGAGCTGACAACAGACTTCAGGATAAAATGTGGAAACAGGAGAGTGATGTGAAAAACGGAGGCATTAATAATTAATGAGGAGGCAAAGATGCTGGCCTTGCATGAGTGCACACACATGAACGCTACACTGCAAAAACGCAAAATCTCACCAAGTTTTTTAGTCTAGATTCTAATGCAAATATCTTAATACCTTAAAATAATTTCATATTTCTTGCTGAAAAGTTACTTATAAGTTAGTTTTGTTTTATTTCAAGTGTACTAAAGTATTTGCAATGAAACTAGACTAAAATTACTTGATAAGATTTTGTGTTTTTGCAGTGTAAGGCTTGATTTTATGAATGGGAATGGTTGCAAAATAGAAATCAAACACTAGAGGGCAGCAGTCAGGTTTGCGCAAAGAGCCTCTCAGCTGTAGCAGCATTATAAAAGGTTGAAACTCAGTACAGCTTGTCAGGATATATATATATATAATCACACACACACACACACACACGCACACACACACAGAGCAGGTGGTTTGACACATTCCCAGACTGTAGTGGCAGATTTCACACTCTGAGCCACAAACACCTGCAGACCTGGTTCATCCCGGCCTGTAAATACTCGCTGGGTGACTCCCTCTCTTTGCTCCTGCTGCATTGTGGATTAACTCTTTGTTAAAGGCGTACCGAACGAGTCGGGGCTGCGAGCCAACTGGGCCATCCAGCTGGATGCGTGAGCTGCTGCTTCTCTTCAACCAAGGCTTCACTAATCCCTCAGATAACTACTGACTTACCCTGTCAGGCGCTTAAAGGTGTCATGTCCAACTCACTTTGTGTTTCCTGTTTGACTTTCTGCAAACACATCCAGTCATTCAGCTGCTTAATGCACGCAGGATTTTAAAGGTGACCTATTAAGCTTTCTTGAACAGGTGAGGACAGATCTATGGCCTATACAAAACATTTTTTGTATAAAATCATTCTTAGATAATGAGATCTTAGTCTGTTCTAGGGCGTCTTGTCACTTTAAATCCAAATAAGCTGCTGGTGGCGTTTACACCCGCATGTGAAAATGGCTGCAAACAGATTCTTAATTATACAACCATGCATCTGTGAAAATACAAGTGGAGCCTCCTGCATACTGCAAAATCTCACCAACTATTTTTTGGTCTAGTTTTTTGTGCAAATGTCTTAGTAAACTTGAAATAAGACAAAACTAATTCAATGTTTGTTACTGGTTTTGCAACCGTCAACTGTATGTTGTTTTTATGGGTTTTATGTTTGTGATGTCATGATATAAAGCACTTTGAACTGCATTGCTGCTAGACGAATTTGACTGATTACAACTAACTTTTCTGAAAGATATAGGAGCTTGATTTAGGTCAAGAATTTCTTAATATTTATTAAAAAGCACTATTTCCACAGCGATTTTATTTCACTTCAAACATGGCAAAAATGTCTTGTTAAAAGTGAAATATTCTGCTAATGGAACCAGAATTTTATCAAAAATATTAAGGAATTATTGACCTAAAATAAGGTCCTATGTATAGCTGAAAATATACTTTTAAGCTTGTTTTATCTTATTGCAGGTGTACTAAGGTATTTTCACGAGAAGCCAGACCAAAAATACTTTGTAGGATTTTGTGTTTTTGCAGTGTACAACCAACAAGAATGCAGCATGTGATTTCTAAGTCAATAACAAAGCACCTGTCTTTTCCAGCAGCCATTATACAATGCATACGGCGGTAAAAGCAGCTGACCAAGCGTGCTGGAACTCCGCTTGCGTTGCTAGGTAACAGGCGGAACTCGCCTGGGGTTGCTAGGTAACAGCTGTGGTTCGCTGCAGTTACTAGGTGAAAGGTCAGTGCCTGCTGATTTATGACATTACATTCTGAATTTTTTTTGAAACGGCTCCTTTTCAAGAAATCAAAAAAACATCAACTTATTGCCAAAAACTGTCTATTTGGGGTATTTTTAAAGGCTTTGGGTGTTTTTAGAAGCAATTGAAACCCAAATTGTAAGTACGAAAAATGTCAATTTTGTATAATACGTCCCATTTAAGATTACTTTGCTCCTTTTCTGCATGCTTCGTTTTGTTAATTTTGTTTCAAATGAGACTCTTCTGAAACTACTGTTCACCAGATAAAGATAGAACGCATAAAAAAAATTGTTCCCCTGATTAAAAATCAGCTCAAACCTCAGCCCACATCTAGTTGTACTCTAACTAAAGCTATTTGCGGCTCCCTCTCCAACTCCTCAGCGGTCAAATTTTCAGATTAAACATTGTGCAATATGAAAAGATTCAACAGGAAACCATACAGCAGTGGCTTTTAACCTGGGCCCATTACAATTCTGCTCAGTTTTCTCCAAGGAGGCAATCCACAGCTGGAAACACAAAGTAGAGGAAGAAGCAATATGTTCTTGCTCCTGATGTACCAACTTCAAATGTTCCCCATTTCATCGCTGGAAACGCTGGAAACGCTGCTCACGCTGCGGTAAGCACTCGATGCTGAGAGGAAATGACAACGAGACGGAGGAACGACACCGCAGGGTGCTGATTTTCACACAAACTGATTTTCTTTGTTTGAACGGCTGAATAAAACTGACGATTTAAAATCATTCTTACAATTACAACAGAGTATTGACATTTGACTAAAACTGCTTCTTGTGTTGTTCTATTTTAGCATGTAATTTATAAACAATTTTAGGATTTCTACTTGATATTTAACCTTCATTTTTTAGAAATGCAAGATCCAACTATTTCACCACTGCTGTATTTCAGAACAAAGAACTTTAACACTGAGCAGAATATTAGAGTTTCACTGGAAAACACAAAATATTACCAAGTAATTTTGATCTAGTTTCTTGTGCAAATATCGTAATACTCTTGAAATAAGAGAAAACTAACATAAAAGTAACTTCTCAGCAAGATATGGTGTCTTGTTTTAAGTAAATATTTCCTTAATATCGATGAAAAAGTACTAGTTCCATTAACTTATAACATTTTTCCTATGTTACAAGTGAAATAATCTGCTAGTGAAGCAGCTGTTAAGCACTAGAAACATAACAAATGCAACAAATGTTCACATACATGCTGGTGTTTGAACAGTTTCTAATAATTTTTAGGTAATATTTTTGTTGTTGCACAGATTTTGTAAATAGTCTGTTGAGTTTTAGTTCTCTAATACACTTTCGCATTTTGTATAGTTTTTAAATTAACCTACCTAGTTTCACATTCCTTTGGACAAAAGTATGCTATTCTTAATTAGCATACTTAAGAATATGCTAATTATTCTTAAGTATGCTAATACTTAAGCATACTTAAGAATATGCTAATTATTCTTAAGTATGTTAATACTTAAGAATAATTAAGTAATTATGTTGAAATTTTGCCCTTTCAGTTACCGGAATGCAACGACACAAAACAGCAGGCTGTTACCTAGCAACCCCAGCGAAATCCCAAACTGTTACCGAGCAACCTAAGCCGAGCTCCAGCACAGCACAGTTTCACCTAGTAACCCCAGCGAAGCCCAAGCTGTTACCTAGCAACCCCATCTGAGTTCTGCTCATCACCTAGCAACCCAAGCGGAACTCCAGCACATTTGGTCAGCTGGTTTTACCCCCGTATCTGCTGTACAAGGGCTGCTGGGAAAGACAAATGTTTTGTTGTCAACTTAGCATCCAGAAACCACTCCTGCACAACAATTCTTGATGGTTGTGCAGGAGGCTCCACTTCTGCTTTTCAAAGACGTACAGTTGTATAATTGTGCATCTATTTGCAGTCATTTTCACTTGTGAGTCTAAAAGTTGAGTTGGGGGATGTGGCCAACAGCAGCTTATTTGGATTTAAAGTGACAAGACGCTCTAAAGCAGCTCAAAATAGGCAGAAGATTTAAAACTCACTATCTAAGAATGATTTTGTGACAAAAATGTAATGAACATGTTTCAGATGTTCATTACATTCACACCCACAGACTTATCCTCACCTGTTCAAGGAAGCATAACAGATCACTTTTAAAGAGTGTTTTGGTGTTTCATTTTTTATTCCACTGGGTTTCAAGTTTAATTTTTCCCAAATATAACAAAAAAAAACGAAAATAACAATGCAGGACTGTAAAACAGCAAGACTGGATAGAGTCCAGCATATGACTGCAACATTCAGGTCGCTGCCTCTGTTCAGAAAGGTCGAGGGTTAACATAGCCAATGGTGACGAGGGCTGCTTCATCAGCACCACAGGGATGAGGAAGAGAAGGAGGAGGAGAGACAGAGGACAGAGGGGAGAAAGTCATGTAAAGTAGGTCAGCGAGAAAATGTGATTATCCAGAAAAACAAACAGCAGCCTCATCCCATGTCCAGAAACACTGGCCTCCTGTATCTTCTCCTCAAACTGCGTCCAGATCCGTCTCCGAGCGACGTCACGCTCAGAGTCACACTTACTGGACAGGTTGGCACAAACACAGACGGGGAGACAGCTCCTTCTCCCGCTGCCTTACATGGTGCTGGAGCGACTGCTCTGGCCACTGCAGCCCTGCTACACAGCCAATATTTCAGAAACGCAGCTAAACAGCCACCCTGGCGTCCCGCTACGGCTCCGTTCTGGACAGCAACGTCCCACAACGACCAGCTTCCTTTCAGGAAATCAACTGAATTCAAGCAGAATTCAACAAGGCTACAGTTTTCTGGGATTATTTAGAGAAATCAGTGAACTGCTTATATACTGAAACAACTGTTTTTCAGGGGGATTGGTCATGCAAAAAGTCACATTTTGCACATTGTTATGCTTCTATTTGAGTTCCTACTCCTTTTAAAAACAGCACAAGCTCTTAAAAAACACTCAGGCATTTTTTGGCAATAAGTTGATGTTTTTTGGTGCATGAAAAATGAGTCATTTCAAAAAACTCCTGATTGTTGAGTGCTACTGCGTTGTTACCTAGCAACACAACCAGCAATTTTAGTCATCTGGTTTTACTGTGGTACAAGTTGTACCACAGTAAAACAGAAAACATAAGTTTTTTGTTGTTGTTTTCATTCAAAAACCACTTGCTGCATTCTTAGTGATTGTGCAAGAGGCTCCACTTGTGCTTTTCAAAGATGTACAGTTGTATAACTGCGCATCTGTTTGCAGCTATTTTCACATGCGATTGTAAAAGTTGAGTTGGGCGTTAGCTTGCAACTTTTTCTTTATTTTATGAAAGTCCTAACTGGCAGTTTACTGACTACTGATTAATATGACTGATATGTTTTGAAGTGCAATTTTGTTCAGAAAGACTTCAGTAACCATTCTATATAATGTTTTGGTTGTTTTGTTTATTTATTTTTGAATATTTAAAATATCTTCCAGTTTTGGTATGTAAAATGTTTTGTGGAAAAGAAATTTGACTAATTTTTGAGGGTGTACTTGCATTAATAGGCCTTTATCATAAGGCTGAACAATAAATCAGTAACAGCATATATCATCAAAACCACGTCATCAATATCAGTATTAATAAGTAATACGTCCGATACAGTTTTCAATAATTTCACTGAACTACAATCCAGAACCGCACAGCCGTCTGGGAGGAAAGACATTAGCTGCTCAACCTAGCTAAGCAAGGTTGGTGAACTAACTCACTCACTATCTGGTTACCTAGCAACTCACTCACTCTTTGGTTACCTAGCAACAACCTGTTCAGTAACTTGCACAGCTGCAGTTTAAGGTTTCGCCACCATGCCTCAAAAGCCATAAAAAATAAACGATGTGGAGTGAAAATTGTGGATAAAACCAGATATTTAAAACAAAAAAAACTAATCAATAATTATCAATATTGACTGATATAAAACACTTCTATCGTGAGAGGTTTGACAGTCATGTTAGCTCTACTTTATCATTATATTAGCTGAAAATGGTCTCAAAACAACAATGTCATTGTTTATACCAATAACTTCTGGAAAAATTTATCGTCCAGTAAAATCTGTTGTTGTGTAGACCTGTTGCAATAAGCAATACATCAATTAATCGCATTATAAATGAAAGCAAATTCAATAATTTACATTTATTGTTTTTCTCTTCTGGTGCTTTGTTGTTTTTTTTTAAGTATAATTTTGCTTACAGAGACTTCATAATTAGTTTTATTCATTGTTTATATTTTGTTTATTTAGTTTGGATTTCAAATGTCTTCCACTTCCAGTGTTAGAATTTAAAGTTTATTGGCCTTTGAGAATGTGTTCTTGCATCGTTACCATTTATAAACGGTCTCAAAACAATATCAGTTATCACAATAACATCTGGGGCAATTTATCGTCCAGCAGAATTTGTTGTCCTTACAGCTTTTTATTTGCATTTCTTATTTTGGTAAAGTTAGAAATCACAAACCAAGACCGAACAAAATGTGACAGAAATGAGAGAGTTGAGTGAGAAAAGCAAAGCAGGTGTGGATGATGTTGACACACCTGAGGGTTTCCAGTTGCCTCCGACTCCGGAGAACTCCTTGGCGGTCTGGTGGACACCTGCCGGCTCTTGAGCGGCGCCGAAGGCAGCGCTAAGGCCGACGGTCTGCTGGGGGTCTGGGGGATGGGGAGGGCACTGTGAACCGGTTTGGGTTTCGGGAGTCCTGACTTCATGGCTGAGGCCACCAGGATGGCTGGCATCTTCTCCCCCGAGTCCACCAAACGACTGAACCACCCTCCACTTCCACTTCCACAGATTTCTGCTCACTCACTTCAGATCCCAGTGTTCCCAGAACCGAGCAGCACACACCAAGGTTGCACCTGATTGAGGTACAATTTGTCAGCGTTCGGCTCTTTGGCTGCAGAGAAGTAGGGAAGCCTTGCCAACATGCAGCACAGTGGGGGGGTTAACCCTCACATTTCCACCTGTTTCCCATTACAGGCAGCTTCGACTCAAAAAACACAAAAAAAAATGTCCAAAGATTTCTGCAGAAAAACCAGCAAATAAATCCCAGGGAGGAATCCCCAGTTGCCTTGCGGCGTTGCAAGAAATCCCTTCCACTCACCTCCAGTTCAGAGTGAGTCGGCAATTAACCAAAAGAACCCTTCATCAGCTCCTCTTCCTCCTCTTGAATGAAATAATTGCCTGAAGTCGTGGATTTGTGAAGAAGAACAGAGCGGAAACAGATGGAGAGAGGCGGCAGCGATGCAGCAACTGTTCGCTTCAGCGACTGCCCCGCTTGTGACAGCGCAGCCTGAAAACACACTCCACACACTCTCTCTCTCTCTCTCTCTCTCTCTCTCTCTCTGCGCTCAGCAGCAGGTGTGGCTTAGATCAGGCTGACATATGTGGAAACCGGCTCAACACACACTGGTGGCGTCTTCATCCAGCCTGCCGCTCTCTGATCCCGTTTGGCTTAACTCCTCACTCAAACGCCACATTTATGAAGCCGCTTGCTCTCAACTCCGGTCTGAAAACAATGTTCCAACGTAGCAAGTTTGATCTGGGAATTTCTTTATGAGAATGATCAAAATGAGGTAAATTAGTTGCGCAGTATTCAATTCTGAGAAAAAAAAAGTCATAATTCTGACATTAAATTTATAATTCTAACAAAAAAGTAAAACTATATAAACTAGTTTACTTGTAATCCATAGTGCGTAGGAGAACACCAGGTTCAATTATTGGATATTTTTGTTATTAAAAACTTGTTTTTAAAAGTTATTATTCCCTGAACAGGTTAGGATATATTTATGGATGATATAAAACATGTTAATTACA
Organism: Poecilia formosa; assembly: GCF_000485575.1. Lineage (NCBI taxonomy): Eukaryota > Metazoa > Chordata > Actinopteri > Cyprinodontiformes > Poeciliidae > Poecilia > Poecilia formosa. The sequence goes on from NW_006800038.1 coordinate 791,593, forward strand.
TATTTTGCACGAAATCATTCTTATATAAAGAGATTGTAGTCTGATCAGTTCTGCCTATTTTGAGCTGTTTTAGGGTCTCTAATACACTATTACTCTCATAATAGTACTATAAAGGGTCAGTATTTTGAATTTTCCTGGAGCAATAATATAATTTATAGCTTAATCAGGCAACTTTTTTTCCATCAGTGGTAATAATAATGCTGTACATATCAAATATGACTTAAAAGAAATTTTACTTTGTAATTTATGCCTTGAAATTGAGGCTCCGTCTCTTTAAGAAGCTCCTGCTCTTTCTGAAGCTCCGCCTTCAGGAAGTCACCACAACATGGCTCCTCTATGAACCCTTTAACGACATTTTTACCAACCTTTCACTGAGAAGTAGCTCCTATAATGAGCTCAGCAGATGTGCAGTTCCACCAGGTGTTTGCTAATTGCTGCTGGCTAGTCTGAAGGAGCTGAATGAAGGCGGAAGCTCTGAAGATTGGAAACTGCAGCTCTGAGAAGGAGCTTCATCCTTGAAAGCAGAGCTAGGTTCAACCAGGTGTTTTGCGCAGCTGGATGGTTGCCATGGAGACTAAAGGATTTCTCAAACATGCATGAAAGAATCAAAGCAACACTTCAGGTGTGGTTTTGATGAGGGAATAACATTATAAAATAAAAAAAGTCAATTTTACATGACACTTCCCCTTTAAAACCAAATAAGCTGCTGCTGGCCATGTTCCCCAACTCAACATTTACATTTTTTTTTTTTTGAAAAGCAGAAGTGGGGCCTCCTACACAACTAACAAGAGTGCAGCAAGTGGTTTGTGGATGCTAAGCAGCCATTGTACAGTGCATACAGTGATAAAACCAGCTGACCAAATGGGCTGGAACTCAGCTTGGGTTGCTAGGTAACAGGCAGAATTCTGCTGGGGTTGCTAGGTAACGAGCAGTGTTACATTCCGCAGATTTTTGAAACGGCTCATTTTCCAGACACTAAAAAATCATTAACCTATTGCCAAAAAACAGCTTGGTGGTTTTTTTTTTTTAAGTTTTGGGCTGACAGCCGTGCTAATCAATTACTGAATTTACTGAAGATTGATCACGTATAATGCTGCATTGGTAAAACAGAAGGAACAGACATGCTACCTTTTTCCTCTGTTCCTCTATTGTTATTTAAATTTTAAATCGTTTTTTTAATTCAGCTTTATGTTCACTTTATATTTGTATTGCTGTAGCATCAAAAAAATATATATATATATTAACATTATTATCAATCTCCTCACACACACCAGGATAGATTTTGTTGTTTTTTGTTTGTTTGTTTTTTTTGTTTGTTTTTTTTTTTGTTTTTTTGCTCATCCCCATCCTACTGGCACAGCTAAAACCCTTCCAGTAATTTACTCTACAATCACTGTTTACTTATAATAACAGGGAAACTATGTTCAACTCTGCAGCTGCCTACAAGAAACAACCCAAGCCAAACGAATTAGGAGAAATTACTAGCATCAGAGCCACGAGAAAGTGCAACTCTTGTGCTTTTACATCTCAGAATGAAGAAATCATTTTGCTTCATTTCTTGAATGTAATATTTAAAAACCGACTCTCGTGGAAGCAGGGTGAATATGGTAATCCTAATCCTGTTATATTAATCCCAAATTATGCTAATGCTGATATCTGATTATGTCTAAGTGCCATGATTTGCATCTGTGTGTTTTTAGCAACATAAGGGCTTGAAAATCCAAATAAATCAAACTATTCATCCAGGTTTTTCCAAACCAGTAGCCTAAAATACCTGAAAAAAAGTACTTTTAACGTTCCTGTTCAAAATCTATCTTTAAATCTGCCTCAGCGTAACACTACAAGCCTTCCTTTCAACAGTGAAACATATAGGAAAATACATCAACTCCACCCTGGCTGCCTCAAATGTCATTCTCTCATTTGGAAAATGGAAAAAAGGAGAAATCATGCGAAGCATAACAAGGGAAATTTCCATTATTTTCCTTCCCCTGTGATGATAAACATATGTCAGACCCACGTGGATCACAGAGCTGCACTTCACAGTCACAAGAAGAAAAAGAAAAGCAGTGAAACGTGATTTATGCTGCAACCTTTGAAGATACCTGATGAGAGTCCAGTGGAGTCTAATAATAGAGGCTGTTTGGCAGTAAATGGGCGGTATTGACAGTAATAAGTAGGACACCCACCGCTGTGCTCTGCTGTATGTTTATACTGTATTTCTCCCAGAATAATAAACATTCATGTGGGGTAGGTGGTGGGTGTTTTCAGTGAGCTGCAGTCAGATTCATGTCAACAGAGATTATATAGGAACTCTATAGGAGGCTTGCTTAAATATGTATATCTGGGTGCAGCTCTGCAGAGTTCTGACATCTGTGCTCAAAAAAACACCAGCCCAGGCATCTGTGTTCAGTCTATGCACCGCTTAAAAAAACACTAAGGTGCTAAAGAATGTGGCGTATGGAAACGTGTAGTGCAACTACAAACGTAGTCATCACTTTACAGTGAATATCAACACAATTTGTTGGAGCAAAAGTTGAATTGTGCTTAGATTGCAAGATTATCAAGAATAGTCCACATTAACACATTGCAAAAACAAAAAACTTTACACTTGAAATAGGACAAAAGTAACTTGTAAGTGTCAGGATCCGTGTTTTTGTGTGTTTATTTTTGAGTTTTTCCTGTGTAGTCCTGTTCCTGCGAGTCTCGGTCCTGTCCTCCCCGTTGATTGCTCCCTATGTGTGTCTCATTTCCCCTGATTACCCGTGTATATTTAAACCCACCTGTGTCTGTGTTCGTTGTCGGATCCTTGTAGTCAGTGTCGTTTGTCTTACGTCTTGTGTTCGCTCCAGTAGAACTGTTAAGTCCTGGATAGCGTTAGCTCTCGTTTCCAGTCCGGTGTGTCAGTTGCTACCGGTGTTTGGCTGTGTGCCTGTCTCTCTGCCGTGCTGCCTGTTTTTGGACTGTTTCGAGCATCATCTTTATTAAAACCATCATATTCGTACATCCTGGGTCCGCCTGCGTCATCTCCTCACCACCTCAACCACACCTCACGACAGTAAGTAAATTTTAGCTTGTTTTAAGTCAATAATTCCTTAATACATGTCATGTTATAAGTGAAATAATCCAGTGGAACTTAAACTTTTTCTTCTATATTAAGGAAATATTATGCAAAATTCAGCTGCTTCTAAAAAAATGCCCCCAAAAAACACCCAGGTGTTTTTCTAGCAATAAGTTAATGTTTTTTGGTGTCTAGAAAAACCTTCGGAATGTAACGTCACAAATAAGCAGCGTTCCTCCTGTTACTAAACAACCCATGTCGACCTCCAGCACATTTGGTACAATGGCTGCTGGAAAGGACAATTGTTTTGTTGTTGACTTACAATCAAGAACCCACTTGCTGCATTTTTGTTGGTTGTGCAGGAGGCTTCACTTCTGCTTTTCCAAGATGTACGGTTGTATAAATGCGCATCTGTTGGCAGCCATTTTCACTTGTCAGAGTTAACATTGAGTTCGGGGGCGTAAAATTTAATTAAGAATAATTTTGTGCAAAAAATGTACTGAACATGTTTTGACCTGTTTTTTTGATCCATTTGATTTGATCTATTTTTTGATCATATTTTATTTTTTGTGATTTATATTTGAGAAAGGTGCTATATAAGTAAAACCCACCTTATAACTCACTTTGTGGAAACTGGACAAGTAGCTTGTACAGCGTTTAACGTATTTGGGTCCTTTGCGTAACAAAATACTTCAAGATCAAACTCAAACTACTTGTTAAATATCTTTCATCCCCAAGCCACAATTCATATTCAGGCTATTCAAGATGCAGCAATATTTATGCATCATAAATTAAATTAACTTGTGGACACACGCACACCGACACACATTTATTGCTGATTGTTTTCATCAGCGGAGTCAGCAGACCGGAACAACTGGGCCGCCTGCGCCAACATGAGCAGCGCTAACTGGAGCAACAACCTGACATTTCCACCGTGCCGCCACAGGATCTTTGACTTGACCTACACATCGTTTCTTTCATCGCTTTGCCCCCGCCCCACGCAAAACCTCTCATGGTAATGAAGGGTGGCAGCCAACAGGGCCCTGGCACAGCTGCAACACAACATGCAGTCAAAGGACAAACACACAAATGACGAAGACTCTACGTACACATTCAACACAAATTAATCTCAAAGGAATCTGCTGAGTCAGCTAAAGTAAGGACAAAGTCATTTTTGCTTGTGAAACACAAAATCAAATTGAGATTAAAAAAAGCAAATAAGGAGAGTCAGAAAAGAGGAGGGAGCAGGCATCAGTCAGAGTAGATTTGTGCATTAGTGTCAGTCCAGATGCAGCATATGTGTGCATGTGTGCGTGCGTGTGTAAGCGTGTGCATGTGTGTGTGTGTGCGTGCGTGTGTATGTGTGTGCATGTGTGTGTGTGTGTGTGCGTGTGCATGTGTGTGTGTGTGTGTGTGTGCATGTGTGTTTGAGATCTAAATGGGTCTTTATGGCAGTATGTGGGAAGCGAAGTATCCTGTCATCATCCTGTCAAATGTCACCAATAAAGAGAGCTGGGTTTATGCTCATATGGAGCATCAAACATGCAAACAAACAGCAAAAACATGGACACATAACCCTAAAACTCCACTTTCATTCTAAACTGTTTGGATTTATTCAAACTCTTTTCGTATTTAATTTAAAACTATGTGTTGCATTACAGAAAATCTTAAACTTTCCACAGAAACAGCTATTAGAAAACCAGTAGTGTTCACAATGGAAAATAACTGTAATCCTGTTATTAGTGATTACAGAGCAGAAGTTTGGCATTTAGTACTACACTGCAAAAACACAAAATCCTACCAAGTATTTTTTTGTAGTAACTTTTCAGTAAGACACAGGAGCTTGTTTTAAGTCAATAATTCCTTAACATTGATTTGAAAGCACCAGCTCCATCGGCAGATTATTCCACTTATAACAAGACATTTTTCCCAGCCTGCAATGTCACCACCACAGGCAAAAAGTATAATAGGTATACAATTTTTACATATGTTTTGGTTAATAAGAAAATTACAACATATTTAGACCAAAATTTAAGTANATTTAGTACTACACTGCAAAAACACAAAATCCTACCAAGTATTTTTTTGTAGTAATTTTTCAGTAAGACACAGGAGCTTGTTTCAAGTCAATAATTCCTTAACATTGATTTAAAAGCACCAACTCCATTGGCAGATTATTCCACTTATAACAAGACATTTGGTAACACTTTATTTGAAGGGGGGGTGAATAAGACTGTCGTGACACTGTCATAAACATGACATAACACCTGTCATGAACATGAATAAGCCTTCATGAATATTTATGACTGTTGTCATAAAGCGTCATTCGGTAAATTATGACACTTTTAATACAAAGTTGACATTCAAAATGTCTTTGTTATGACAACTTGACATTAACCAAGAAATCATTACTGTTTAAACTTTACCTTTAATAACATAAAGTTACCTAATTTTTAAAGTGCAATCAGTAATACTTTTATAACAAATTTATATCAGTAATGATTTCTAGGTTAATGTCAAGTTGTCATAACAAAGACATTTCGAATAATGTCAACTTTGTATTAAAAGTGTCATAATTTACCGAATGACGCTTTATGACAACAGTCATAAATATTCATGAAGGCTTATTCATGTTCATGACAGGTGTTATGTCATGTTTATGACAGTGTCATGTCAGTCTTATTCACCCCCCTTCAAATAAAGTGTTACCAGACATTTTTCCCAGCCTGCAATGTCACCACCACAGGCAAAAAGTATAACAGGTATACAATTTTTACATATGTTTTGGTTAATAAGAAAATTACAACATATTTAGACCAAAATTTAAGTACGGCGATGTAGTATGCACATTATAGATATAGAAAAATTTTAATTTCCCTCAAAAAAGTGAGAGAACAAAAAATCCAGTTGTTCATCATGTGACTCATGTAATGCATTTCCATTGCTGTTTTGTGAAATAATCAGATTCAATATGGCCAAAAAATACCCTTTTATCAAAAAAAAAAAAAATTCTTATAAATTGGCGTGTTTGCAATAAGCACATTTATTTTCAAAATGTCAAATTGTGCACTTATATATTCAATGGAAAAGCATTTACTGAATTGTTAAAAATGTTTTAAACTGTTTTATGTTTAAAACTCATAAATTTTGTAAAAAGCTTCTGAGTAGTTCAAGTGCAGTCGTTTTGCTTTATCATCTGTGCATGACTATAACATGTGAAAGTCCCAGTTCAGGCATCGTGACCTGGTTTGAGATAAAACACAGAGTTAAAGTGAGACAGAGGAGACAGCAGCACCCAAACAACAGTCTCACTGCAGAAACTGGGCTGACAAATAAGGAGACCAAGGAGAAGTCACTGTGGCCACAGCTCGGAGGTGTGCGTGTGCGTGTGTGTGTGTGCGCGCGTGCATGTGTGTCCTGAAGACCTACTTTACTTTCTGCCAAAGGTAGAACACTTTGGATGTGAGAAAATTCACAGAGAGGAGATATAATAAACCATGTCATTATGTAATTTCTAATGCCGTCTGTGAAATTAGCCAGCGCTAACTGAGCTTTTACAGCTCGTTTAGGGCCCATTAACCGAAAGGCAGAGTTACATGTGAGCACATTATGTTCGACACGTTTTAATGTTCCCCAGAAATTAATTACGCAGCAGCCAACACTTCCAACAAGCCTGGATTTGAAGATATCTGTCATGTTTTAACCTCTACTTTACTCAACAGAGGAGATGGTGGTAAATATTTTATGAATGGGGATGAGGGTGAAAGAAAGGACAACAAATGTCTGCGAGCAAAAACTACAGCCTGAAACCTTTCTGAAGGAACAAAATCTAACTACTATCCCTCTGATGTTGGTGAATATTAGCAGATCTGTCCTCCTTTCTGCCCCTCTGTGCTCAGACAACCTTGCTTGGACTGAATATTTTAAATTTCATGCACTACCTGAGAGAAAGTGACATTCGGCTGCAGCAGCCGTTGCTCCATTGTGGGACAGTCAGGAAAGGTTGTAACACTGCCGCAATAAAATGTAACGTCAGCCCCAGGCTTTAATGGCAATTACCCCCAACCGCGGCAACAATAAGCCATTTATGTTTTCTTCCCCCTCCAGTGACAAGATATAACACAGTGGAGAAACAGAGCAGAGCAAAATGAAACATATAACGTACAGTAGATTGAACCTGCAGAAGATGATTAGAGGCACTGGGGGGAAAGAAAAAAAGAATTGTGGCTTTAATCTTTTGGCGTCAAAAGTCAGAATTCTGAGAAAAAACTTCAGAACTCCAAGAAAGTCAGAATTTCAAGGAAAAAAAGTCACAACTTTATTTTCTCATGAATTACAAGTAATCTCTAAAGCGGTTAGAATCTGACCTGCACATTTCTTGTGGCTCCAAAATATGGAGCAAGTTGAATTTAAGTTTTATAAGTTAGTATCTTTTTTTTTGTCCTAATTAAAGCCCTTTCAAAACTCAAAGAACTAATGATATAACATGACTAGACAATCCCTTCAAGCAAGCTAAATAAATGTATTTAGACAAGGGAGCTCTGGTGAATAAAACATGACTCTACATGCTGCGACTTTTTGCTCCAAGCAAACATTCAACCCAGAGGTGCAAGAAGACAAGAACACAAAGTTACATCCAAAATGTCATATTCTATCAAGACCTTCTGCTACCCATTAATTAACTGATTGACCCAAAAAATAAACAGATTAGCTAAAAAATCTGCAGAAAGTGTAAATTTTTGTATCCGATTAATCATGAGAAGAGTCAATAGAATAACCGATTGCTAAAATAACAGTTGATTGCGGTCCTAAAAGTGTCTTTACAGCAACAAAACCTGTGAAAATGTTGCTGTCCACCTTTTTCACAGGCTAACAGGGTTTCATTGGGACAACATTACACATGTAAGTCAAAGTAAAAAGTCGGTTTATTTATTCTTCGTTTTCTCCTGACATGTATCGGTATAAAAGTTTTGTCATTTTGTCATGCTGCTCTTGGCCGTTGGTGGTTACCGTAGCAACCGTTACCTGTCAGCTCCTCCCCCTTTTTCTGTTTCGTCTCTAACTGTGGGATCAGCTCTCTGCGTTTTCTTTGCAAGTGTTCCTATTTTAGACTAACTTAATTCTACAAATATCCTTATGTTTACTTTTTATCCACAACAAATCCTCTTTTCAGGGAAGTCGGAAGCTGATAGCGTAGATCGTTCAGTAATGGGTAACAGAGAAACAAACTGAAAATGCAAACTGAACAAATCGCCGGTTTATTTAAAGTTATTGTTTACACTAATCCATTATTTATGTATCAGAGTGCAGGAATGCCACACAGCTCGGCTATAATCTATTTACATACACCCCCTTAAGTTTTCTATTAACATTTTTAACTGAATAATTCTCCATCCTCCCGCTGCATCTAGTCTAAACACTTGCATGCATTTGTTCAGCTTTCTATGTTTTAAAAAATGATCCCCTAAATGTTCCAGATGTAAACTGTTAAATATTCAGAGGCTCCAACACGCGATGCGAGCGTTCTGTAAAGCAGCAATAAAACCTGAGGAGATACCACACCCAAAATCTGCCTAATAATAAACACTCGCCTGCCCACAGGCATGAAATGGACCTTAAAAACATAAACAGCAGCTTTCACTTTTCAGTTCAGTTGCATTTATTTTACTTTTTTTTTTTAAATAGTTTAATATGAGGCTAAATTTGATGTTATTCTTTATGATGCAGATGTCATAAAACCAACACTTTCTTCTCCAGTGATTGCACTTTGGATCGGCTTGAATACATCGAAACACACAGAGAGGTAATGATGCCTTATGGTGAAGAGAAAATTCTCTTCAAATTAGTTTAGGGTGTTTGATTTGGTACCAAAATTGCAACATCTTTTACTTTTTCCAGCTGCTGGGTGTCGCTTTCAAACTGAGTCAAAAATACCAAACTATTTGAAAAACATTTTGGGGACACAGCAACAAACCACTGAAGGAAACAGCACAAAAACCTCCAAAGAAGACTTTCTTCACTAAAGATAAACAAAAATGGAGTAGTGTCAGATTTCAGCAGTTGTAATATTTACTTTTTTGTCTTTGGTAAATTACCACAAGACATTTCCTCTGCTAGCGTTAGCCTCCTTCATTTGCTTTGGTTGTATTTACCCAGAATGCCCAGTCCTTTAGTTCACTTCCTGCTTTTGCCACGGTTTCTGGTCCACTTGGCGTTCACATATACATTTGAACCACACCAGAGTTCACTTCAACCGAACTGAGACTGAGTGTTTTTAGGCAGACCAGAGTTTGCTTTTCTGGTTGCATCAAAGTTTGATTCCTTCCCAAATAAGCCTTTCTAGCCAAACAAACTGGACTAAAGCGGACCAAAGAGGGCGAGTATGAATGTGCCCTTCATGAGATTATGACCCAAAAGTATGGTCAGTAACTTGCTGGTTCACCAAAAACTTTAAATCATGGAGTGGCAGCCCAATCTCCAAGCTGTTATCCAATGGAAAACCTTTGGGGTGACATCAAAAATGCTGTTTCTAAGGCAAAACCAACATAAGTCCAGTTTGTTTGACTTGCATTTTCAGCTCAGGTTATAACAAGAAATAAGATTAGACAAATTGCTACACAGATGATACACAGCTTTACATCACAATGTCACCAGGGGATTCTGAACCATCCAAACACCAAACAGATAAATGTGTGGATGAGCCACAACTTTCTCCAGTCGAAAAGAAACAAAACTGAAGTCATTATCTTTTGACCTAAAGAAAAACGATCAAAAGTCAACGCAGAGCTTCGGTTATCACAGTTGGAGAAACTAGACATCAGGTTGAACTCTGACCTGAACCATTAGAGCCACATAAAGACAGTTACAAAGTCGGCCTTCTATGACCTGATTAGGATTCCATCACCATCTCCAGATTTAGAGGACCAATGTCTCACCAAGATCTAGAGAAACTCACTACAGCATGCATAGATCTTTAGCTGCATTGATTACTGCAACAGCATCTTCACAGGTCTGCCTAAAAAAGTAAATCCTCCAGCTGCAGCTGATCCAGAACGCTGCTGCTGGCGTTCTGACTAAAACTAGGAAGATAGACCACACTACCCACATCTAAAGTCCTTCCACTGAATCCCTGGAGCTCAGTCCGGTTCTGCTCTGCATCCCCAGAATCAGAACCAAACATGGAGAAGCAGCATTCAGCTTCTATGCACCACAAATCTGAAACAAACCTCGAGAAAACTGCAAAACAGCTGAAATTCTGAGTTCCTATAAATCCAGATTAGAAAGCCAGTTGGTTGGCAGAATTGCTATTGAACCATAATAAATGGAGGATAAAGCAACGTTTTCAACGTCTATTGATGATTTTCATGGTGGAACTCAACAAAATATAATGTTTGTCACTGGTTTCTCAATTGGTGACAGTTTATGCTTGTGTTTTAATGATGTAAAGCTCTGATTGCTGAAATGTTCTACACAAATAATTGATTAAAGTTGTTTGAAATAAATATGTGAGGCTAATTAAGCACTGATGTGTTCACAATGAACGATGCAGATATCCTTTCTTTAAAAAATGAATGGATGGATGGATGGATGGATGGATGGATGGATGGATGGATGGATGGATGGATGGATGGATGGATG